>NC_052162.1:41301748-41602484 GCF_902713615.1 Scyliorhinus canicula | reverse complement strand
AATATGGAGCCACTTGTGGAAGTAGTTTATAGGTCCCCTCACAGTAAACACACTGTTTGGATGGGTTACACAGGAAGAAATAATGAGGCTTGTGAGAAAAATATGGCGATAATCATGAGTGGTTTTAATCTACATATAGATTGGAGGAATCAGATTGGAAAAGGTAATCTGGAAGATGAGCTCAAGGTGTTGTCGGGACAGTTTCTTAGAGCAGCAGGTTCTAGAATCAGTCGGAGAGCGGGCTATTCTAGATCTGGTAATGTGCAATAGGATTAATTAATGACTTCATAGTAAAGGTGCCCCAAGGTAGCAGTGATCATAGCATGATTGAATATCATATCTAGTTTGAGGGAGAGAATAGTGAGTCTAAGACTGGTGTTTTATACTTAAATAATGGAAATTATGAGTATATGATGTCAGAGTTGGCTAAAGTGAACCTTGAAATTAGGTTCAGGCTTAGGTCAGATGTGGAGTAGCAGAGGCAGACATTTCAGGAGTTATTTCAAAACCCTCAGCGTTCAGTGAGGAAGAAGAAACTCTAGGAAAGGGTTCACCATCTGTGGCTAACTAAGGAGGTCAAAGATAGTATCAAACTGAAAGAAAAAGCGTACAGTTCCACGATGATTAGTGGCAGGTCAGGAGATTGGACAGAATATAATAAAAAAGCAAAGAATGACTAAAAAGGAGGGAGAAAGTAAGATGAGAGATGGCTAGCTAGAAATATAAAAACATAGTAATAGCTTCTACAGGAATAATAATAATCTTTATTAGTGTCACAAGTAGGCTTACATTAATACTGCAATAAAGTTACCGTGAAAATCCCCTAGTCGCCATACTCCGGCATCTGTTCGGGTACCCTCATTGGGGGGGATTCAGAATGTCAAATTTACCTAACAAGCACATCTTTCGGGGCTTGTGGGAGGAAACCGGGACATGTGGAGGAAACCCACGTAGACACAAGGAGAACGTGCAGACTCCGCACAGACAGTGACCCAAGCCGGGAATTGAACCCGGGTCCCTGGCGCTGCAAAGCAACAGTGCTAATCACTGTGCTACCGTTCCACCCGTTAAAAATTCCTTAGACTCTGGAAAGATCCTGTTAGGGAAACAAAGGTAGTTTTAAGGGATTTAAACATTCACAATAAGGTACAGTTTCAAGTGGGTTTAATTTCATGTTTCTGTGTCTGGAAGGGTAAAACCTACAGTTAGGCTTGTGCTGGACAAAGACGTTTGTGTGGGGATTGGTTAAATTCCAACTGTACTTCTATTATGCTTAGAGAGGACCACAGCGTGAAGAATAAATAAAAGGCGTAAGCACCTGGGTGTTGCTTAGCAACTGGGGCTTTGCAAGGTTGAGAAGCTTTTAAGTTTTAGTTTTAGTTGAATTTGTGGTCAGTTGGAGATAGGGCACTGAAGAGTAAACAGCTCTCAAGTCTGTCAGGAGAAGCTGGTCAGGACAAGGGAATTACAAAGATGTGATCTTCCTAAGGACCAAGATACAATCCAGATAACTAGGGAATTGGGAAAGAAAGAACCTTTCGGAAACCTGAAGGCAAAAGAACAGAAACCAAGCTATTGTTCAGAACAATTCAAGGAAGAATAAACAAAGTGTTCTACATTAAAGAGATAATTGCAGTGACAGTTGACTTCAGAGGTAGATGAAATGTTCAAAGCCATTTGAATACAGTCTGGGAATTGAGAGTTCAAGCAATTGTGACATTTTGCACAGCAGTCAAAACAAAGAAATCCTAACAGGGTTGGTGTAAACTCCTGGACTGAATTGGTTGTTAAAAGTGGAGGAGAAGCTTTGTTTAAAAGTGCCATTTGGAAAACCTGGTCTGGATTGTGGAATGCAAACTGCTAAGGGAAAGAATGAGAGAAGATTTTAAAGTGTGTTTATGGGTTAGAGTTTGGAGATACAATGCATAATCATGTGTGTGTTTAGTAACTGGGGCCTTTCAAGGTAGAGAAGATTTTAAGTTTTAGTTTAGCTAATTTGTGGGCACTTGGAGATAGATAGTGAGAGTGAAGGCAGCTCTCACTGCCCTGCTGGAAGCATTGGGTTTAGAAGGCTAAAAGGGGTACACGTCTCTCAGCTTTGCTAGAAGAAAGGCCATACCATGAAGTAATGATTAAGGAAACAAGTGCAGAGTTCTTACGAGCAGCCAGTTAAGGAAACTAGGGAAATAAAGAGAAGTTGACAAGAAGGCTGAGGTTAGAGATACTCGAACAGGGAACTGTTCAGTCAAATCACAGAGAGTTGAAAAGGCATTGGATTGTGAGAGGCTAGAAAGATATCTGAAGCGATTTTCAGGTGTGGTATACTACAGGCCAATTAGCTGAACATCTGTCATAGGGAAAATGCTGGAATCAAGCAAGATATAATGAATTGAGTGTCTCAACTATTTGCAATCTATATCAATGACGTGGATGAAGGGACCGAATGTCTGGTCACTAGGTTTGTATGAAGACTGGTAAGGGAATAAGTTGTGAAGAGGACATCTGCAAAGGGATGTAAATAGGTTAAGCGAACAGACAAACATTTGACGGAATGAAATTGTCCACTTTTGGCAGGAAGAATAGAAAAGCAGCATATTATTTAAATGGAGAGAGATTGCAGAACCCCTGTGGTACAGATGGATCTGGGTGTCCTGGTACGTAAATCACAAAATGTCAGTATGCAGTTGCAAGTAATTAAGAAGGGAAATGGAATGTTGTCGTTTATTGCAAGTGGACTGAAATATAGAAGTAGGGAGGTTTTGCTACAGGGCATTGGTGAGACTACATCTGCAATAGTGTGTACAGCTTTGTTCTCCTTATTTAAGCAAGGACATAATTGCTGTAGAAGCTGTTCAGAGAAGTTTCACGTAACTATTTCCTGGGATGAAGGGGTTATCTTATGAGGATCAAGGCAATGGGAGATGGGCCTTATGGACAAGATGAGTTCAGTGAGGACATGAGGGGAGTGAGGAAAGAAATTAGAGAAACCTGCTAACTCAAGGTTAGGGCAAGGGGAGCTTTAGATTTAAGTATGAAAGGAATGTGAGGGCTCACTCATGAAGGATTTCTGCTTTTACTGATGTACTATTTCAATAGCCTCCACGCCTGCAATGGAACTACACACACATAGATGTCAGAAATACGGAGTGTTAGAGTCCAAAAGATAAAATAATATATGGTTAAGTGTCCTTTGATTGTCCTTAAGGTGTCAATTTTAAACATTGCGGCAACTTAAGTTAGCTGGTTTTTTGGATATGGTCAGATGTGGAATATATTGCAATTATTACGAGCTCTCGGTTCGCTGGTAGGTTTCTGGCAGAGTTGGCCCTGAACAAGGTAACCTATTTATTCAAAAAGAGGGAGAGAGTGAAAGCGAGCAGCTTGCAGGTTGTTTCCTCTGCTGAAGGCTTTATTGACATTACCTGGGTCACGTGCAATCTCTCTGTACTGGCGCTGGCAGCCTTACCATGAATTATTGTGGGTGGAATTTTCCAACCCTTCCTGCTGGGGCGGGGGGGGGGGGGGGATCTTCCAGTCTCGGCAAAGGTTACCACCCGCGGTGTGTTCCCAGCAGCGGACGGGTGAAAACCAGCGAGATTGGAAACCCCACCGGCGGTCAATGATGAGCCGTCTCTGCTGCCGGAAAACACACCGGGGGGGGGGGGGGGGCGGCGTGTCCAGCCCTGTGTATTTCCATGAAGTTTTGAGTGGGTCTGTTGATGGTAGCCATTGTTTCAATATCCAGTAGTTTGCATCTTTAATGTCTCTCCCAGATAGTTACGAGTTTTGATGGGTGTCTGGATTAAAGCAAGTGTCTCTCTCTTCATACTCCCTTGAGGGTAATTTGTTTGTGTCTCACCTTCACCTTGGAATGTGGCCGTCCATTTTTAAGCACTTTGCTCTCTCGCAGTACAAATTGCAACAGTTACAGTCTGTTGAAAAATCATACTTTCAAAAATAAAGGGGCATTGCCCCCCCCCCCCCCCCCCACATCTTTTTAACAGGCCATGTTCACCTCAGTGCCTCCTGATGCTTTATGCATTCTCATTCGAACAGTTTTTTTCCAGTGAAGGCTCTGATTGTTGGGAGACGTTGTTCCACAGCCGCAGGATTCTTTACCCACCAGATCATTTGTGAGGCTATTCTTCAGAACATGTGTTACAGTCGAGGTAAATGGAAAACAGAAAGTACTCTACAGATCATTAGACACTTCAAAAAGAAAATAAGGATGTCAGGAGACTGAGTGAGCGCCAGATTGAACATGGACCAATTGTAATAAAAAATATAATGAAGAATGATTCAAATTATTTGCATCTGCTCTGGTGCATTGCCAGAATCGGGTTTGAAATAAATCCTTGGACACAAATCTGCATAAAATGAGAGAAAGCACTCAGGTTTGCTCTGTTCAGAGTTCTGCCATTGTGTGCAATCTCCATTCAGTGTTTTGTGAATATTCAGTCTTTATTTGTTCCTCACAAACCTGTTCCCCTCCTACCCACCCAACACCCACTCTTTCATCAATCCCTGTTGTGTCCTAATAGTGAAATTATATGCCTCATTCTCACCTTAGAGTTTAGTTCCAAAGTACTGGACGCCCTCTGGTACCTGTATGAACTGGCTGTGTTTTGCATGGTATCTTTGGTTTGCATCATCTGATGAATGTGGAAAAGTGAGTATTTTTTACCCTTTCCTTTCTATGACCCTTTCCCCAATTTCTTTTCTTGTTGTTCGAACAGTTAGATGTGTCTGATCTATAGATTAAACTAGAAAACATGTTGTTGACCCTTATCTTGACTCTTTGCAAGTGGTGCTATGTCAGCATTCAGTTAGCATTGTTTGTGTCCATTTTGTCACATCAGCATATTAATGCTTGACATCTTTGTGGAATTATCGATTTCTAGTCTACTATATTGTACTACATTATATAAGTTCAAAAGTCCTCAGGAATAACTGTCGATTGCCCTAATAAATTTAGTAAACCCTATTAATTTGCCTCACAAAACATTTACCAAGAATCTATCCACCTTTGCCTTAAAGATGTTCAAAGACATTGAGTGCCTTTTCAGGAAGAGAGTTGCAAAGACTCATGTCCCTCTGAGAGATATAATTTTGCCTCATCTCTCTTTTACATGGATGACCCCTTATTTTTAAACAGTGACCCTTAGTTCTAGATTAATCAACACAAGGAAACATCCTTTTCACATCCAACCTGTCAATATCCCCCAGCATCTTGTATGTTTCAGTCAATTCACCTCTTACTCTTCTTAGCTCCAGCGGATATGGCTAGCCGGTCCCAGCTTTCCTCATGAGGTAACCTGCCCATTCCAGGTACTAGTCTCGTAAAACTTCTTTGAACTGCATCCTCCCTTAAATGAGGTGACCAATACTGTACACCATACTCCTAGATTCACTAGTGCACTGTAGGGAGGGCACATTGACTTTTCTTTATAGCTCATTGTGAAACCATTGCCGTTCTTCTTTCCAGACAGTCACATCTGAGATAGTCCATGAGTGTTCTAAGATTCTAAGTTTAAAGTTTTCTTTCTTTGACCAGAAAGTTGGTGTTCCCACAGACTGTGATTCCCCCAGCCAGAAGAAAGTGGGATAGCCTATTTTTCGGACACCTTTTCGCGCCCCCTTCCCATTTGGGGGGAGAGTAGCCTGAAGAGGACTGTTTCATCATAGTTGCTGCTGCCCGAATATTAGTGTCCGACAATGGTGTCCAATATCCTTCATCCATCTGTAGCCTGTTTGCAGATCTAGGCCAGGGACTCCCAGGTACACAGCCCGGTGCATGTCACCAATTCTCCATCGACACAGGGCTTGGCAAATGGTCAAAGCCTGTAAGTGGGGGCTTTGCGGCGTTGTCATTGTCCACATCATGACGGGTTTGTGGTCAGATGCCGGTGATATGTTGGACCACAATGACCGGGATCGCCTTGCTCCTGCACATGGTCTTTCTTCACATGTTTTGCCACTGAGGGTGTTCTGGATGGACTTTGCCTGGTGCCTCCCTGGAACCTGCTAGCCTGGATGTCCCTACCAGGAGCAAGAAGCTCCCGCCAGCATCACTGAAGAGACTATCAGAAATAACAAACCTCTCCACTACATCAAAGTGGTGACCCACGGAAGATAGCCTGTTACATCTAAGTTAAAGAATTCAAACTCTCCTCCAGGATTTGAACCTATTAGGCTAATGTACCAATACTGCAATGCTGTAGGCTCTGTTCTTCACATAGGACATTAAACTGCGGCCACATTATCCCTTATTCATTAGAGCAGATGGATTTTAAAGATCTATTTAGAGATACATTTCTACTTTGCAGAGTTTTTCTCATCTGAATATGTTGACTTATGCACTGTTGTGATTCAACAGGTGCTGACAGCATTCTAACACCACAGTCACTTAACAGTGCAGTGTTGTCCATGTGAGGCACCACAGTCAAACTTAATAGCCCAACTAATATTTGGACATGCACTCTCCTCAGGAACTGCCGCACTGCATAGCATTCAACTTCGCTCAGTACCCCTTACACCCGCCGCTACCCTAAGATCAGGGCAGTTCAAGCAAGTTGTATCTCAAATGCTGCTCCTGCGGAGATCAACAAATTGAAGGCAGACCAGGAAAGGGAACATTAGGTCTTGGCGCACACTGAGTGTTGCTGCTAACTGGGCCATTAAAGGACCATGAACACACCAGTTTTAAGAACATAGATTTCCCCTGGCCTCAAGAGTTCTTCAAACACTCTGGAGACGAAGACTGATTTAGCAGTAAAATTGAATTTCTTCAACATAATAAAGAGTAATTTACTCATATACTGTGAAACAAAATGATGGAGCGCATGTGTGAAAGCAAGTCTTTGAAACTCTGCATCATGCTGCTTTAAACTTTTTTGTGTGAAATTGAAATTGCAGAGCTAAGACGGTGCAAATGGAAAAAATTAAAACCCGGTTGAAGGCAGAATTTGATGCACTGGAGTCTGAAGAAAGGCACCTAAAGGATTACAAACATGAAATGGATCTGCTGCTCCAAGAGAAGATGGCTCATGTAGAAGAATTGCGACTGATCCATGCTGATATCAATGTGGTATGTTGAAGGCATATTGTATATAATTGTTTTTTATCTGCTGGAATTCTTCAGCCTCAAGAAAGGGGACTGTGACAAAAATGGGCATCAAGAGTTAATGTTGCTATTGATTTCTTCAATCCTGGTGCATACGGGGTTAAAATTAACCAAACAGGTCCTGGTGTATTTCAGATATCGCCATAAAAGTGAGCCTTCTTTTCTCAGCCCTGTGTTCAAGAAAATGGTTGTCATTCAGTTGAAAGTGTCTAATTAAAAAGCAAACTGAAAACAGAAAATGCTGGAAATAGTCAGCATGTCAGGCAGCATCGGTATAAAGAGAAAAGCTAACGTACCAGGTCAATGACCCCCCCCCCCCCCCCCCCCCCCCCCCCCGTGTTCTGCTGGAAATCAAATCGCTCCACAGTTGCTGCTTGGCCTGTTGAGTATTTGCAGCACTTTCTGTTTTAATTTCAGTTCAACAAACCTTGTGGGATTTGTTTAACTCTGTCTTTCCCAATTTAGATTTGAATTTAACAAGAAAAGTTATTTGTTTGATTCTGGTGTGGTTGTTCTGGTGCAAAGTGTTGAGTCTGTCTGAGCCTTCAGTTGGTAAAACTAGGCCAAATAGCTTCCTGGAAACTGTGAGGGCCTGTGTAAGAATGAAAAATGAATTGAAATGAAAATCGCTTATTCTCACAAGTAGACTTCAAATTAATGACTGAGAAAAGCCTCTAGTCACCACATTCTGCCGCCTGTTCGGGGAGGCTGTACGGGAATTGAACCGTGCTGGTGGCCTGCCTTAGTCTGCTTTCAAAGCCAGCGATTTAGCCCTGTGCTAAACCAGCCTCTAAAAGTTCAGTGCAGCTAATGTTATATTTCCTAGTTTTTACAGGAAAAATTAAAATCCAGTAAATATAGTAAAATCAGTGTTATACTATTACTACTCCTCAATTATTCCATTGCTATTTCATTTTGTTTGGGATTTGAAACCTAAATTACCATTTACCGTGGTGTTACCCTGCTGCGTTCCTTTGTCTGTTCTCAATTAATCTTCTGTGACTGTCAAAATGAATAAGCCCAAACAAAGTGAAGCGGCTTCCCTGTTTGTTCCCGTGGTAGATCACAAACTTTCTTTGCTATCAAGATAAACTGAAAGTATTCTCTGGGGCATAACTGATTATTCACCCTGTGAGAGTGGCTGACACCAAAACCGAAACAAACCTGAAGTAGAAGGAAAATTTAAAATAAAAACACAAAATGTAGCTGCGATTTCAGAATTTCGGGATTTCTATTTTGCCCACCTAAAGGATTTAGCGCTTTGTTAGATTTAAGTGTTGTACTCTGAGGCAACGAATTCAAACGGGTTCAAAAAGCAACAGGTTGCATGCTCTGCGACAGAGCTGTTTTTGAACCATATGTTAATGAGCCAAATGTTGAACAGATCTCCACGGGGATTCGAACATTAAACAGTTTTCAATCTTATCTCAGATGGCCTAACGAACATTCATACCGTTTATCGTGGGATGATTCTATTCAAAGACTCCAGCATAAAATTACTGATGAGAAACTCCCACATGTCGAATGTTGATTTACCCTCCAACAGCTGCACCCAATCCAAATTCTTCAATTCCTGTCTAATGTTATCGAAATTTGCCTTTCCCCAGTTTCGCACCTTACCCTCATCCCTGTCCAAAAGTACCCTAAAACTTTAAAAAATAATTTGAGTGCCCAATTCATATTTTCCAATTAAGGGTAATTTAGCATGGCCAATCCACCTAGCCTGTACATCTTTGGGTTGTGGGGAGGGTGAAACCCATGCAGACACGGGGAGAATGTGCAAATTCCACACATCCAGTGACCCAGAGCCGGGATCGAACCTGTGATCTCGGCGATATGAGGCAGCAGTGCTAACCACAGTGCCAACGTGCTGCCCCTTAGTACCATAAAACTTACGGAATTGTGGTCACTACTTCCAAAATGTTCCCCTACTGAAACTTAACCATCTGTCCAGGCTTACTCCCCAATATCAGGTCCAGTACTGCCCCTTCCCTAGTTGGACTATCTACATATTGCATCAAGAAGCCCTCCTGGGGGCGGCGTGGTGGTTAGCACTGCTGCCTAAGGACCCGGGTTCGAACCCGGCCCTGGGTCACTGTCCTTATGGAGTTTGCAGATTTTCCCCGTGTCTGCGTGGGTATCACCTCCACAACCCAAAGATGCGCAGATTAGGTGGATTGGCCACACTAAGTTGCCCCTTAATTGGAAAAATATAATGGGCACTCTAAATTAAAATAAAAGAAGCCCCCCTGGATACACCTTACAAACTCTGTCCCTTCCAAGCCCCTAGCACTTAGTGAGTCCCAGTTAATATAGGGGAAGGTAAACTCCCCTACCACAGCAACCCTGTTACTTTTGCACCTATCCAAAATCTCTCTACCTATCTGCTCCTCTATCTGTCGCTGGCAATTGGGGGGCTTGTGATAAACCTCAACATTCTGATTGCCCCCTTCCTGTTCCTGACCTCTATCCAGATTGCCTCATTGTATGAACCCTCCGCGGTGTCCTCCCGAAGTATGGCTATAATATTTTCCTTAACCAGTAATGCTTTCCCCCCACCCTTTTCAATCCCGCTGTATTTCTCCTGAAGCACCTATATCCTCTAACGTTCAGCTGCCAATCCTGCCCTTTAGCCACATTTCTGTGATAGCCACAACCTCATAGTTCTAAGTACTAATCAATGCTTTAAGTCCATCTGCCTTACCTGCTATATTTCTGGCGTTGAAACAAATACGTTTCAGACCACTGAGTTTGAGCAGACAGGGTGATGTTGTTGTTCTCTTATTTTAGTTCTCTATTTCCCCTTCAGTTATTACACCTTTTAAGTTAACGCTCTGGTTGAATGAGCTCAGAAATAGGAATGAGGTTTTGATTTTTATTGCTTTTCCTTGTTTATGAGGTGGGATCTGAAGTTTGTTGAATTGAGATTTGACTATACCTTACACTGTATGTTGATGTGTTGTTTGTAAAATTAAAGTGTTTAATAATTTGCCTCATCCTATTTTAAGTGAAGTGGAAATGCAAAACACAAGGCATCCAGTTCAGGTAACGAGGTTTTTGGGGGAATTTGGCCGGTTTTCGGGGTATAAACTAAATATGGGGAAAAGTGAGATGTTTGTGGTCCAGGCAAGGGGACAGGAGAGGTGACTGGGGGAGCTGCCGTTTAGAGCAGTAGGGGGAAGCTTTCTGTACCTAGGCATCCAAGTGGGGCGGGATAGGGAACGTCTGCATAAGCTAAATCTGGCCCGGCTGGTGGACCAAATGAGGGGTGATTTTCGGAGGTGGGACAAGCTCCCGTTGTCATTAGCATTTTGATTTTTATTGCTTTTCCTTGTTTATGAGGCGGGATCTGAAGTTTGTTGAATTGAGATTTGACTATACCTTACACTGTATGTTGATGTGCTGTTTGTAAAATTAAAGTGTTTAATAATTTGCCTCATCCTATTTAAGTGTTTAAATCTTATCTTTGATGAATTGAAGTGGAAATGCAAAACACAAGGCATCCAGTTCAGGTAACAAGAGGATTTTATTGCTGCAACCTGGGTTATACTATTGTACAATTTGATATTGGTGAGAATTCTCCTATTCCCAAATATAAGCTGTTCAGGCTGTTCACCTGATTTCTATTGGGCTCCATGCACCAATACAAGAGGAAGGATTTCCCCCTTTGAGTCATGCCATTTTCTGACATAGCTTTTCATCTTCCAGAGTCCTGGGAGGGCTGGAGTGGGGGCCCCATTTCCTTTTGCAGTCCCCAGGTGGGAAAAGAGGTGGGCAGAAGCCAAGATCGGCAGGTTAGGAGTTCCGTCTCCGTTTTCTGTGACATAAGCCGAGTTCTCTACATGGATAAGTCGACTAGCCCTTGCTCCAACCCACCTCCCACATAACTCCATATATTCTTCATTTCCACTCACTAAGTATTCATTATGTACAGAACTCATGAACCATATAATTACACTGGGAAATCGTAGGAATGCTCATGAAATCAAAATAATCAGCTATGTTTGAATAAAAGCACCCCTCTTAGAAGCTCATTAAACTGTGAACAAAGCCCTTGAAAAATCAATGTAAAAAACTCCTCTTGTGCTCATTAATCTATCAAGATAAACAGCCATTCAAAAGCTTTTTCAAAACATTTACACCCATTCTCTACTCATAAAACTGTCAAACAAACAAAGCTCACAGTCCCCTCCACAGCTGTGTCAACATCCCTTACTGAGCTAAATCCATTACTGGGGTTTGGAGCTTGGCCATGCATTCAGAAGAATATAAGAAATGGGAACAGGAATAAACCATTCATTCCATGAGCCTGCTCTGCCATTCAACAAGATCATGGTTGACCTGATTGTGGCCTGAACTCCACTTTCTTGCCTGGCCCCCAGAACCTTTATTTGTCTTGTGGTCAAAAATCCAGCCTTGAATGTTTGGAATGATCCAATCTTCATTTGCTTTCTGTGAGAGTTCTAAAGACTTATGATCCCTTGAGTGAAGAACCTTCTCCCCATGTAAATATTAAATGAGACACACCCCTTAGTTCAGGATTCCCCCACAAGGGGGAACATCCTCAGCATATACCCTGTCAAGCCCCTCTTACATGATTCAATAAGATCACTTCCTCATCCCGAGGGCCGGAAGTCCCATTCTCAAGTCATTTATGTTGTTGCGAGCATATTATTGCTGCGGGGCAGCCAGATATAAAGCCTGCTGACTTTTCAACCGGGTTGGGGGAGGAAAATGTCCCACTGTAAAATTCACCCCTACATCTACTGTTTCCTATTTATTCACCCTGCTTGTTAAGTCCTCAAGTAACTTCAATAAATTTGCTAAACACAACCTCGCTTTGATAAAGCATGTTCACTCTGCCTGATGGTATTACGATTTTCTGCATGTCCTGCTACTACTTCCTTAATAAAGGATTCTCACATGTTCCCAATAATGGATGTTAGACTGACTGGCCTATACTTTCTTGCTTTCTGTCTCCCGCTTTGCTAATATAGGAGTGTATTATTTGCAGTTTTCCAGTTCACTGGGACCTGCCCAGAATTGAGAAAAGTTTGGAAGATTACCACCATTGCATCCACTATCTCTGCTACTGCTTCTTATAAGGTCCTGGGATGCAGGCCAACAGGCCGGAGACTTGGCAGCCTTTAGTCCCACTAGTTTTTCCAGTATTTATTATCTAACTATTACTATTGTTCCCTCCCTTTTGTCCCTTGCTTTTCTACTATTTTTGGGATGCTATTTGTGTCTTAACCATGAGGACCTGTCAAAGCTCGGATGGCACGGTAGTACAGTAGTTAACTTCACAGCTCCAGGGTCCCGGGTTTGATTCGCGGTTTGGGTTGCTGTCTGTGCAGAGTCTGCATGTTCTCCCCGTGCCAGCATGGGTTTCCTCCGGGTCCTCCGCTTTCCTCCCGCGGTGCAGGGATGTGCAGGTTGGGTGGATTGACCATGCTAAATTGCCCTTAGTGTCCAAAAAGGTTAGGTGGGGTTAGGGTGGAGGCCTGGGCTTAAGTAAGGTGCTCTTTCCAAGGACCGGTGCAGACTCAATGGGCCGAATAGCCTCCTTCTGCACTGTAAATTCAATGAATATCTGCAAACTATTTATATCTTATAAACTGCCTTCCCTCCTATCAACCTGAAAAGCAAATAAAGAAGGACTAGGCCGTTGCTTAGCAACTAGGTGTCACCTTTGAGTTAGAAGGATTTGTTGAGTTAGTTTTAACTGGACCCAAGGCAGTCAGAGCTGAGCAGGTAAAGAAGAAACACGTCTCACAACTCTGCCATGTGAAGAATGGAGTTTGGAAACACCCGTGTGGAAGCCAGTGTCCAGGGAGACCAGTTGGCTCACAGTGTACTCATCTATCTGGGAGGATGTGGGGAAAAAGCCAAAGAGGTTTGAATGGGCGGCATATACCACTTGGCTTCAAAGTGGTATGTGTCTGACTACAGATGGCCTGTTGAATGACAGGGACTGTGTATGCACTGGGAATATTATAGCGCAGGATTTAGGGCTGCATGGTGGCATTGTGATTGGCACTGTTGTTTTGCGGCATCGGGGTACCGGGTTCGATTCCCGGCTTGGGTCACTCTGTGCGGAGTCTACACATTCTCCCCATGTGTGCATGGGTTTCTTCCGGGTGCTCCGGTTTCTTCTCGCGGTTCAGGGCAGGTTAGGTGGATTGGCCACGCTGAATTACCCTTGGTGTCCAAAATTGCCCTTGGTGTTGGGTGGGGTTGCTGGGTTGTGGGGATGGGGTGGAGGTGTGGGCTTGGGTGGGGTGCTCTTTCCAAGAGCCCATGCAGACTCGATGGGCCGAATGGCCTCCTTCTGCACTGTAAATTCTATGGTTCTATGACAGACTTGAAATACTTGTTCAAAGTCTCTACCGCTTCCTTGTTTCGCATTATTAATTCTTCAGTCTCAGTCGCTAAGGAACCGATGCTTACTTCAGCCAGCCTTTTCCTTTTTAAATACTTGTAGGAGCTTTTCTTGTCTGTTTCTATATGCCCTGCTAGTTTTCTCTCATAGTCTAGTTTTTCCCTTTATCAGAGTCATCTTTTGCTGGTTTCTATATATTTAAAATTATACTGGCCTACCACTAAGCTTTGCATCACTGTAAGTCTTTTTAAAAAAAATTTGATACCATCCTTAACTCTCTTTGTCATCCAGAGATGGTGCATCCTTTTCATAGAGTCTTTGGGTGCAATTGAATGCCCCTCTCCCATGGTGAATTTGGTGATGAGGGGCATTTAATTAGTGGGGAATGTGGCAGGTGGGGATCCTGTTGCCTTCCTGCCCTGATTAAGTCTGTCCATCCATGGGTCTTCGCGCCTCACCAAGCGAAGCCCTTAAGTGAGCGATTGATGTCCAATTAAGGACCTCATCCCAACAGTATTGGTATTCATCCAGCAGAAGTCGGTGGCTGACCATGCAGTGTTCCAGGAGAGCCCCGCACTGTCAAGCACTTGGTGCCTGATCCAGGGACCTGAAAAGGGAAGGATTGGGGAGGGGGGGGGGGGTGAGAACTGGACGCCAGCCCCTGCCCTTACTGTTGTCCTTTCCTCTCCTCATGTTCTGCGACTTCTACCGCTTACCTGTGCCTAGATCGATGGTGATCCTTGGCCTCAGGTGGGTGTAGTACCAGCAACAGCCACCACCTCCACAGTGGAACTGTCGAGCAATGAAAAGCTGTCATCTCCACATCAAACCTCTGCTTGGCCAGCAGTTCTCAGCAGGTGGCACTTCTGTCTCTGGGGTCCTTGATCTCTGGGAAAGCTTCTCAGTTTAATGTCTAATTTACAGTTAACGTGGCACGCCTTCCCTAAGAGATGCCACATTTAGCTCCTGCTGGCTTTCCAGCCGATGGGCAAGATCTTCATCGCCTCTGTTAAACAATATCCATTTTTTCTAAATGGAATATATCTTTGTCGAGAGTTAGGAATTATCTCTTTAAATATCTGCCACAGCTTCTCTACAGTCTTATCCATTAAGAGCCAACTCTGTCTTCATACACTTAACTTTAATTAAGTTGGGGCTTACGGTGGCGGCTATGAAGGAGTAAGTCGCACATTTGGTGGCTCCCACTCGGTTCGGACTTTTGGACTTTTTACTCCAATTTGTTTACCGGACTTGATTTGGAAAATTGATGATGGAGGCAATTGTGTACTGAATTCCCACACCGGTGCATGGAGAGGCGGACTAGAAGTGCTCTCAAAGTCAGAAACAGACTGACAGAGAAGGCTTGGGCTGAAGCGACAGTGGGAGAAAGCATGGCGGTGGACCGGAGCTCTGGCTTGTCGACCCAGCGGTCAATGGAGCAGCTGATGCAAGTTTTCCAGGAGGGCTTTGCCAAACAAAAGCAGGACTGCTTGGTCCCGATTAAAGAGTCAATTGCGTGTCTGGAGCTTAGACTGGATGCCCAAGGTCGGGAGATCCAGAAAGTAGAGAAGGTACTGGTTGACCAGGAGGAACATCAAACTGCGGTGGAGATGGAAGTGGGGCTGCTGAGAGACCAGCAGAAAAGGCTTCTGGAGAAGGTGGAGGACCTAGAGAATAGGTCCCGCCGGCAGAACTTGAGAATCGTTGGGCTCCCGGAGGGGCCCGAAGGAGTGGATGCTTGGGCATACATTGTGGTCATGTTTGAGAAGCTGTTGGGGAAGGGGACATTCTCCCGACCCTTGGAGGTGGACAGGGCTCACAAAGCGCTCACGAGGAAGCTGTGAATGGAAGACCCCCTCCGAGGGCAATGGTGGTGAGATTCCACAGGTATTTGGACAAAGAGCATATCTTACAGTGGGCCAAGCAGACACGGAGCTGTAAATGGGAGAACAGTATCCTGTGGATCTATCAGGACCTGAGTGCAGAGGTGGCCAGGAGAAAAGCGGGATTCAACCAGATAAGGTCGACACTTTTTAAGAAAAAGGTAAAGTTTTGACTGCTGTATCCGGCCCTTCTCTGGGTCACGTACGAGGAACAACATTTCTATTTCGAGTCGCCTGAGGAAGCGCTGGACTTTGCGAAAAGGAAAGGACTGGTGGCGGACTGAGAACTTTGAACTTTGCTGCAACGTTCATGTTTAAAAAGGTTTCTCGTTTTTCATTCTGTGGACGTTATTTGTAATGCCTTCTGTATTGATTTGGGGCCAGTTGCAGAGTTGAGTGAGTTAAAGTTTACATTTGCACTGCTGGGGGATGGAGGTGTGTTTGTTAGATGCTGAATCTTTTGTTTGATCTTTTCTTTGTTTAGCTTTTTTTTGTCGGGCAGTTGTGTTGGAATTGTCTTTCATTTGAATATGAAATGAAATGAAATCGCTTATTGTCACGAGTAGGCTTCAATGAAGTTTTACACTTTAATCCGAGGGTTACCCTCACCCCTGTCCAAAAGTACCCTAAAACTTTAAAAAAAAGTTTTGAGTGCCCAATTCATATTTTCCAATTAAGGGACAATTTAGCATCCACCTAGCCTACACATCTTTGGGTTGTGGGGAGGGTGAAACCCACGCAGACACGGGGAGAATGTGCAAATTCCACACGTACAGTGACCCAGAGCCGGGATCGAACCTGTGATCTTGGCGCTTTGAGGCAGCAGTGCTAACCACAGTGCCACCATGCTGCTCCTTAGTACCATAAAACTTACAGAATTGTGGAAAAAGATGGAAAAACACAGAGGGAATGAGAGGGGTCAACATAATAAGTCAGCAGACCTTCCTTCAAAGTAAGCTTTCAGATCCAGGTCGCTGTTTGCAGCCTGTAATGGCTTCATGGGAGATTCATCCATTCAAGTTCTCTGTAGGTTCAGAAATCCATCAACTCACAGCCTTTCTGAAGAGAGAGAGAGAAAAGAGCAGGCCCTTCCCCCGAGTGTCCAGGATTCAAACTGAGCTCCTTAGGTCTCTGGACATCATCCCACTCAGGTAGGATCCAATCACCACATGTTACCGGGCAGGCAGAATACAGCCGTTTGGCCAATTCGTTAGTCGCCAGCCAACCAATCGAATCGAGTCCCACCCCCTCTCTCGGGTGCCTAAAAGTCTTAAGTTTTTTCTATCTGAAGCTAGCAGGGTGTTCTCTGTTGTAACTTTTGAATTCCTCATTACGTCTGCTGCTTGACTTAAAGATACATGTCCATTCAACACCCATGGATCAAAAATGGCAACGGCAAAGATAAAGAAAGGGGAAATAAGCGAATCAATGGAAAGGACCTTTACAGAACCCACCCACCTTGATAAAAATACCAAGATTGGGGAATTTGTTTTGCAGTCAGCATTTAGATGACAATCCTGATGTCACTTCACATGAGCACTGGGTCACGACCCACCTGCCAGAATTCGCCCGGTAAGTTCATAAATGCAACCCCACACACCTCTAATTTAGGCCTTGCAACGTGGCTTCACTCAGGACGCTCTTGCACTTGACTTTCAAAAATAGTTAACCTTCTGGCTGTGCTGAACAGTAATGATGCTGTATGGGCCATGCTAAATGAGAAAGCACTCAGCACTGATAGTCGTTCCTTATTCGGAGGGAAGGAAGATCTTAGGGCAAGTCACCTTGGGTCAATTCACCTGGTTTTACCTCCATTCAAATCCCCAAAAGATAATCAGCATCTTGATGACATCCCTATGGCTCACGAGGCTAAGGAGGTGAGTGACTGAACCATAATGTCAGGGTTGAAGATTCAACCTTCACCTGTGTTGAATCCATTGATGTTGTCGCAGACTGTGGTAAGTGTATGAAGATTTGACCTTGCAGTCGCTGGAGTAGAAAGAGAACAAATTAGCACAGATTCGCATTCCGGATGTCTATCTAATAATCTTACTGGAAAATGTGTATTTAGATGGCAGGGGAAGACACGGCTGTGGAACCTTGTGATATATATTCCACCAACATTCATTTCACACCTAAACAGTGGATACCTGGGTAAAACATTTTACACCTCCCTGAGCATGTGAAATCATATCCCACTGGGAGATAGCACCGAGAGAAATATGGGGGTGCGGGGAAATAACTCGGTTAGTTTGCTTCTGTTAATAGAGTTTTATCTCCCTCTGCAGATGGAAAACACAATAAAACAATCTGAAAATGACTTAAATAAGCTGCTTGAATCTACAAGGCGCCTGCATGAGGAATACAAGCCTCTTAAAGAACACGTGGATGCTTTGAGAATGACTCTGGGTTTGCAAAGATTACCGGAGTTGTGCGAGGAAGAAGAAAAGCTGTCCCTTGAGTAAGTATCTTTGATTTAAAAGTGCACCATTTTTAGTCATTTACTGTTTCATCCATTTCGTGAAAGTTAAAAGCACAATTCTAATGGAGAATATGTTTGGGCAGGTAGAAGCAAAACCGTGGCCGGGATTCTCCCCTACCCGGCGGGGCGGGGGTCCCGGCGTAGCGGAGTGGCGCCAACCACTCCGTCTTCGGGCCTCCCCAAAGATGCGGAATTCTCCGCTGCTTTAGGGGCTAGGCCTGCGCCAGAGTGGTTGGCGCCGTGCCGACTGACGCCAAAACCAGCGCCAACGGCCTTTGACACCCGCCGGCCGCTGACGGGGCTGACCGAATGGCCTTCGCCGGTTCAAGCATTCGCCGGTGTGTCAGTGGCCGCTGACGTCACCACCGGCGCATGCGCGGTAGGGGGTACTCTTCCGCCTCTGCCATGGTGGAGGCCGTGGCAGCGCCAGAAGAAAAAGAGTGTCCCCACGGCACTGGCCGGCCCGCCGATCGGTGGGCCCCGATCGTGGGCCAGGCCACGGTGGGGGGCACCCCCCGGGGTCCGATCGCCCTGCGCGCGCCCCCCCCCCCTCCCCAGGAACCCGGGGGCCTGCTCCAGCCGCCAATCCCGCCGCCACCAGAGGTGGTTGAAACCACGTCGGAGGGATTGGCCTCTCAGCGGCGGGACTTCGGCCCATTGCGGGCCGGAGAATCGCCGCGGGGGGCCCGCCGATTGGCGCGGCGCGATTCCCGCCCCCGTCAATTCCCGGGTGGTGGAGAATTCCGGCCACGGCGGGAGCGGGATTTACGCCGGCCCCGGGCGATTCTCCGAACCTGCGGGGGGTCGGGATCAACGGGATGTTTACTCTTCTCCACCACGGCAAGGTGGCAGTCCAGGAAAGGGGTAACGGCATACAAACATTAAAAGATTTCCCACACCAGCTGTCTTCCTAGAGGAAACCAGCAACCCCCCCCCCCTCTCACACACACACATCTACAAGCCCTGCGGTGATCAACAAGTGGTGACAGGGACAGAACAGAGATCTGGAGTCCCTAGCTTAGGACAGAAAGTCCCTAGCTTCGGGCGGCACGTAGGCAGCGGAGCTTGATTCCATCATCTCACTCTTGGAATTTCAGCAGCTTTCTTCATGACTGAGCACTCCTCTTCAGGATCTACTCTGCACACTCCGCATGGGGAAAGGGCTCGAAAAGGTGCCCTAAAAATAGTCTGTTTTGTCCCGAATCTGGCAGGAAAACTGCATTCAGCAGACTCACCAACCTGGGGTCGGCTGCATGGTAGCACAGTGGTTAGCACTGTTGCGTCATAGCACCAGGGTCCCAAGTTCGATTCCTGGCTTGGGTCACTGTCTGCGGAGTCTGCACATTCTCCCCGTGTCTGTGTGGGTTTCCTCCGGGTGCTCCGGTTTCCTCCTGCAGTCCAAGGATGTGCGGGTTAGGTGGATTGGCCATGCTAAATTGCCCTTACTGTCCAAAATAAATAGGTTAGGTGGGGTTACTGGGTTGGGGGGGATAGGGTGGAGGTGTGGCCTTAAGTAGGATGCTCTTTCCAAGGGCCGGTGCAGACTCGATGGGCCGAATGGCCTCCTAAATCAAAGTTAAACGGAATTTTGGAATCTGGAATGTACGAATCCTCATGGATAATGAGCAAAAGAATAAACCGGAACGGAGAGCTGCCTTTGTTGCCAGTGAACTAAGGCACTTCAACATTGATGTCGCTGCCCTGCAAGAGACCTGAAGGGCAGCTGAGGGAAGATGGCGGTGGTTGCACCTTCTTCTGGAGAGGAAAACCCAAGGATCAGAAATGGAATCATAGAATTCGTTTCGCCATCAAGAACAAACACATTAATCGACTCTCGGATCTCTGTGACCGCACCCACGGCCACTTCCTAACATTCCATCGAGAGCTTGGCAAGAACCAGGAGGCAATGGTACTGAGTGCCTACGCCCCAAACCTTGAAGCCAATGATGCCAGTGATAAGTCCAAAGAAAGCTTCTACTCCACCATATTCTCCAACATTCCAGAAGAAGATAAGATCATCCTCCTTGGGGAGTTCAGTGCCAGGGTTGGACAGGACTCCCAAATCTGGAAGGAACCATCAAAAGGAAGGAGTTGGGAATTGCAACTCCACTGCGGTTCTTCTGCTCGCTAAATCCCAGAACACCAGTTTGTCACCACTAACACACTGTTCCGCCAAAAAGACAAGTTCCAGACTTCCTGGAGACATCCACGATCAAAGCACTGGCACATGAGCATCCGATCCCAAGACCAATGGGTGCTCTCAATACCAAAGCAATCACCAGTGCAGATGACTGGTGGACAGACCACTGGCTCATCCGCACCTCTATATACATCAAACTCCACCAGGAGCAGCGTAAGCTGACGAAACAGCTCAGAAAACGGATAAACACTGAGTGGTTTCAAGGGCGAAGCACGCGAGTGAACCTTCAACAATGTCTTCTCCAAAATCTCCAAAGTGACCATTCTAATGGAATGCAGGGAAACTGGAAGACAGCCATCATCTCAAGCTGTGAAGAAACCATCAGCTACAAGAACGGGAATACCAAGACTGGTTCAATGAGAGTGACCACACCATCCAAGACCTCATCAACAAGATGAGGAAAGATCTCCATGCCTGGCAAAATGACATAACCAGCAAGGCAAAGGCAAGGCAATTGATTGAGAGTTCATCTATCAGCCAAGGTTGAGGTACAAAGAAGAACTAGGGAAATCGAGAACCAATAGTGGACTGAGAAAGCTAAGGAGCTGCAACTCCTGGCTGACGAGCATGACACCTGGGGCTTTTTCAATGCCACCAAGACAATTTATGCACCCAATATCCTAGGCCTCAAATCTGTGCGGAGCAAGGATGGAACCCTTTGGGAGACAGAGTAAATAATGGCCTTAGATGAAGAGACGACTTCACAGAACTTAAAATATGATTCAACCATCAATGAAGATATGTTTGAGAAAGTCCCCTTACTCACCATCAAAGTTGATCTTGGATTCCCACCAAGCATGGAAGACATCAAAGTCGCCATTAGACACATGAAGAATGGAAAAACCGCAAGAGTGAACGGGATCCCAGTGAAGATTTTCAAACTTGGAGAAGAGATCACCTGTCTTCTCCATCAGGTGTTGCTGAAAATCTGGGACAGAGAAGAAATTCTTGCAGACCTCAGGGGTGCTATCATTGCCACCATCCTCAAGAAACGAGACAAGACAGACTGTGAGAGCTACCGAGGAATCCCCTGCGCTCCATCACCGGGACAATCATCGCCCGAATCCTCTCTGCCTTCTCTCAGTTTCCGAAGAAATCTTTCCAGAAAACCAGTGTGGTTTCCGACCAAATCATGGAACTGCGAACATGATTTTCACTGCTTGGCAACTTCCCAGGAACAATATCAACTACTCTACATGGCCTTCATCGACCTGACCAAGGCTTTTGACTTTGTTAATTGGGGAGTGCTATGGAAGACCCTGTCAAAGGCCGGCTGTCCAGAGACATTCATCAACATCCTCCAACTCCTCCACGACAAGCTGTCAGGGACAGCCCTCACCGTCGGAAATAAGACAGAAACCTTTGACCTCAAAACTGGAGTCAAACAGGGATGTGTCATCACTCCCACCCTTTTCTCCATCACCACCATCCTTCACTATGTCAAAAGCAAACTTCCCGGTGGAGGATCGACGGAAAACTTTTCAACCTCAACTGGTTGAAATTCAAGAAGAAAGCGACACTGACATCGCTCGTGGAACTTCAGTTTGCGGATGACTTCGCCATCTCCTCTCTCATCAGAAGAGAATCTCCAAGCTATGCTTACCGCCTTCGTGGAAGCATACCAAAGAATTGTCTCAGCCTCTACCTCAAAAAGACTCGAGCCCTTTACCTACCCACCCCAGGACAAGATCCGTTCTTTCCCTCCATTAAGGAGGGTGGAGAAACCCTCCCAAACGTGGAACATTTCCCCTACCTGGGGAATCGACTCATCAACTGATATTGATGCTGAGATCCAATATCGTATCCAATCTGTGAACGCTGCCATCGGACGCCCAAGGATGAGTGTCTTCGACATCCATGCTAATACTCATGTACAAGGCAGTCGTCCTCCGAACATTTCTGTGTGGCTCAGAAACCTGGATTATGTACAGACGCCACCTGAAGGCCCTAAAGATGTGCCATCGGTGCTGTCTGAGACTGATTCTCCACATCAGCTGGGAGGACAGGCATACAAACATTAGCGTCCTTGAAGGAGCTAAGAGCACCAGCACCGAGGCCATAATTCTCTGAAACCAAGCTTCTGGGCCGGCCATGTGCTTAGGATGGCAGAGTCCAAATTTCCAAAGCAAATCTTCTTTGCCCAACTCAAGGAAGGCTTCCGAACAAGAGGAGGACAAAGGAAGTGATTCAAAGTCACTCTGAAGGCTTACCTCAAGAAATGCAACATCATCGTATCAATGCCTGGGAGACCCTTGCTCAGAAGAGACCGTTGGGACGAACCCTCTGATTGAAGGGACACAACCTGATGGCAAGAGGAGACCCGGGAAAGGAACCCGGAATAGCGATCGAGAATGCAAGGTCCGATCCCACCTCCCGGAAACACCTGCCAAGTGTGCGGTTGAAACTACGGCTCTCGGATCGGGCTCGTCAGCCATGCAAGAACCCATAGAACCGTGACCAGTCACATGGAATTTATAGGTGGACCATCGTACATGTTAGTGAGTGATCGCCGAAGAAGTGGTTGAAATGTAATCATGGTTGTATGTAAATTAAATTAATAAAATCTGGAATTGTAAGTTAGTCTCATGGTGACTCTGAACCTATAATTCACAAAAACCCATCTGGTTTAGTAATGGCCTTACTCGGACTGACTTACATATGATCCATGCCAAAGCGGTTTACTGTTAACTGTCTTCTGGAATGGTTTAGTAAGCCACTCAAGTCAAGGACAATTAGGTATGGGCAATAAATGCAGGCCTTGTCAGCGATACCCACATCCCATGAAGAAATCCAGAAGAGTCATATAGGACGCAAAACATTAACTTTGTTTCTCGCTGCACAGGTGCTGCCAGACTGGCTGCTTTTTTTCCAGCATCTTTTTATTAATTATAAAAACAGACTTATCTGAATCAGGCAGGCATGAGCCCACAGCAAAAAGAAAAATACCCTTCAGCTAGTGGCTTCACATTAAAGACCAAGAATGGCTGCTGTTGGCGGATTTCTTAGTGTTTACCGTCACAACATAGGGTTGTTAGTTTACCGATGGCAACCACTTAAGATTCACTCTTGTGTGTATTTTTTTGAAATAAGCTTTTTGCAGCAACTAATTTGGTCTTCCATTTGTAAGAAATGGAATGCAGCTACCTCTGAGAAAGCTCTCTGGGCCAAGAGAGCAAGCAGCATGTGTCCTGGAGTGACCAGCTCCCAACTCCCAGGCCTCCTTGGGGCGCATGTTCCTGAAATGTTTTAAAGGGCACCTGATCCTATTCTTATACTATAATAGAACTTTGACCCATGCTAATGTAATATAGGTACTTGTGTATGTATATGCATAGATTGCACATATTGTCATAGTTACAAACCTGAGTGTAAGGATGTTGGGATAACATAACTAATTAAATCAGCTTAAAGTATTCAAACAGTTAGTGTGAGAAATGGGACAATGTGATGTTGCTGGAGAAGGAGGGGTTGTTTTCCTGAAGTTCGGATAGAAACTCGTTGCTGAGGTGAATTTCTGCTGCGCCTGTGTTGTCAGACTGCTTGTCCAACAACCACTCTTAGCTGAACCTCCAGCTGATTCAATTAAAAATTGGGAGGACCAATGGCGTTGGACAGAATCTTATCAGCCGCACAGAAAGGACTTTGGAGGTGAGAATGGAGGGGGGGGGGGGGAATTTTATAAAGGTATTCAGCCCCATCTCTGAGAGCTCGTACTGGCAGTGCCTCATAGCCAACGAGTGGCAAATAAGTGTGACAAAAAAGTAGTTGCGTTGGCCTTTGTGAACAATCCTCCTCAAATACTCCTCAGTACATCAGTATCCGGAGACATTGTTCAATATAATATTAAAACATAACAGATTAGAAACTCCCTTGTCCATTTCTAGCTCTCTGCTGAACTAGTTGTCTCAGCCAGGACAGAAGCAGGGCATTATAATTGGCCTCAGTGCACTTGACATCTAGAAGGGGATAGTCAGGGTTGCTGCTTCTGAGTGCTATTAGTGCTGGTAAGTATACATGTGGATTTTAGACAAGGACTGGATCAGGCTCTGTTGTGATGCTCTGTGAATAGGTTCTCAATGTTCGCCCCCTATCCCTCTTTTGAGACATGTTTACTTGTTAAAGGCAAATAGTGAACATATATACGCAAGTTGCTGTTGGAGAATGGTCTCATGAATAAAGTCCTGGAGGATTGTCAGCAGCCATAGAAACAAGGATCGGCACCTTTAGGCGAAAGTGTGTAAATATGGCTTAAGATAGTTATATACCCAGTGCTTTTGGACTTCCAGAGTGTGGGAGATGAAATACTAAAGACTGCAGGATAGCCATACTAGAATTGTTGTTATTAATAACTGCCTGCATATCAAGGCGATGGCATTGCATTTTAATCTTGCATTGACCTCAGAAAATACCTGAGGACCATTGACGTTGCCAATTGGTAAGAATTTCAATATCTTTGCTGTTTAGTTACTTTGAGAAACAGAAAGCAGAGTGGCAGACAGAACCTCAGGAGCCACCTATCCCAGAATCACTTGCAGCAGCAGCTGCTGCTGCCCAGCAGCTTCAGGTGGCCAGGAAACAGGACGCTCGGCAAACAGCCACATTCCGACAACAACCACCTCCTATGAAGGTAAAGCTGATAAATGTTTGTCGTGATTGTTTCATAAATTGTCTAAAACCATTGTTCAAATGCTGCCTCGTAGTGCAGCTATCCTTTTGCTATTTTATATTGTGAAAAGCAGAGCTGTACCCTCTGGTTTCAGGTCAAGACTGGAAACCTATGTGCATCAAAGGCAAGCCATGTGTGACCTACTGTCCCCTGCAAAGCCGCATTTTAAATCTACCAAGGCTGTACATTGAATTGCCTGGAAATATAAACATTTATTTTGTTTGGGCAAATACTTCCATTGCTCCCGCCTAATGTTACTATATTAGCCGTTCGTAGTAATAAGGCATTTATTGTCATATTTGTCCAGAGAGTAATTTCTTGCTTTCTTTATCACGTGGAGTGTGAATTATGTGGTTGACAGTTGGTAGTGAAAATGGTATCTAACCAATGTCTGGGTGTGCACCGATCAATTAAACCACCGAATGAGTCCTGTACGAACAATCCACCAAATAACCACTTAATGTTTAATCATTAAACATTTATTGATTTTTCTCCCCTTCTGCCAACTAAATTGATGGTTAGGAAAGAGTCACAAACTAAGTACATGGGCTGCGATGCTCTGGTCTGGCGCCAAAACGGGAGTACATTACTCCGGCGCCTGTTCCGAGACCCAATTCTCGGGTCCTGGGGGAGGGGGCCAGCACGGCGCTAGAGCGGCCCACGCCGCTCCAGCTGCCACTGCAGGCGTCGACCCGGCGCCGCGGGGTCCGCGCAGGCGCAGTTGGGCCGGCCCCAACTTGCGCATGTGCACTGGCCATCACCCCGCAATCTGCCCTAATGCCAAATGGCGCAGGGATCCAGGAGCCGGCGCAGAAGAAAAGAGGTCCACAGCCAGAGAGGCCTGCCCGCCAATCGGTGAGCCCCGATCGTGGGCCAGGAAACTACGGAGGGCCTCCCTGGGGTTGGACACCCCCACCCCCCCAGGCCGCCACCGGACACCAACCTCGAGATCCTGCCGGCCCAGAGCATGTTAGAACGGCGCCGGCGGGACTCGGATTTTTTTGGACAGCTGCTCGCCCCATCCGGGCCGGAGAATCGTGGCGCCGCCGGAGGATCGCCACTACGGCCGTTTGCCGCTATTCTCTGTGCAGCCCGGCGCCAAAACGGGAGTACTTTACTCCGGCGCCCGTTCTGAGGCCCGATTCTCGGGTTCGTGCACGACCGTTTTCACAGGGGTGGGAGAATCATGTCCCGGGTGGGGGTGTGAAAATTCCAAAAGCCAATCACGCCGGAGGGAATCACATTTTTCGCTTTTCTCCTGATTTTAAGCCCGTGCCAAGTTTCCTGCGGACGGAGAGAGAGGGCTCAAAATCACTCCTTGTAGTTTGCTCTTCAGTCTATTTGGAGCACCACAGGAGGTTGTTTCTGACAATAGAACCCAATTTGTTCTGGCCAGATGAGGTGGGATAGATTGCTTTTCCTGTTTTTCCACTCTTTGTCCATTTGGCTAAAGTAGAGGCTTCGAATTTAAAAGGATGCAGGTTTGCCAATTCAGTCTGTACTTGATTGTGCAGTTTTTAAGAATTAAGCCAGACAAGTATTCTTGTGTTAAACATGTAACGGGTTAGTTTTATTTTGCTGAAATCCACTCAGGTAAAATATAGTAAAAAATGTACAAAATAGCTTAACTTGCCACTAATGTGCACAAACACATACTCAAACACCAAGAAATCAGAAAAAATACAACATTACAGATGTTAAATGTGGTTAAGTTAAAGTGCCGATGAATAAAAAAGTGAAATCAATAAAGATTCACTGATTATATCCAGAGTGTTGGTTCTTCCTTTGAGGCAGTTGGTTTAAAGTTGTGGTTGATATGCCCTTTTTCTCCTGGAAACACTGTCCTCGAAATCCAGTGGCTTCCAGTAGAACGTCTGTGCTTGCTACGGAATGTAAACACGCTTCTAACGCAGCAGAACAGGTTTCAAAGTTTGGGTGGAATGTTGCAGAGAGAGAGCAAGAGACTGCCACTGACTCCAGCAGCTAGAATATCTTTGCCAAACCCCAAATTCAAGCACTCCCATAAAAGGTTGCATCACATGACCTCCAAATGTTGGTTGTATATTCTAATAGGAGGTTAATCAGCTCATGTCCAGCACGGAACTGCTTTGCCTTTGTGATATCCAAGCAGATACTTTTTTTAATGTTGCAGCAATTAACCCTTGAATGGTTCACTCTTCCATTTGGATGAGATAGGAAGGTAGCTTTTCACACCTCCAGGGAAGTCTTTCTCTCGGAAGCCTCCGTGGATTCTGCATCTCCATGAAGTTTACTTTGGCTACACAGATGCAAATTGGCAGCAATTTTAAGTCTTTGTGTTTCAGTGAAATGTTCCTTTTTAAGGTTTAAGATGGGAAACCAGCCGATCTTTTTACTGTGAATGTGTCACTTGACCCGATCTTTTTACTGTGAATGTGTCACTTGACCACTATTGCTAGGCAACAGTAAAGTGATTTTTTGCTTTCTGTTTTCCTCCCAGTCACTAAACTTTTAACCCATGTCATATATATATTATATAGACACACACACACAAATGTATATATTTAACTTGAAACCATTGTGCAGACACAATGTTATTATCTTTGTAAATAGTTTGATTCTTTAAAAGTAAACCACTAGTTTAAAAAGGGGATGTTATCCTTTTATTTATATGTATCTTTAATCAAGTTTAACTTAAACTATTGTCAATCACTGCCTCCTCGACAGCTTGTGATGTATTAGTCCCATGACTTGTGTTCAGTTCACAGCAAGAGATGGTCTGAGTAAGACATGTATACTTAGCCTCCGAGTTAACGCTATTTGCATGTAGTCTTATTTCCAAATAAAGAAGCCACATTATTGTTTTACCAATCATTGTTGCTTGATTGGTACATTTACGTTGACGGGCATACAACAGCTGTGTTGGGTAGAGTGAGGAGTGCAAGTATTTGATAGAAATGACCAGTTCTGGAGAAAATGAACTGATGGATTGCCTTTTTATAGGATTTAGAAGCAGAGGCAGGCCATTTGGCCCTTCGAACCTGCTATTCCATTCATTAAGATCATGGCTTATCTGGTTGTGATCTCAATTCTACTTTCCTGTCTGCCCCCAATAATCTTTGACTCCCAGGTCTATCAAAAATCTGCTTCCTCTGCCTTGGGCATAGTCTTCACTGCTTTCTGGCGAAGAGAACTCCATCGACTAACGATCCTCTGAGAGAAAAACATTCTCCTCATTTTAGTCTTAAAAGGGAGAACGCATATTCTTTGATTGTATTGTTAGTTCTCGCCCCCCCCCCCCCCCCCCCCCCTCCCCCTCACAAGTGGGAGCATCCTCTCACTATCTGCCCCATTTAGTCCCCTCAGGATTCTATATATTTCAATAAGATCACCTCTCATTCTTCTAAACTCCAATGGGTACAGGCCCAACTTGTTCAACCTTTCTTCATAGGATAAGCCTTTCATCCCAGGAATGATACTCTCTGTACTGATTTTAAGGCAAACATCTTATTTCAATTAAGACCAAACCGGTACACAAATTCCAGATATGGTCCCACCAAGGCCCTGTACAGCTACAATAAAACTTTAATGTAGCTTTGACAAAGTTGCTGCCAGACCAGCTCAGATTTTCCAGCATTTTCTCTTTGGTTTCAGATTCCAGCATCTGCAGTAATTTGTTTTTATCCACTGTCTATGTTGCTCCGTGTATAGGCATTAACTATACTGTCTTTATGCCCACAGGCTTGCTTGTCTTGTCATCAACAAATCCATCGGAATGCACCCATCTGTCCTCTTTGCAAAGCAAAAAGCCGGTCTCGTAATCCTAAAAAACCCAAGAGGAAGCAAGATGAATAATAACCCCTTTGAAATGTACACAAATAAACTAAAGTTTAAATGTGGCATTGTTACTCAAGCGCAAAATAAAGTGTTATGTAGTTGGTTTATATTTTCATGTGTTGTAAGCACAAAGCTGTATTTTGCTTTTAGAAAAATAAATCCTTCTTGTTGCCAATAGCAACTTATCCACAAACTGTATTTCAGATATTATAGAATAGGATTTGTCAAATTGTTTAAATATGATTGCTCATGGATATTTAATTAACAGAAGGGAAAATACTGAAAGTAGCGTATGGAATACTACTTGGACTGAAGTGTTAGAAAACAGTCCGCATGGATGTATTGAGTTTGTAGATGTACATTAAGCCATACCATGGTTGTATAATTTGCTGAAGTGCAAGTCTTACTAAATTAATCAAATTTAAAACCTGTGCATTAGTTACCATTTTGGAAGAGCAAGCATTTGTTGCTTGGATATAGCCTAGAAATTATACAATGTTATATTAACAAATGGCTGCTTAACGTAATTGTATGAAATTAAGGCGTTAATCTTGGCTCAGTGATATAACATGAGCCTCTCTGTGGGTGAAACTGCATGCAAATTCTTTGAGCACATTACCTAGCCAGTGTTGGTGATGCCATCCTTTAAGTTGAGTCATTAAAACAAGGCTATTTTCAGGGGGTTGCAAATAATTCTAAAGACATTATTTGAAGAGGAGCCGCGGAGTTTTCCTGGTCTCCTGACCATATTCATTCCTGAACCAACATCACTAAAAGACGTAATTATCTCTTGCCATTTGTGGGACCTTGCAGTATGCAAATTGCATTACACTTCATGTTTTGTAACAGTGGCTACACTTTACTGTGAAACACTTCTGGACCAATTTGAGGATGTGAAAGGTGCTACATAAATGCATTTTAAAAAACAGCCTTGGATACTAATTTCATATGAATACTTGAAGCGCTTTTATGTAATATTTCAAACAGCATAATTTCTAGGCTTATTAGAGTAGAAAAGATAGATTAATTGTCCAGATAGTCGAACTAAATGTGAGAAATTATTCCAAAGTTTGTAATTGCTATGTGCCTTTTTATTAATTTACAGAGAAACACAATGTTTATCGAAATTTTGAAGGCAGTTGTCTAAATTCCATTTGACATCCTCAATTGTACATAATAATTTGTGGTGTAAAATAGCCTGTGTTTTTTTCATGAAATAAAACAAGAAGATTCAATTGTAATAAGATAATAAGTTTGTTATTCTTTTAGTCGATAAATGTGCCTTCTCTACATTTCTGTTTTATGATCCCTTTTCACAAGATAGATACAGATTAAGAAACATGTCTGCTAATTTTAGCTCATTCATCAATGGAAATATAATCTGCATTGTAGGTTCTGATTTACAGCTGCTTTTGAGAACAGCTACCATATGGGTCTCTCTCCAGTTCATGGCAATACTCCCAAATCTCAACCAACAATAAGATTCGTGATATAGCAGCTGACGTAAGACTGACTCTCGGCGGATTCTCCCATACCCGCGCTGGCAGGTTCAATGGTGGGTGCTTGGGGGACAATTCGGAGGGAGATCCAAAACATTGGTTTTACGCCAGTGTGAATATCTCACGGGATCTTGCACTGGTGCCTGCCAGGAAAATCAGAAAACCCACTGGAGGCTGGCATGAAACTGATTTGCATACTGCTAATGAAATGCTGATAAATGCCTGACCAATTCTCAGAGACGAGGCTAGTGTAGAACAAGTCTGGAACAATGTGGTTTGCAGATCTCTGGACTCACCTGCGCAATGGGGATGGCGGGATCTGGGTATTGAACTTGATGATTAGCCATGATCATAATGAATGGCGGAGCAGGCTTGATGGGCTGAATGGACCCTGGACCCATGAACACCACAGCGGTGGGTGGGGGTTGCAGGTGGATCTTCCAAATTCAATGCACTGGAGGGTCCCATATCTTTGAGCTTCAGAATGTTCCTGAAGATCCATCGTCTTTCTCAGGAGGTCCACCTTCCAGCATCAAAGTGCTCCCGGAGATCCATCTTCATTTTCAGGATGTCCATTTTCTTTCTTCAGTCATAGGGCAGCACGGTAGCATAGTGGTTATCACAATTGCTTCACAGCTCCAGGGTCCCAGGTTCGATTCCCAGCTTGGGTCACTGTCTGTGCGGAGTCCGCATGTTCTCCCCGTGTGTGCGTGGGTTTCCTCTGTGTGTCTGGTTTCCTCCCACAGTCCAAAGCTGTGCAGGTTAGGTGGATTGGCCATGATAAATTGCCCTTAGCGTTAGGTGGGGTGACTGGGTTATGGGGATAGGGTGGGGTTGTGGGCTTGGGTAGGGTGCTCTTTTCAAGAGCCGGTGCAGATTCGATGGGCTGAATGGCCGCCTCCTGCACTGTAAATTCGATGATTCATAGGTCGGTGATGTTGGGTGCCTTTTCAAACTAACACTTGGATATGATGGATTAGCACCAAGTTATAGACAGCCATGCAATTCCACAACAAACACATGAGATCTAAGCTCTGTAGTCCTTCCACATTCAGCCGTAATGAATCATAGAATCATAAAATTTACAATGCAGAGGGAGGCCATTTGGCCCATCGACCCTTGGAAAGCACACCCTACTCAAGCCCTAACCTCCACCCTATCCCTGTAACCCAGTAACCCCCCTAACCATTTTGGATAATAAGGGCAATTCAGAATGGCCAATCCACTGAACCTGCACATCTTTGGACTGGTGGTGGACAATTAAACAGCTCACTGGAGGAGGAGGCTCCACAAATATCCCCACACTCAATGATGGAGGAGACCAGAACACATGTGCAAAAGGCACTGGATACTGCAACCGCTATGGGCCCTGACAATATCCCAGCAATAGTACTCAAGACCTGTGCTCCAGAAGTTGCCGCACCCCTAGCCAAGCTGTTCCAGTACAGCTACAACACTGGCGTCTATCCGGCAATGTGGAAAATTGCCCAGGTGTGTCTTGCACACGAGAAACAAGACAAATCCAACCCAGCCAATTACTGCCCTATAAGTCAACTCTCCATCATCAGCAAACTGATGGAAGGAGTCATGAACAGTGCTATCAAACGGCACTTACTCAGCTATAACCTGCTCATGGACTCTCAGTTTCTGTTTCACCAGGGTCCAGATCCAGATCTCATTACAGCCTTGGTTCAAACATGGACAAAAGAGCTGAATGCCAGAGGTGAGGTGAGAGTGACTGTCCTTGACATCAAGGCAGCATTTGACCAAGTGTGGCATCAAGGAGCCCTAGCTAACCTGGAGTTAATGGGAATCGGGGAAAACTCTCCACTGGTTGGAGTCATACCTGCACAAAGGAAGATGGTTGTGATGGTTGGAGGTTAATCATCTTAACTTCAGGATATCACTGTAGGAGTTCCTCAGGGTAGTGTCCTAGGCCCAACTATCTTCAGCTGCTTCATCAATGATTTCCCTTCCATCATAAGGTCAGAAGTGGGGATGTTTGCAGGTGACTGCACAGTGTTAAGCACATTTGCGACTCCTCAGATAATGAAGCAGTCCATGTCCAAATGCAGCAGGACCTGGACAATATCCAGGCTTGGGCTGACAAGTGGCACGTTACATTCATGCCACACAAGTGTCAGGCAATGACCATCTCCTACAAAAGAGGATCAAACCATTGCCCCTTGAGATTCAATGGCATTACCATTGCTGAATCCCCCACAATCAACACCCTGAGGTTACACTTGATCAGAAACTGAACTGGACTAGCCACATTAATACTACGGCTACCAGGGAAGGTCAAGGGCTAGGAATCCTATGGCGAGCAACTCAGCTCCTGACCCCCCCCCCCCCCCCCCACCACCCCCCCCCCCCCCCCCCCCCCACCACCCCCCCCCCCCACCCCACCCCAAGCCTGTCCACCATCTACAGGGCACAAGTCAGGAATGTAATGGAATACAACACTCACGAAGCTCGATACTATCCTTGACAAAGAAGCCCGTTTGATTGCACCCCTTCCACAAACATTCAAACCCTTCTCCACTGACAAACAGTGGCAGCCATGTATAGCATCTACAAGATTAAGTGCTGTAATTCACCATGGTTCCTTAAACAGTACCATCCAAACCCTTGACCACTGCCATCTCCCTCCCTATAGCACAATGGGTGTACCTACACTTCAAGGACTGTAGCAGTTCAAGAAGGCAACTCACCACCACCTTCTGAAGGGCAACTAGGGATGGGCAATAAATGCTGGCCTAACCAGCGACACCCACATCCCATAAATGAATTTAAAGAAAACTATGGATCATCAGGCCTACCTGCCACAGAATACAGCATAAAACCCCCGGGTGTATAATTAATGAGGTCAGGGTTGGAAGGTATGGTGTGTTTTCCTGCTGGCCTCCACGATGGAAAACAATCCACGTTCCCTCACCTGCCACTGGACATAGTCCTCAGACAGGAGAACTCGGTGCTGTTTATTTTAATATTGTAAGATGAATACCATTAGGATTGGCAGACCGATCCATTGTAACAAGAATAATCCTGGCTCGAACAGTTAATTTCTATTGTTCCAATTTGACCACGCCCATAATAACCTTCCTCATTGTTGTTTTGGTTAATCTGAGAGCAGATTTAACTCTCTTATCTTTGTCTCATCCCTAATCTCTTGAGAGATGTCTTGCTTATATTTCGGAAAATATTTCCAACATTATCATTCAACTATTTCATTTTTGTTTTACAATGTACCCTCCTTTTAATTCTTTTAGTCCCAAAATAAGAGGTTTTAAAAGCACTCAATTTTCACAATTAGTGTGCTTGATATTATCGTCCAATCAACCATCTCCAAATGTTTTTCTCATTTTCGTAAATTTAGTCTTCCTGTGATCTTGTTAAAAATGAACGGGTGAATTTTCCATTCTGGAGACAAAAGTCCAGTGGTGGTAGGAAATGCAGCGTGGTTCCCGTTGGGCGGCAGGACAGATGAGCATGCACAAACGTCCATTAGTCAGCTCAATAATTATGCATGCACGTGGAGCTCGGCAAATCCCATGGCAGGGTGGGCAGGATGTCGCCAACCCCAACGTTACCACATTGTGTCAAAGGTCCTTGTACCAGATTTAAACGGCACCCGTGCAGACATTAACTCATTGCAGACTGGGAGTTCTCCATTGCTCCACCAGGGTTCTTGCAGATGCAGCTCATGCTTGAGAAGATGTGAACAACCATATCCCGTGGCATACGAAGGTGCCTCTGGCTTTGCCTTTCACTAATCTCTAGATAAGAGCACCACCTACAATTGGTTGTGCCAATTCGTGCCATTGCAGTGGTCTATGTTCACCAGAATCTTGACGTTCTGGAGGCCCCGCTGCTTCTTTCTGATCAGACCCTTGCTCCTCATGGCTCTGTTCCAATCTGCGATGGGTCCTCACTCTCCTCATTTGATGAGAGCCATTACCAAGGCAGAGTTGCCTGCAGCCTGTATTGACACGGTACTGGATGTGTGAATGAATTAAAGTGGTATATTTAAGTGAGCATGTTGTTTTCAGCTTACCATCTCAAAACCAGCAGGCCCTTCACTGAGTCTCCTACTAGACATGGCATTCTCAAGCCACCCTTTTGATGTAAAGGACATCCCAGAGATAGGTGTTCCTTCCATTCATACATGACTGTGTGGAGACATTGCTCTTTGACCAGGTGAGAGCCATGTGCAAGAAGCCTCCCTCTGACACTATTCCACTTGTCTCCACTACTCCAAGACTCTATAGATTGACCATTGCCTTTGTAACCTAAAAAGACTAACCATTGGGCCCTTGTGAGCCTTGACCATTCACCTGTGAGGATGGAGGTTTGGAGTCACGAGTTAGTTATCCGTCCACCAGATGTGTCCCTTGAAGGCATCAACTCCCCCCCCCCCCCCCCTTCATCCTGCTCCTGACTGCAGCCAATGGCAAATGTCACAGAATGCACAGCACTGCACACACTGCAGAATGCACACACTGCTGGAATCTCCATGTTGTGAAACCCATGAGTCGGGAACAAATCGGCAGTGTGGAGAGAGGAGAACACAACTGGGCATGGTTGACATCTAGTTTCCTCGATAATTGGGATGTCCCCTTAGTCGGGCACTTGTGCTAAACTTGAATTCAACCTGAAAAGTCCCTCCTGCCATTTTGAGGGAGTTCATTGATTAACTATGTGGCCAAGGTCAGATTTGGAAAATGGTACATGTCACCTTTCAAATCTGCTCCATCACCTTCTACCCTCCCCTGTCAACTACCAACCTCCCTCCTCATCATCCTTGATCCATCTAATATGGCCATTCCTCTCCCTCTGTCATGTTTGAAACTCCCCCGTTACCCTGTACCCTATCATGAACTACCTCCACATGCCTTCCCTCCCCTCAGAACTGACACACATTACGTCCCCATGAACACCCTGCCCCTCCCTTTATCTGAGACACCTCTCTAGCCCCCTCCATGACCACCCTGGGGAAACCTACATTTACCAGACCCTAGACTCACCCTACAGCATCCAACTGCCTGTGTCTGTATCCTCCTATCACAAGAACCCTGAATTCAGTCCCTCGGTCACCACTCCAACATCAGTGACCCCACAGTCTTAGACACTTCCTCTCCTTCCCCCTCTTCCCCAGATACTTACCCCACTGTTCCCCAGTCAGCCTGTCTCCCAGGTGCAGTCTTTTCTCCACCATCATTTCATCCTCCTGTACACCACCACTCCTCCCCCACAGACACCACCCTCCCATGTCCAGCATTGGTGCAGTTTTCTACCAGCGCTCAAGTGCAGTTAAGCAAGGTTAAGAAGACAAAAGCAACCACTGCTGTTATATATGTGGGTTATTGTAGTTGTGTGCAATGTCTCTGAGAACTGAGTCTTGTGTCATACGTGACACCACCGGCTACTTGGTGGGCTTCAGAGGAGTGTAGTGCCAAACCTTATAGTGTGAAGAACTATTCAATGCACCTGTGTTGATCTTGCATTAAAATCACGTGGATCTGCAATCCAGTTTTCTTTAGGCTAAAGGTACAACAGTTTACGAAAGAAAACTGCCAATGAGGAACGGATCAAAAATAAACTTTTTCAAGACAAAAGCCATCGGGGTGGAGCAGCTTCAACAGATCAATTGATTAACAGAAGGTCATAAATGCTGGCATCGGAACCGATAAGGTTTAGGGGTAAGATTTATTTTTAATATTTTTAAAATAAATTTAAAGTATCCATTTATTTTGTTTTCCAATTAAAGGGCAATTTAGCGTGGCCAAACCACCTACCCTGCACATATTTGGGTTGTGAGGGTGAGACTCATGCAGACAAGGGGAGAATGCGCAAACTCCACGCAGACAGTGTCCTGGGGCCAGGATCGAACTCAGGTCCTCGACGCTGTGAGGTAGTAGTGCTAATCACTGTGCCATCCTGTGGGGCAAGATTTCAAAGGAAGGGCCCGTACGATTTTAAACTGGCAATTCGAGAAGTCAGGCTGCAGGGCTTTCCACGTACTGTACAAAAAGACACGGAGGTTGTGGGGGGCAGAGAACAACAGATTATCACAACTTGCATGTAAGTTAAAGCTGCTGCAAATGAAAGTTGTTACGAATTGGTGATACATCTTGAATTAACTAGATGGGAATTTCCATTGAAGCTGCCCCACGCCACCAGGAAACCCACGGGAGAGGGTGTACTACCGGCAGGACCAGAGAATCCCGCCAGCGTGAATGGCTGGAGAATTCCGGCCTAAGTGTTATTCCGGGTGGGAAAGCTGGTGAGAATGCCGCTGGCTGTTCCAGCGCGATTCCCATCGCATTCCACCCACACACAATAATGCACTGCTGAGAAATACATGGCTATTCAACGCGACTCTCTTTGAATAAGGGTCTGAACAGGGACCACACGGCCGAGGCTGCATATAGCCCCATTTTCTACAAAGGGGAGCTCCGCTAGCAGGAACTCCCCATTGTAGTGAGAGATCTCCGAGGCCCGGAAAAAGAATCCCCGACCTCCCCTGTTGCCCAAACACAACATGGAAGGGCCTCCTGGCTCCACCCCCAAGGCAGGTAAACTTGGCCCAATCGCGCACACACAAACAATGGCAGCATGGTACTTTGTCAGTGCCCTTGCCACCTGGCAGTGCCACCTGGGCACCTTGGCAGTCAGGTTGGCACTGCCAGGATACTCAGGTGGCACCAGCAGTGCCAGGGCATCACCCTGCCCAAATGGCATGCATCTGGGAGCCTCCAATCCCCCTGGAGACCCCCACAAGTGCCATTCCATCTGGTCCCCATTTGTGGGGAACAGCGCTCGGCCGAGGTCCCCGAGGCAAAGAGATTGAATCCCAAAGCCTCAGGTGCCTCAGGAATCTGCACATTAGACTAAGGCTTACTGCCTCACTCTAATGTGCAGATTTGCTAAAAGGTGGTCCCACCCTTTCTGGGATGGATTCCTCTTGCAACGTTGCGCGATATTGCGTTGAATCTCGTGAGGCGCTGCGAGCCGGGTAGATCCCGGGATGGGGTCTCCTAACTTCCACCGGTCATGCTACTCCGTGGCGAGCTGCTTTTCCTGCGCAGCTGGAGGATTGTGCCCAATGTTTCTCGAGCTTAGATTCTCACTAAATTCTCCAACACTTGAAACTATTCTGGACTGTGACCTAAAGACGCCAGAAAGACTGGCTCCCCCCAATCTTAAAGTTAAGTTGTAGGTCCCCTCACCACCCACCCACATACATCGCCACCCTCGCAGACTTGGGCAACACCCCCAAACTTTGACCGGAAGGGCAAACTCCCCACCCCCCCGCCACACCACACAAGCACGACGGTGACCAGGCCACCCCCACCCCATTCACCCTGCCGCATCAGAGAATCAGGGTATTGTTTCCACCCTCTCCAAGGGAGTGACACAACACTGATGGCCACCCTTTCCATGTGTCCCCTTCAGGCACCCCCCCCCCCCCCCCCCCACCCCCCCACTCAATTCTCCCCCTCCCTCTTTCATAGTCATCCCTCTCAGGCCCCTACCCATGGCAGTACCCCTCGTTACCCTGGCACTGTCCTTGGCATACTGGCACTGCCCCCTGGCACCCTAGCAGTGCCAGAGAAGTGCTGGGGAACTACCCTTCGCGGCCTCTGACCACCCAAGGGCTCCTATGGCCTCTGAGCCTCTTGGCATATAAATTACGTCTGGTTTCTGCTTTTGGAAACCAATAGTGATTCGCACTGGCCTCATGCTGTGCCTGCGGGGCAGTGAATCCCATAAGCCAGGATGCTCCAGCTTCGAACAGGCTGAACATGGGTTTGTGAGTCTGCTTCACAGTTGGCAAGGGAGTGAACCAGATTTTTTTCGGGTGCTGTGGGACGGGAGCATCGCACTCCGTTCGGTTCCCGATGCAAAACCCATTTAGGGGCTCCGCCGTTGATCTCCAGAAGAGCTGGAGGTGCACAGGGCCCAACAGGAGGCTAAGGCCGCACCCTATATGTCATTTTGGGCAGGAGACATGGGGTGAATCTCGCCAGGTGGATGGGCGTGATCCAGATTGCAACTCACCCACACCTAGTGTAAAAAATGATCCCTCATGTGAGTCATGCTGAGCCAGTGTCCCCAGGCCTCTGAATCACCTGACTCTGGATTGTACACTGCTGTAAATAACAATAGAGTACCCGGAGGCCTTGTTCATCATGGTCGGGGACTTCAACCAGGCTAACCTCAAGAGTGTACTGTCAAAATTCCACCAACACATCTGTCCCACCAGTTGCACCAGCATCCTTGACCACTGCCACACAAATATCAAGCCTACCGACCCATCCCCCGATCGTACATCGGAAAATTGGACCACAAGATGGTGTTCCTTCTCCCGCCATACAAGCAGAAACTTAAGCGGGAGATTCTTGTTAAGATGGTTGTGCAGTGCTGGTTCAAGGCAACATAAGAGCTCCTACGTGACTCCTTGGAGTCAATGGACTGGTCTATATTCAAGAACTCAGCGGCCAACCTAAACATGTATGCCACCACCGTCACAGGCTTCATCAGCAAGTGTGAACAAGATTGCATGCCAAAGAAGGTAGTACGTGCGTTCCCCAAATGGAAACCGTGGCTTAACCGGAAGATTCACTCCCGACTGAAGGCAAGATCTGAGGCATTCAAGACAGGCGACCCTGACCTGTACAAATCTAGATATGACCTCTGCAAAGTCATCAGGGATGACAAGAGACAATACCAGGCTAACTAGAGTCACAGACTCTTGTCAGTTGTGTACTCCCTCTGTGCACAACTTGTTTCAATAGATCATGCTCCTGCCTTTGTGTCATAAGGTTGTAGGTTTGATTCCTACAACAGCTTAGTTCGCTCAGTCTGATAGTCAGTGGACTAAAGGGAGTTGTGGAAATGTCAACATGCTATCCCTCATTTCAACATCCCATTTACTTGTTCAATTTGCTAAGGTGAATTTTAAAGGTCCTGTGGCAGTTTTAAAGACGATTTGGTCGGTGTCCTGACCAATATTCCTCCCTCAACCTGGACCTCCAAAAAGTCATCAATCATGATTGCTGTTTGAGGCACCTTTTGTGAGCAACTGTGCAGAGAGGCTGGTTTAGCACATTGGGCTAAATCGCTGGCTTTTAAAGCAGACCAAGGCAGGCCAGCAGCACGGTTCAATTCCCGTACCAGCGTCCCCGAACAGGTGCCAGAATGAGGCGACTAGGGGCTTTTCACAGTAACTTCATTGAAGCCTACTCGTGAAATTAAGCGATTTTCATTTCATTTTTTCATTTCAATTTTAAAGTAATGCATTTAAAGCACAACATGTCAAGATAATTAAAGGTTTTAGTTCGTAATGCAAACACTAATAGATAGTAAGTGGAGATTTTCTGAGTGAGCAAGTAACTTAAATAAATACAAGTAAAATAAATTCTAAAGTGTCGCCTTGGTCTCCTTTTCCTCCATTAATTACTTATCTTTTATGCTATCTACGCAGTTCATCCTTTTCACCACTAAGGGGCACCTTTTAGCTTTAAAGTCATGCTACAGACAGGAAACACCCAATTCAGTGGCTTAAACAACTTCTGGTCTCAGCAGAGTTCTTACAGAACCATCAAAAAAAGTGCTTTTACAACTTATTTAAGAGGCGTTGGGGGGTAAACTGGATAATTCCAGAAACAGGCACAGAAATCGGCATGTATAATTAAGCTGTGCCCGTTGATTGAAAGGCAGACTGGACAGCAATATCATGCTGTCTGCACATTACCTTGAGAGCATACAGCCAGCAGTGCTCGCTGTTCATATGTATTAGCTTCATCGTGCCCTTCACTTTATACCTGGAATCAGCATTGTGTGCACAGCACCACGCCTAAGAATAGCTTTACCCAATTCCCCTCATTACTCAATCCTGGCTACGTAACCTGCATATAGACTGGAATTGTAAAACTCACCCAAGGCCAGAATAAGCCAACAATGTTGCAAACAGCTGGGCTTCAGAGGCAATAGTCTTGTGCCTGTTTTTGTTTAAAATTGGCTGAGCTCTTGAATGCTGAGTCGAATGAGCTTCTCTGCGGGGTTCATCATTGTCAACTGTACCATTGGAGCTTCTGTTGGTGCTGAGAAAACTACTTTTTAATTTTCCTGACCCCAAAAATATATCCCACAGAGAGTAAATTGCAGGTTTTAATGTTGTGGTGGTGTACTTCCTGCCCAAGTTTACTTAAATCCAGCCTGTGCCACTTAAAAGAGACGTGCATTGTGGCTCCGAAAGGGTCTGGGACCATTGGGAATTCTGCTGTGCAACAATCAATAACTGCTGACCATGGAAAAGTGCGGCCACTAAGGTTTTCAGATATTGCACTGAACGTCTTAGTTGAAGATGAGAACAGAAGAAAAAATGTCTTGTACCGTGAGGGGGCCAGAGGTCCTCCCGGTTTATTCTCAGAAAGCAGTGGCAAGAGATAGAGGAGAAGGGTCAATGCTAACAGTAAAACTGCAATAACATGGTTGTAATGCAGGAGGAAGTTTAATGATCTCACATGAGTGTTCAAGGACAATAACAGCATCTTCCAAAGCCAAACCCTAACAACTACACCAGTAACCTCAATCACTGAGACATTCACCACAACCCCCGTCATTTACCTGCCAACAACCTCTATCAATCAGGACTCATACCCAACGCACACAAGCTTTGCCTTGCTCTCACGCACTTGGCATTGAGTCAAACCTCACACACATGTTTCACAATTTACACAAACTGGCAGCTATTCACCATAACAACCACACTTTCCAAACATATACTCTTTCACTCTTTCTTGCAGAAGGTGGTGCGTAACGGACAGTCGGAATTAATGGAGGGGTAGAAGCATATCCTCATGTTTAACCTGTGTTGAGGAGAAAGTAATGGTTACTTTGGGAGGGAGCAATATTGGAATCCCTTCTCCCCCCCTCCTATTGCTTTGATTTTTAACAATGATTGACTTCATTATCTGCATGCTTTGCATATTGCCAGAGCCACAACCCCCTTTACAAATGTCCCAGCTATAGTATATTGCAAAATCTAAGATTTTTGTTGTATTGCCATCTCTGTCAGTGGCCGGGGGGGGGGGGGGGGGGGGGGGGGGGGGGGGGGGGATAAATCAAATTGCTCATCAATGGCTGCCTGTAACTGAGTATGTGTTACTCTTACTCAATGCAATGCACAACAGAAATCTGGCAATGAGGGTGGGGTGGAATTTTCTTGACATATTGTTTGAGAAATTCAGGACTGAATAACAGGGTGGCACATTTTTGGAACTTTTGAAGTTGATTTTGACAAGTTTGAGCAATTTGCAAGATGACTCTGTGTGTACACATCGTATTCAGGTACATAGCATGGTTCATAATTGAAAAAATGGCAATGAATAAATATTTGGGAAATTCAACCACAATAAAGAGGACTGGAGTAATTATGAATGAAGATTACATATTTGCCCGAAAGTTAGTAAGATAGCAGATGATGATAAAAGGGTGAATATTTCCCTCACCATGATGAGGAAGGATGCTTATGAGGTGCTGTCCAGCCAATGTTGCCCATGCAGCCCCAAGAATGTGGGCTATTCTGAAATTAATGAGATTCTGGACTCATATATTGGTATGACTAAGAATGAGATTGTACTGAGAGTTGCCTTCTAAGAAAGAAAGCAGTTTGCAAGTAAGACATTGTAGGTACTGTGAGAATTTAGTAATCAACCTCTGAGGCGCATTCCTGTGAGGTATAGAGAACAATAAAATCCAGTCATGGAAATGGCAGACAGCAATATTTGCAAACGTCAAGAGAGTTCTTTTCCTGGGCCAGCGGGGGAGATCCACCAGATATCAATAAGATCCAGGCCATGGCATCCAAGTCCACAATCTTGGAATTAGAAATTAAGATGTTACTGTTGCTAAGGCAGCCACCAACCATTTAAATGCCTCCATTTTCAGTCAAAGTGCCATGCCTATGAGAAAGCCGGTGATATCCAGATGGCATGCAGGTGCAGAGGAACAATAATGTTCCAGGTTGCCGTCAAGATCCTCCAGGTCAAGGCCATGGTCGATGTAATGTTAGTTCAGGAGTCTGAGAATCCTTAAATGTCCAAAGGACAGATATGGAAACAGAAGCTGATTTTGTCGAACATCAAGAGTTAGTCTCAGTTAGAGAGCAAGGTAAACACCACATGAAAGATGAGAGTGATAGGGTTGAAGATATAATTCCAGTGCCCACAGTAAAAATGAAGGTCAGCAATTCCAACTTATTTTCATTGTTAATAACAGTGTCCGTTATTTCAGAAGGAAAATATCAAAAGTCGCTAAGTCACATTCCCTTACAGAAGACTGGTGTGAAACTGATCAGTTACTCTATTAGCAGTATTGTAGTGTTCAAGTTTATGATAAAGAGGAAAACTAAGATACATTCTGTTACTTATCATTAGTAACAATAGGAGGGAAAGGTCTCCTGGAGGGAAAGGAATTGGCTTAATTAAGAAGATATGTTGATACTGGGCTGAGTTATCTACGGTATGGATCAGTAGGTTTAATTCTGTCATTAAGAAAGTGCTAAGAGAGCACAAACTGATCTTTGAGCAAGGTGAACTAAAATTATAAAATTAATCATCAGTACATGATTAAATATCATAGGTCAGCAGATTATGCAAATGCAGATGTTCTTACGAAGACCGATACATTTCCAGTCATTGAGTTGCCTCCGATCTGTTTTACATACACAAATGTCAAGCTCGTATTTGCCAGAGACATTAGTGAAGAATCTCGTAATATCATGGAGGCCAGTAAACATACGGGTGTAAGAGAAAATGTATCAGGAGCAGGGGTAGGCCACTTGGTCCCTTGAGCTTGCCTCGACCATCAAATAAGATCAAAGCTAATCTGATTGTGGCCTCAACTCTACATTCCCAATGTCCTTTGATTCCCTTGTTAATCAAGAATCTGTCAACATCTTCCTTAACAATAATCATTAACCCTGCCTCTGCTGCTCTTTGGAGAAGAGAGTTCCTGAAGACTCATGACCATCTGAGAGAAAGAGATTATTGTCATCTCAATCTTAAATGGGCAGCAAGGTGGCATAGTGGTGAGCATGGCTGCTTCACAATGCCAGAGATTCTGGGTTCAATTCCAGCCTTGGGTAATTGTCTATTTGGAGTTTTCATATTCTCCCTGTGTCTGCATGGGCTTCCTCCGGTTTCCCCCCCCCCCCCCCCCCCCCCCCCCCCAGTCCAACAATGTGCTAAATTTCCCCTTAGTGTATAAAAGGCGAGGTGGGGTTATGGGAATGGGGCTGGCATGGGTATAGGTAGGGTGCTCTTTCAGAGGGTCGGTGCAGACTCAATGGATCGAATGACCTCCTTCTGCACTACAGGGCTTCTCTGACCCCTTTTCAAACTATGCCCACTAGTTCCCACAAGGGAAACATTCTTTCAGCATTCGCCCTGCAAGTTCTGTCAGAATCTTTTATGTTTCAACAAGGTCACCTCTCAACCTTCTGAACTACAGTGCACACAGGGCTAGCCTGTAACTTTTCCTCATAACATTCCCATCCCAGGTATCAGTTGAGTGAACCTTCCCTGAATTGCTTCTAACACATCTACGTTCTTTCTTAAGTAAGGAAGCCAAATCTGTACACAGTGCTCTAGATGTGTCCTCATCAATGCCCTTGACAACTGCAGAAAAACATTCTCACCTTTACATTACATTCCCTTGTAAACAACAATTTTCCATTATTACTATTAATGATTTGGTACCATTCTCTTGTCTTTTCTCACTATCTCCACACATTGGGCTGGATTTTCCGCAGCCCGACACTGAAATCATGGGCGGCGGCGGCGCAGAGAATCCAGTTTGACGCAGTAATCAGGTCTGGCGCTGGTTCGACGATTTTCCGGGCACCGAAAATTGGGGTCACCGTGGAGTACGTCGCGCTGCCGGGGGGGCGATTGCCAGTGGCCTGCTCAGCAATCGTCCGCTCCTGACCGGCCGAGTTCCCGACGGCGTGGAACGAACCACGTATTGCCGGTCGGGATACTCGCGTGGCGGCTGCGGACTCAGCCCGCGGCCGCCCTGGTCGGGTGCGGGCGGATCGGAGACTTTGTAGATGGCTGGGGATTTACTGTGCCGGGGTTGAGGCTTGGGTGTGCGGCCGATCGAAAGTCTCTTTCTTTGGTCTGGCTCTGCGGTCCGAGTCCACCATGGAGCACGGCGCAGTCGCAGGAGGCCGCCGCCATGTGCATGCGCGGCCTCTGACCTTTAATCATGAGTAATGCTGGGGAAATTTAGGTTGTCGAATGTGTTGTCTTCCTGTGTGTCATCAGGAATTGGCTTAGTCATTTTGACAATGATCCTTGCTCACGAGTTACCGTCAATGAATGCTTCAATGTCTGAACAAACCTTTCAGCCAGCCCATTTGTGACAGGATGATAAGGTGCAGATCGGATGTGTTGGATTCCATTCCCCTTTAGATAATTTCTGAATTCTTACGAAATGAACTGTGGCCCATTGTCACTAGTAGGTTGTTCAGGGAGACCAAATCTTGCAAAAATCTCCCCCAGTCTTTTTATTCTTCTCTCTGTGGAAATATTCATCACTTGGCCATTTCAAGTGTGGGCTACCACAATGAAAAACATTCGTCCTTCGAATGTCCAACATGACTTTGATTTATTGTCACATGCACCGACGTACAGTGAAAAGTATTGTTCTGCAAACAGTTCAGACAGATCATTCCATACATGAGAGAACTATTAATGGTACCATTTTTGCTGTGCTTGGCCACCACTCTTAAGGCCTTTGGAGATAGTACAGGTCCTGTCGTTTCAGGACACCGAGGTTCTGTTGGCAACATACACCTGGGAACCACAGGAAATAGCTGGAACCCATGACCCCAGTAGCCTACGGGCAGCAATCCACCTGCCTACCACCTGGTCATAGTGCAGGGCAATGGCACCCGTTTGCTCGAGCGCAATTGGTTGCAATGCCTCCGCCTTGATTGGCAGCAGGTATTCTGGATGAGCTCCGGTGGCCTCCACACGACATTGGTGAAGTACGTCACTGTTTTCAAAATGGTCTGGGCACCATTACAGGCCCATAGCGAAGATCTTCGTGGACTCTGAAGCACAGCCGTGGTATTTCCATTCTCCATTCTCACCCGGTTGCTTACATGCTGCTGCACAAAGTGGAAGCAGAGTTCAATCGCCTTTAGGGATCATCTGTCCAGTAAAATGTGCGGATTGGGCAGCGGCAGTTGTCCCGTCATGAAGCCCAACGGCACCATGCGCCTTTGTGGTGTCTGTAAGATGACCGTGAACAGGGCCTCCAAACTGAACTGTTATTTCATGTCAAGGATGGAGGACCTTTGTGCACTGCTGAGCGGAGGTCACTCCTTCACCAAGCTCGACATGAGCCATGCTTAACCCCAGTTGGTGCTGGACCCAGAGTCTCGCAAATATATGACAGTGAACACACATCGGAGTCTGTATGAAAGCGCTGGGATACCTTTCGGAGTGTTGTCAGCCGGCGCCATTTTCCAGCGGGTGATTGAAAACATATTACGGGGCCTACCACACTTCGCGGTTTTTCTGGACGATGTAATAATCACCGGAAGTTCCTACCAGGATCGCCTCAATAGCCTGGATGAGGTACTCCGTTGCTTCGCAGACTCTACCGTTCGCCTCCATAGGGAGAAATGTGTTTTCCATGTCCGCAAGGTGATCTATATGGGCTACTACATGGACTGGGAGGGCCTTCACCTGGTCGAAGGTAAGGTACGGGCTCCTGATCGGCTTCCGTGTCGGAGGGAGCGACAGAACTCCTTTCGTTCTTGTGGTTCATCAATTAATACGGCAATTTCATCCCGGGCCTGCCGACAATGTTGCAGATACCTGCCTGACACCCCCTTCTGCACAGTCTCCTCAAGAAATGCCAGGTGTGGGTCTGGGGTGAGCCGCAAGAGGCGGTGTTCACTGAGGTGAAGAGGCAGCTAACTTCTACTCGGCTGCTCACTCACTTCAACGCCACAAAGTACTCTTGGTCACCTGTGATGCCTCGCCATATGGCATCGGGACAGTTGTTCCATCGGATAAACGACAGCAAAGAGCTCCCAATACTTTTCACCTCAAGGGTGCTTGAAACAGTTGAGCAAAGCTATGCCCAAATTGAAAAGGAGAGCTTGGCCATGGCCTTTGCCATCAAATAGTTCCATCAGTACATCTACGGGCATCGGTTCATAGTACTGACCAATCACAAGACATTACTGGCGTTGTTCAGGGAGGGCAGGGCCACTCCAGGGCCCTTCCTCCCATCACATTGGCCAGGATTCAGCAGTGGGGCCTCATACTGGCAGTGTACCAATACATGCTGGAACTCCTTCCCGGGACTCAAATCGCACAGGCGGACATCTGGAATCGGCTCCTGCTCTCAAAAAGGCCGCCTATACCTCCCAGGTACGATGAGACCGTCACTCTCATGCGTTTCACAGATACATTGGTCACCACGGTGGCCCAGATAAGTGCATGGACGCAAAGCAACCCATTGATGTCCAAGGTCTGTCTTGTACAGGACTCAGCATTGTGCCCTGCCCAGCGAATTGAGGGCTTTTACGACAAAAATTGTTGTGTTCAGCATTGAAGATATTATCCTCTTTGGGGGACGCGCATCCTGGTTCCACAAAAACGGAAATTCCCCATCCCGACTGATCTTCACAATGGGCAGCCCAGCGTGTCAAAAATGAAGATGTTTTCCCAAAGTTATATGAGGTGGCCAGATTTGGATGCGGAGATCGAGCGACTCATCCAACACTGTTGGGTATGCCAGGGGCAGCAGGAGCTCCCGCCGGCACTCCCACCTCATCCCTCGTAGTGGCCGGGTCACCCATGGGTGTGCCTCCATACCAATTTGCCGGCCCTTTTCAGGGCTCCACGTTCTTCCTCCTCATCGATGTCACTCGAAGTGGCTAGACATCCACTGGATGTCGTTGAAGAATTCTTGGGCAACGGTCGAGAAACTTCGGCTCATTCAGTATCTACGGCTTTCCGGAGATCTTCGTTTCCCCTAATGGAACGTCCTTAACCAGCAGAATTTGGGACTTTCATGAGCACAAACGTCCGCATCAACCCGTATCCAATAGTTTGGCCAAACGGGCAGTTCAGATGATCAAACTTGGGAAGAACAAGCAGACCACGGAGTCCCTCAACACTCATTTGGCACCTTTTCTCCTCTGTTACCACACCTCACCGCATGCCGCCACCGGCATGTCCCCGGTGGAACTCCTTATGGCTCGTCAACTTCGGTCTCGCCTCAGGATTGCACTGCCTGATATAGGCAGGAAGGTACACTGCGGACACGAGCAGCTGGAGCATGGCCCTGGCAGGCATGCCCTGCTTTGACGGATTGCGCCGGGCTACATGGTCCACATACACAATTTTGGAGACGGTGCAAAGTGGTTCCAGGAACTATCGTTCGGCCGACAGGGCCAGCATGTTACAGGTTCGTGTGCGGGACTGTGAACTGAACAGGCAGCTTGACAACCTCTGCAGCAGAAACTCGAGGTTAAGTGGTGCCTTTTTGGAGTGCCCAGCGTAGCCCTTGACTCCCCACTACCATTGCCATCACCTCTGATGCCATCCCACGAGAATCTCTCCACCAAGATGCCACATGCCGATGATTCGGACTCCGAGATGGTGGTTGTGCTGCCAGATATTGCCGGGGACAAGTCTCCTGATGACCAGGCACTGGGGTAGTACCACCAAGGCGCTTGACGAGAAAATGTCGGTTTCCTGACACTATTCACCGCCTGATCCTGCCCCAAAGATGCCTGAGCGCCAGCCACGGGCTAAGAAGTGCTGGATTCCTCCTCCACGCCCTCCATTGGCGAATGCTTTTTTGGAATTGGGTGGGGGGGGGGGGGGGGGGGGGGGGGGGGGGGGGGGGGGGAGAGAATCGTTGTAATCTACACGAGACCCATGGGCCAGGCCAATTTGGTTCCCCGTGACTCTTGTGGAGTACGAGCTTCCCCGCTGATGGATGGAGTTCCGTCATTAGGACATTAAAATCAGGACATTAAAAACCCCGGCTCACGTTTGGGATGGGCACAGGCAGTCCCTTCTGGGACCAGTGTCCGTAAAATCTTCATTCTATGTTCATAAACCTTTTGCTTCCTTACGCTCCTGTTTGGTCGCTTCCTCAAACTCAAGAAGCTGTCTCTCTCAACTCCGCCTCGAGATTCACACATTAAAAAACTGTGAGGTACCAACACCATAGGGGTCCACAGGGCATTACATGAGTGTAACTGTGTTCCAGCATGACCCTGCTCCTTCACAAATGGGAGAAATGTATGGGGGAAGGAGACGATGTCAATTTTGAAAAGAAAGCTCATTATATGATCTTCAGTTAATGGAGGCTACAGATGAATTTGATCACCACCAAGCATGCTGTGTATGCTCATAAATGGATTGCTTCATCAACCTAACATTAAGGAACTGACTGCACTTGTCAAGTTTTTCAAAGTCAATCTTCCTTCCTAAATTTCAAATTCAAGCTGTTTTTTTAACAGCCCAAACATTGGCTTTCATCACCATTGTAATGGTCTTCCAGGAATGATATGATCCCGCAAGCTTCAGTTATCAACTTCAAAATATTAGATTAGTTTGGGTGAAGCCAAGTTTTAAACTTTGGAAGTTGTGTGACAAACCAGCATGTTCAAGGCACTGCCAACAAGAAAATACAGTTCTGAACAGTATTCTTATTTTTTTGGGAGGTTTTTATTTGTTTTGTTTAGGGCGGCACGGTGGCACAGTGGTTAGCACTGTAGCCTCACAGTGCCAGGGACCCCCGCATTCAGTTCCAGCCTTGGGTGACTGTCTGTGTGGAGTTTGTACATTCTCCCCATGTCTGTGTGGAGTTTGTACATTCTCCCCATGTCTGTGTGAGTTTGCTCCGGTTTCCTCCCACAGTCCAAAGATGTGCAGGTTAGGTGGATTGGCCGTGCTAAATTGCCCCTTAGTGTCCATATGGTTAGGTGGGGTTGCGGGGATGAGGTGGGAGCTTGGGTGGATGCTCTTTCAGAAGGTCACTGCAGACTCAAATGGCTGCCATCTGCCTGTAGAGATTCTATAATTCAACGAAAATGACCAATGGTGAAGAGAAGCCAATACGTTTTCCATCAAGATTCTTGAACAAAGCTGAAATGAACTACACACAGAAAGAGGAGGAAGATCCAGGCAACATTTTCGGAATGAAATGTTTTTACCAATACCTATATGGAAGGAACCTTACTTTACTAACTGATCGTCGACCACTGACAACGATACTTGGGCCACACAACGGTATTCCATCACTAGCAGCGAGCCGGATGCTGAGATGGGCATTGTTAATGTCAGCACATACATACATGATAACATATTGTCCATCACATCTCCATGGGAATGCTGGTGGGCTCTCCATATTACCTTTGCCTAATGAGTCATCAATGAATAGTTCGAGTGGTAATATTTTCTATTTAGAAGAAGTCAATAACACTCCTGTAACCTCAGGACAAACTAAGAGGTATACCAGAAATAATCCACTACTGTCAGAAGTTGTGGGCATGATACTTCATGGCAAGATGGTAGGAGCATCCGGAGTTGAAGCGAGATGTTTCTCAAAGACAACTGTACAGGCTGGTTGTCTTCTCTGGAGAATAAGGGTCATCATTCTGCCATTGTTACGGAAAGATTTCCTAAACCAACTTCAGGAAGGTCAAAATTTCTAAATTTCAAAAATTTTAATTTGATGAAGGTGATTGTGGAATAGTAAGGATGAAGGAGATAGCCAGAAGCTATTTTTGATGGCCAGGAATAGGAATCCATAGCAAAATTGAAGAGGAGGCGGGCATCTGTTTGGCTCCTTCAAACATTCAAAACCTGCTGCCACTGGCGCCATTACACCCAATGGGAATGGCCAGGCGGGCCATGGCAAAGAGTTCATATCGGGTATGCTCACCCAATGTATGTGCCTACGTATTTACATTGTGTATTTATGTATGTCCTATGTTTTTTCATGTAAGGAACGACCCTTCTGGACTGTACGCAGAACAATATGTTTCGCTGTACCTCGGTGCACGTGATAAGAAATCAAATTCATGTTGGACCATTCGAAGGACGAATGTTTTTCATTGTGGTAGCCCAGACTTGAAATGGCCAAGTGATGAATATTTCCACGGAGAGAATAATAAAAAGACTAGGGAAGATTTTTGCAAGATTCGGTCACCCTGAACAACTTGTTTTTTTTTAAAAAATAATTTTTATTGAAAGAATTTTTTACATGAAGATATTTACCCCAACTAACTATAAAATATTACAAAATATTCCCTCTTAACAAATATCCCCCCCCCGCCCGAACTCGCGCGCGTTGTCCCTCCCCCCCCTCCCCCCTCCCCCAAAAACAAACAAAGCAACAATCAACATCAGACATGAACTGCGAGCAAATTTGCCCGCGTTTCAACCGTAAATAACCCACCACAACCGCTGTTGCCACCCCCCCCCCCCCCCCCCCCCCCCCCCGGGTTGCTGCTGCTACGACCTCTGTACCCTATCCCTGAGCCAAAAAGTCGAGGAACGGCTGCCACCGCCTGAAGAACCCTTGTACCGACCCTCTCAGGGCAAATTTGACCCTTTCCAACTGAATAAAGCTTGCCATGTCATTAATCCAAGTTTCCACGCTTGGAGGCCTCGCGTCCTTCCACTGTATTAGTATCCTTCTTCGAGCAACTAGGGACGCAAAGGCCAGTACTCCGGGCTCTCTCGCCTCCTGTACCCCCGGCTCCACCCCAACCCCAAAGATCGCAAGCCCCCATCCTGGTTTGACCCTGGATCCCACCACCCTCGACACCGTCCTTGCCACCCCCTTCCAGAACTCCTCCAGTGCCGGACATGCCCAAAACATATGGACATGGTTCGCTGGACTTCCCGAACACCTGACACATCTGTCCTCACCCCCAAAGAACCGACTCATCCTTGTCCCCGTCATATGGGCTCTATGTAGCACCTTAAATTGAATGAGGCTAAGCCTCGCACACGAGGAGGAAGAATTAACCCTCTCCAGGGCATCAGCCCATGTCCCATCCTCTATCTGTTCTCCCAGCTCCCCCTCCCACTTGGCTTTCAGCTCCCCTACTGATGCCTCCTCCGCCTCCTGCATTACTTTGTAGATGTCCGATATCCTCCCCCCTCCGACCCAGACCCCCGAGAGCACCCTATCACTCGCCCCCCTACTGGGGAGCAAGGGAAACCCTTCCACCTGGCGTCTAGCAAATGTCTTCACCTGCAAATGTCTAAACATGTTTCCCGGGGGGAGCCCGAATTTCTCCTCCAGCTCTCTCAGGCTCGCAAACCTCCCATCTACAAACAGATCCTTCAGCTGCCTGATGCCCACCCTGTGCCAGCTCTGAAATCCCCCGTCCATGTTCCCCGGGATGAATCTATGGTTCCCTCTTAACGGTGCCTCCATCAGACCTCCCACTTCCCCCCTGTGTCGCCTCCACTGCCCCCAGATCTTGAGGGTGGCCGCCACCACCGGGCTCGTGGTGTACCTCGTGGGAGGGAGCGGCCATGGCGCCGTTACTAAGGCCCCCAGGCTTATGTTGCCACAGGACGCCCTCTCCATTCGTTTCCAAGCTGCCCCCTCCCCTTCCATCATCCACTTGCGCACCATCGATACATTTGCCGCCCAGTAATACCCCGAAAGATTGGGTAATGCCAGCCCTCCAGTATCCCTACTCCGCTCCAAGAAGACCCTCCTCACCCTTGGGGTGCCGTGCGTCCACACGTAGCTCATGATGCTACTCGTCACCTTTTTGAAGAAGGCCCTAGGGAGGAAGATGGGCAAGCACTGAAATAAAAACAAAAACCTCGGGAGGACCGTCATTTTAACGGACTGCACTCTGCCCGCCAGCGACAGCGGCACCATGTCCCACCTTTTAAATTCCTCCTCCATCTGTTCCACCAGCCTGGAGAAGTTCAGCTTGTGGAGAGTCCCCCAGTTCCTTGCCACCTGCACCCCTAAATATCTAAAACTCTTTCCTGCTCTCTTAAACGGGAGTCTCCCGATTCCCTCTTCCTGGTCCCCTGGGTGTATCACAAATACCTCACTCTTGCCCAAGTTTAGCTTGTACCCCGAAAAGTCCCCAAATTCTGCTAGCAGTTCCATCACCTCCGGCATTCCCCCTTCTGGGTCTGCCACGTATAGCAGCAGGTCGTCCACGTATAACGATACCCGGTGCTCCTCCCCGCCCCTTGTCAGCCCTCTCCACCCCCCTGAGCCCCTCAGTGCCATCGCCAACGGTTCAATTGCCAGTGCGAAGAGCAGGGGGGACAAGGGGCACCCCTGTCTGGTCCCCCGGTGGAGCCCAAAGTATTCCGACCTCCTACCATTCGTCACTACACTTGCCATCGGGGCCGAATAGAGCAGCTTCACCCATTTAATAAATCCCTCCCCAAATCCAAACCGTTCCAGCGTCTCCCACAGGTACTTCCACTCCACCCTATCAAATGCTTTCTCCGCGTCCAATGCCACCACTATCTCCGCCTCACCCTCCACTGCCGGCATCATGATGACGTTTAGCAGTCTCCGCACGTTCGTATTAAGCTGCCGCCCTTTCACAAAACCCGTCTGGTCCTCGTGTATCACCCCTGGCACACAATCCTCTATCCTGGTAGCCAGGATCTTTGCCAGCAACTTGGCGTCCACATTCAGGAGCGAGATAGGCCTATATGACCCACACTGCACGGGGTCCTTGTCCCGCTTCAAGATCAGAGAGATCAGTGCCTGCGACATTGTCGGGGGCAGAGCCCCCCCCTCCCATGCCTCGTTGAAGGCTCGTACCAGCACAGGGCCCACCAAATCCGCATATTTTTTGTAAAATTCCACCGGGAACCCGTCTGGCCCCGGCGCCTTCCCCGTCTGCATATGCCCAATCCCCTTGACTAGCTCCTCTAACCCTATCGGCGCCCCCAGCCCCTCTACCAGCTCCTCTTGGACCTTGGGGAACCTCAATTTGTTCAAGAAGCCCTCCATCCCCCCTCCCCTCGTCGGCGGCTCTGACCGATACAGCTCCTTGTAGAAGTCTCTGAAGACCCCATTTACTTCTGGCCCCTTCTGCACTACGTTCCCACCCCTCTCCCTCACTCCCCCAATTTCCCTGGCCGCATCCCGCTTGCGGAGCTGATGCGCCAACATCCTACTCGCCTTCTCCCCATACTCATAAATCACGCCCTGCGCCCTTCTCCACTGTGTCTCTGCCTTTCTGGTGGTCAACAGGTCGAACTTAGCCTGCAAACTGCGCCGTTCCCCCAACAGCCCCTCCTCTGGTGCCTCCGCATATCTCCTATCCACGTCCAAAAGCTCCCCCACCAGCCTCTCCCTCTCCTGTCTCTCCCTCCTTTCCCTATGTGCCCGTATGGAGATCAGCTCCCCCCGGATCACCACCTTCAGGGCCTCCCAGACCATCCCCACCTGCACCTCCCCCGTGTCATTAGTGGCCAGATATCTTTCAATGCTCTTCCGGACCCTCTTACACACCTCCTCATCCGCCAGCAACCCCACATCCAGGCGCCACAGCGGGCGCTGGTCTCGCGCCTCCCCCATTTCCAAATCTACCCAGTGTGGCGCATGGTCTGAGACCGCTATGGCCGAGTACTCCACTTCCCGTACTCTCGGGATCAGTCCCCTGCTCAATACAAAAAAGTCAATTCTAGAATAGGCTCTGTGGACGTGGGAGAAAAAGGAATACTCCCTCGCCCTCGGCCTCCCAAACCTCCAGGGATCTACCCCTCCCATCTGCTCCATAAACCCCTTTAACACTTCTGCCGCTGCCGGCCTCCTACTCGTCCTTGAACTCGATCTGTCCAGCACGGGGTCCAGCACTGTGTTGAAGTCCCCCCCCATGATCAGGCCCCCTGCCTCCAGGTCCGGAATGAGGCCCAGTAGGCGCCTCATGAAGCCAGCGTCGTCCCAATTCGGGGCATACACATTAACCATCACCACTTTCTCCCCCTGTAGCCTACCCTTCACCATGACATATCTACCCTCTTTATCCGCCACCACCTCCGCCGCCACGAACGACACCCTCTTCCCTACCAGGATCGCCACCCCTCGGTTCTTTACGTCCAGTCCTGAGTGGAACACCTGTCCCACCCACCCCCTCCTCAGGCGGACCTGGTCCGCCACCTTCAAATGGGTCTCTTGTAGCATTGCTACATCCGCCTTCAGTCCCTTCAAATGCGAGATTACTCTCGTTCTCTTGACCGGCCCATTCAGCCCCCTCACATTCCAAGTGATCAGCCGGGTCGAAGGGCAGCCCGCCCCTCTCCCCTGCCGACTAGCCATATCCTGTCACCTGCTCGCCCCGAGTCAGCCCTCCCCTTCTGACCCGCTCCCCATGGCGATGGCGCCCTCCCCCCACCCCTCCGGTCCTCAACTTCTCCTCCCTGGCCTTTTCAGCAGCAACCCGGTAGCCCCCCCTTCCCCCCTCCCCTTCCCCCCCCCCCCACCCCCCTCCCCCCCCAGGCTAGGACCCTTCCTAGCCGCGATGCACCCTCCATAGTACTTCCGTAAGTCAGCTGGTTTATGCTGACCCGGCTGCCCCTGCCACAATCCGACTCCTCCCGGCATGGGGGACATCCCCCCCCTTACCACCCCTCCTCGACCCCGCTCCAGCGCGGGAAAGGGAGCCATTGCTGACCCCGCCCCTTCCTCCCACCCTCCTCCCTCCTCTGCCCCGCGCGCGGGAAACCAGAGGAAAGCCCGCGCTTTCGCCCTGCCACTCCCCACCCCTCCATCTTCAGTTCCACCCCTGTCCCCGATCCCACCCTGATACAAAGAAAAACCCCACAAGAAACACATACCCCCGGCACTCCTCCCCCACCCCGCCCCCCCAACATAACATTATAAATAACAGAAAAAAGAAAAAAACTGGTAGAGAGAAAAAAAATGGGTCCAAAAATACAGCCAAGTGAAAATCCAACCAAAAGAAAGCCACGTGTCCAGCTTAAAGTACCAGAGCGGCAACGACCGCCAAGTATCCCCTGGTTCTAGTTCGAGTCCAACTTTTCTTCCTGGACAAAGGCCCACGCCTCCTCCGGGGACTCGAAATAGTGGTGCTGGTCCTTATAGGTCACCCACAAGCGCGCTGGCTGCAGCATCCCGAATCTAATTCTCTTGGCATGCAGCACTGCCTTCGTCCGGTTGAACCGGGCCCGCCGCTTTGCCACCTCCGCACTCCAGTCCTGGTAGATCCTCACCGTCGAGTTCTCCCATTTGCTGCTCCTCTCTCTCTTGGCCCACCTCAGCACCCTCTCTCGGTCACTGAATCGCTGGAACCGAACCAGCACCGCCCTCGGGGGTTCGTTTGCTCTTGGCTTCCTGGCCATTACTCTGTAGGCCTCCTCCAGTTCCAGGGGCGAAGGGACGGCCCCTGCCCCCATCAGTGAGCCCAGCATTTCTGCCACATACCTCGGGAGGTCCGACCCCTCCAGCCCTTCTGCCAGGCCCAGGATCCTCAGGTTTTTCCGCCTCATGCGGGTATCCATCTCCTCCAGTTGGTTTTGCCATTTCAGGTGGAGTGCCTCGTGCACCTCCACCTTTCCCACGAGGACCGTGGCCTCCTCCTCCCTCACAGCCATCTCCTGCTGCAGCTCCCGAATTGACGCCTCTTGGGTCGCCTGGGCTCCCATCAGCCTGGTGGTCGTCGCGTTCATCGACTCCAGCAGCTCCACTTTCAGCTCCGTGAAGAAGCGCAGGAGAACGGCCTGTTGCTCCTCCGCCCATTTCCTCCAGTCCTCGGGTGCGCCGCCGGCCGCCATTTTGGATTTCTTCCCCCGCTTTTTTCGGGGCGCTGCTGCCGCTTTTTTTCCTGCCCCACTTCGGGTGATGACCATAAATTTCGCAGGGTTCTCCTCTGGGGACCTTCCCCCACCGGGAATCGTCGTTCCAGCGCCGTTAGGGGCCCTCCAATCGGCCCGAAAACACCTTCCTCTCAGGAGCAGCCAAACGTGCGACTTAGCTGGTCATAGCCGCAACCGGAAGTTTCATAGCCGCAACCGGAAGTCCCTGAACAACTTGTTAGTGACAATGGGCCACAGTTCATTTCCCAAGAATTCACAAAGTATCTAGAAGAGAACGGAATTCAACACATCTGATCTGCTCCTTATCATCCTGCCACAAATGGGCTGGCTGAAAGGTTTGTTCAGACAATGAAGCATTCATTGAAGATATCTCATTAGCAAGGATCATTGTCAAAATGACTAAGCCAATTCCTGATGACACACAGGAATACAACACAGTCGACAACTCAAATTTCTCCGGCATTATTGATGATAAAACGTTAATAGCCTGTGTTGAGTTTGTGGAAGCGACGAAACAGGAGCGCAAGGAAACAACAGGTTTTATTAATGGAGAACGAAGACACTATGTGCACTGGTGCCAGAAGGAACTACCCGTGCCATCTCACACTCGGATCAGAGTTTTTAATGTCCTAATTTGCTCCCTCGTTGATGAGAGTGCTTTGCCCCTCAGCAGGGAAGATTATGCCCCACAAGACTCACAGGGAGTTTAATCAACCCGGCCCCATGCATCTCGTGTAGGTTACAACACAGCCCTTGACATCAAGGTAGCATTTGACCGAGTGTGGCATCAAGGAGTCTCAGCAAAACTGGAATCAATGGGAGTCAGGGTGAAAAAAATCCACTAGTTGATGTTATACCTAGCACAAAGGAAGATGGTTGTGGTGGTTGGAGGTTAATCATGTCAGTTCCAGGACATCACTGCAGGGTTCCTCAGGATAGTGTCCCAGGCCCAACCAGTATATCCATGTCAAAATACAGCAAGACTTGGACAATATCCAGACTTGAGCTGACAAGTGACAAGTAACATTCGGATCAGACAAGTGCCAGGCAATGACCATCTCCAACAAGGGAAGACCTAACCATTGTCCGTTGACATTCATTGGCATTACCATCAGCTAAATCCCCCACTATAAACATCCTGGGCTTACAATTGACCAGAAGCTGAACTGGACTAGCCATATAAATACTGTGGCTACAAGAATAGGTCAGAGGCTAGGAATCCTGTGGTAAGTAACTCACCTCCTGACTCCCCAAAACCTGCCCACCATCGACAAAGCACAAGTCAGGAATGTAACGGAATACTCTCCACTTGCCTGGATGAGTGCAGCTCCAACAACACTCAAGAAGCTCGACACCATCCAGGACAAAGCAGCCCACTTAAGTGCTACCCCTTCCATAAATATTCATTTCCTCCATGGATATGCTGTTTGGGCCTAGGACACTATCCTGAGGAACCCTGCAAGTGATGTCCTGGAACTGACATGATTAACCTCCAACCACCACAACCATCTTCCTTTGTGCTAGGTATAACTTCAACTAGCGAAGAAAAGTGGCAGCCATGTGTACCATCAGCAGAATGCACTACAGGAACTCACCCAAGCTCATGAGACAGCACCTTCCAAACCATCTAGAAGGACAAGAGCAGCAGATACCTTGGAACACCGCCACCTAGAGGTTTCTCTCCAAGTCACCCATCATCCTGAATTGGAAATATATCGCCTTCCCTTCACTGTCACTGGGTCAAAATCCTTAACAGTTCTGTGGTGTACCTACACCTCAGGGACTGCCGCGGTTCCAGGAGGCAGCTTACTACCCCATCCTGAAGGGCAACTAGTGATGGTCAATAAATGCCGGCCTAGCTAACGACACCCACATCCTGCAAGTGAACTAAAAAAAAACATTGACCCTTGACATTCAATGACATTATTTCTGAATCCCGCACTATAAACATCATGGGGGGGCTACCATTGATGAGCCATATAAATACTATGGGCGCAATCTTCCGGAAAATGTTCAGAGTGTGATAGCGAGTGGGAGTTTCCCAGTCCTCGGCCCAGCAAGGTCGGCAACGCAATTCAACGTTAATTGGTCCACGTAATGATGGCTTGACAGCTGATTCGCTGACACCACGCTTGCCAGTCCCCCGCTAACAAGGTCGAGCAGCACTTAAGCAGCACTTGCTCAGCCAACCCCAGCCTGCTCGCAATAATGACGCCGAGGAGACCAGCCCCAAGATTCGGGGACGCTGACCTGGGGAGGCTCCTAGATAAGATGGAGGCCTGGAGGGATATCCTTTTCCTCCGAGGATCCTGGAGGGTGAGCCACAAGGCAGCCAGTGCTGTCTGGGATGAGGTGGCAGCAGCTGTCAGATCGGGAGTGTGACCAGGAGGACAAGCCTTCAGTATCGGAAAAAGGTCAACGACTTACACTGGGGCAGCACGAGTGAGTAGACACAAACACCACCACCGCCACGCCCCAGGGGGAGCACCCACCCCCCAACTCCCTATGCAACCACAAGCCCCCCCTCCACTCAACTCCTCCTCCAAACCCGCCTTCACACCCCCTCTCACACTACTGAACCACGCATCCAACGATGCCATCTCTGTGTCTCCTCAGGAAAAGCTCTCCCATAATCCCTGGGAGTGGGCCCAGACTGCAGGAAGGTGCCAGACCTAAGAATCCTCATTTCCTTCGATGAACGGGTCCTGGAGGTGACCAGTGTAGCCGAGGACAAATTGGTAACCCACATGGAGGCTGGCAGACGCCGCAGAGGTGAGGAACCACTGGGCTCCACCCGGAGAACTTATCAAACGTGAGTTGAAAAAATGAAATGAAAATGAAAATCGCTTATTGTCACGAGTAGGCTTCAATGAAGTTACTGTGAAAAGCCCGTAGTCGCCACATTCTGGCGCCTGTTCGGGGAGGCTGGTACGGGAATTGAACCGTGCTGCTGGCCTGCTTTAAAAGCCAGCGATTTAGCCCAGTGAGCTAAACCAGCCCCTAGTTGATATTGCCTCCCACTGACCACATGTCCATTCTTCAGGGAGGAGCCGTCTCCTGACACCGAGGAGAACACTTTGGAGGACAGCTCCGATGATGCAACCGTAGTCGCAGCACAGCTGTCACCACCACCTCCTCCCCCTCTCCCCACCAAGGCAGATACACACATCTCGGTGGGGAATGTTAGTGGTCAGGCCTCTGGGGCACAATCTGGTGAGCACCACGCTGCTGATGATGCACAACAGTGGAGGCAGGAACCCCCAGGTGAGACACCAGTTGGAGGACTGGATCCCATCTCTTTAGATTGAAGGTTCCACAAGAGCGACCAGGTCCGCAAATGACTTTGTGTCCGGGCCGTGCGGGTATGTCAAGTTATCACATTAAAGATGGGTACGCACAAGCTGTGCTCACTCGTGCTGCCCGGTGTAGGTTGTTGACCTTCTTCCAACATTGAATGCCAATTCTCCTGGTCATATGCCTCAAGCTGACAGATGCCACCACCTCATCCCCACCCCTTCCAAAGCTGGATCCCAGCCTGATGCTGCGCATGTGGAACAGTTACCCGGAGCAGGTGGGTACGATAGGGACCAACCCGGGTGTTTAGAAGGAGATGTCAGCGTCACTCCAGATCCATAGCCGCTTTGAGGAGTCCCAGAGACTAGGGGCACAGGAGATGTCGCCGGCAATGCGTGGCACCAAGTCCAACACGTGGCAACCACGGTGGAGAGCCTGGTGCACGATGTCAGCACCATGAGTGAACATGTCGTGCAGTCGGTGATGGCCATGGCTGAGAATGTCCGACCCGATAGGTGATGTCACCCAATACCCAGGCTGCCCTTGATGAGGTTCTGCAGGACACGTCCCACTCTCAGATGGGCATAGCCGAGGTGCCTCGGAGCTTGTCCCAGTCGCAGGTGGGCATGGCTGAGGCACTGCAGAGCATTGACCAGTGACTGAGGAGCATCACTGAGGGCATTGACACAATGGTGCGGAGCATGGGGAAGTGCCAGGGCTGGCAGAGCCACATGATGCAGGGGCACCTGGGGCTCAAACTAGCTGCTCTTCCATCCCAAGGTGAACCCCAGGGCAGTATGGGCACTGACCAGGAGGAATGGGCACCATCGGGAGTGGGGTTTGTGCAGCACATTAAACACCTTTTCGCAAAACCATTATGATGCCTCTGTCACTTCCTTCTGCAATGCGGAATGACCCCTGGCCCATTTCCCCAGCACAGCGCCCTCCCCCATGGTGGCCCACCTCTGCAGAGGGTCCTCCACCCACCATTGAGCCCCTGGGGTCTTTGCCTGTGAGCAAAGATGGCTACTCACCTCCTCGGCTCCCCACAGAAGCCCTTCTGCGAGGTTCACGTTTTTCAAAAGGAGTACTAATCGGCGCCCGCGTGAGAACTTGCTGGGGAGGCCACTGAATGATGGGAGACCGTTGGATATGGGGTCACTCTCGTCAGATGTATGGAAATGGTTCTTAAGTAGTGATAATTGCTTAATTGGTAAATTTTATGTCCAAATCAACCACCAGAGGGAGCTAGATGCAGAACTAGATAAAGTATCGATACTAAGCCTTCTGGGAGAGAGTGTTGAGGAGAAGTGTAGAGATTTGTAGTAGATGAATGTAGATTGTATGTTTATTATCAACTGTTTATTATATAGGAGTAAGTGTCAAATTCAATTAAGTTGTGTAAATAAATCTTTAGTTTTATTTAATATAAAAGCTAGTTGTGGTCTTTGTGAACACTATGCCAACCATCCTCGGATGAGAACCACAAAGAACACCACACAGCTGGTCTGCCCCATCAGAGTGATGGGCAGCACATCTTACACAGCGCAGCGCAGACCAAGGCAGGGAGGCATTGCATGTTGCACGCACCTCGAAGTCTCTGGCGAACTGAGGGCTGCCTTGTGCATGCCAGCCTTTACCAATCGGTTTTGACACCGACATGATTTCCTGCTGGCGTGATGTAGGATTGGAAGGCCCGACGGGATTCTGGCAGCCAGCTGTTTCAATGAGTAATTGTGCCACCTGCAACTGGGAACAGTGACCTGTCATTAACTGCCATTGAGGGGCAAGGACAGAGTGGATAGTCAGAAGCTTTTTCCCAGGATGGAAGAGTCAATTACTAGGTGACATAGGTTTAAGGTGCGAGGGGAAAAGGTCAGAGGAGATGTGCGAGGGAAGCTTTTTACACAGAGGGTAGATGGTGCCTGGAACTTGCTGCCAGGGGAGGTGGTGGAAGCAGGTACGATAGTGACATTTAAGGGGTGTCTTGACAAATACATGAATAGAACATACAGTGCAGAAGGAGGCCATTCGACCCATTGAGTCTGCACCGACCCACTTAAGCCCTCACTTCCACACTATTCCCGTAACCCAATAACCCCTCCTAATCTTTTTTGGTCACTAAGGGCAATTTATCATGGCCAATCCACCTAACCCGCACGTCTTTGGACTGTGGGAGGAAACCGGAGCTCCCGGAGGAAACCCACGCAGACACGGGGAGAACGTGCAGACTCCGCACAGACAGTGACCCAGCGGGGAATTGAACCTGGGACCCTGGCTCTGTGAAGCCACAGTGCTATCCACTTGTGCTACCGTGCTGCCCACAGGATGGGAATAGAGGGTTATCGACCCCAGAAGTATAGAAGATTTTAGGTTAGACGGGCAGCATGGTTGGCGCAGGCGTGAAAGGCCGAAAGGCCTAATCCTGTTCTGTACTTTCCTTTGTTCTTTATTTTGCTAGAATTACCGCCAAACATGCCATAGGTGGGTTGGGAGAATTCCGCCCTATGGCTAGAGGAGCAGTCCAAAAGCGAAGAATCCTATGGCAAGTAACTGACCTCCTGCCTCCCCAAAGTCTGCCCACCATCTACAAGGCACAGGTCAAGAGTGTGATGGAATACTCTCCACTTGCCTGGATGAGTGCAGCTCCAACAACACTCTTGAATCTCGACACCATCCAGAACAAAGCAACCCGCTTGATTGGCACTCATCCATCGACATTCACTCCCTCCACCACAGACAAATAGCGGCAGCCATGTGAACCATCTACAAGATTCACTGCAGGAATGCACCAAGAATCCTTAGACAGCACCTTCCAAACCCATGACAGCTGCCACCTAGAAGGACAAAGGGCAGCAAGTTGCATTGGAACACCACCACCTGCAAGTCCTCCTCCAAGCTGCACACCATCCCGACTTGGAAACATATCGCCGTTCCTTCACTGCTACAGGGTCAAATCCTGGAGCTCCCTTCCTAACTGCACTGTGGGTGTACCTACACCATATGGACTGCTGCAGTTCAAGACGGCAGCTCATCATAGGGTGGAGTGGGAGTACTTGTGGGAGGTGTTGGAGAGGTTTGGGTTTGGGAAGGGGTTTATTCGGTGGGTGAGGCTGCTCTACGAGGCCCCGATGGCAAGTGTAGCCACGAATATGAGGAGGTCGGAGTACTTTCGGCTGCATCGGGGGACGAGACAGGGGTGCCCCCTGTCCCCCTTGCTCTTCGCGTTGGCAATTGAGCCCCTGGCCATGGCATTGAGGGAGTCAGGGAACTGGAGGGGCATGGTGCGGGGTGGGGAGGAGCATCGAGTGTCACTGTACGCGGACGACCTGCTGCTGTATGTGGCGGACCCGGTGGGGGGGATGCCGGAGGTGATGAGGATCCTTGGGGAATTCGGGGGTTTCTCGGGGTATAAGCTGAACCTGGGCAAGAGCGAGGTGTTTGTGGTGCATCTGGGGGATCAAGAGGAGTGGATTGGTAGGCTCCCACTGAAGCAGGCAGGGAAGAGCTTCAGGTACCTAGGGGTCCAGGTGGCTGGGAGTTGGGGGCCCCTGCACAAGCTCAACCTGACAAGGTTGGTGGAGCAGATGGAGGAGGAGTTTAAGAGGTGGGATATGTTACCACTGTCACTGGCGGGGAGGGTGCAGTCCGTTAAGATGACGGTGCTCCCGAGGTTTTTGTTCTTGTTCCAGTGCCTCCCCATCTTTATCCCAAAGGCCTTTTTCAGGCGGGTCAACAGCAGTATCACGGGATTTGTGTGGGCGCATGGGACTCCAAGGGTTCGAAGAGTGTTCCTGGAACGAGGCAGGGATAAGGGGGGGCTGGCGTTGCCCAACCTCTGTGGGTACTACTGGGCGGCCAACGCAGCGATGGTGCGTAAGTGGGTAATGGACGAGGAGGGGGCAGCGTGGAAGAGGATGGAGGCGGCGTCTTGTGTGGGCACGAGCCTGGAAGCGCTAGTAACGGCGCCGTTGCCGCTCCCTCCAACGAGGTATACCACGAGCCCGGTGGTGGCGGCTACCCTCAAAATTTGGGGGCAATGGAGACGGCACAGGGGAGAAATGGGGGGCTCGATGGAGGCCCCGATACGGGGGAACCATCGGTTCGCCCCAGGGAGCATTGATGGCGGATTTCTGGGCTGGCACAGGGCAGGGGTTAGGAGGTTGAGGGACCTGTTTGTGGAGGGGAGGTTCGCGAGCTTGGGGGAATTAGAGGGGAAGTTTGGGCTCCCCCCGGGGAACATGTTTAGGTACATCCAGGTGAGGGTGTTTGCCAGGCAGCAGGTGGAGGGGTTCCCTTGCTGCCCCCACGAGGGGTGCGGGATAGGGTGCTCTCGGGGGTGTGGGTCGGAGGAGGGAGGATCTCGGACATATACCGGGTAATGCAGGAGGTAGATGAGGCCTCGGTGGAGGAACTGAAGGGGAAGTGGGAAGAGGAGCAGGGGGAGGAGATTGAGGAGGGGACGTGGGCGGATGCCCTGGAGAGAGTGAATTCCTCCTCTTCCTGTGCGAGGCTTAGCCTCATACAGTTCAAGGTGCTGCATAGGGCCCACATGACTGGGACAAGGATGAGTCGGTTTTTCGGGGGCGAGGACAGGTGTGCTAGGTGCTTGGGGAGCCCAGCGAACCACGCCCATATGTTTTGGGCGTGCCCAGCGTTGGGGGAGTTTTGGAAGGGGGTAGCAAAGACGGTGTCGAGGGTGGTGGGATCTAGGGTCAAGCCAGGCTGGGGACTCGCAATTGTTGGGGTTGCAGTAGAGCCGGGAGTGCAGGAGGCGATAGAGGCCGGGATCCTGTCCTTTGCATCCCTAGTAGACCGGCGGAGGATCTTGCTCCAATGGAAGGATGCGAGGCCCACAAGCGTGGAGGCCTGGATCCCGGATATGGCGGGGTTCATTAAATTGGAGAGGGTGAAATTTGCCCTGAGGGGATCAGTACAAGGGTTTTTCAGGCGGTGGCAGCCCTTTCTGGACTTCCTGGCGGAACGGTAGGGAAACAGGCCGACAGCAGCATCAACCCGGGGGTGGGGGGGGGGGGGGTAAAGGATTGGGGGGAGGGAGAACTGTGCACATGGGTTTGTGGAGGGTGCTATCTCTCTCCTTTGTTTGTTTTTTTTTCTTTTCCCTTTTTCTTTGTTTTTGTTTCTTCCTTTTGTTTGAAGTTGCTCTTGAAGCTGGGGGGCAGTGTTTATGGGGTGTTACTGTGGTTGTACGTTAATAGAGTTAAGATGTTTATATTTTGTATTTTGTAAAAATTTCAATAAAAATTATTTATAAAAAAAGACGGCAGTTCATCACTACCTTTGCAAGGGAAATTAGGGATGGGCAATAAATGTTGTTCTGGACAATGATGCTCTCATCCTATTAATTAATTTTAAAAAGTGTGCATCAACAGAGGGCATCATAGCCAAGCTTAATTTTTTCATTCGTCCCATGTCCTGCTGATGCATACTTGACAGCAAGAGTTACTGAATACTGAAAACCACACATTGTGGTTGGTTTTGATTCCACCATAACCCAGGGGCTTTGCGGGGTATTTAAGCTCAATTCCTGCCTCAGTTGGGAGCAATAAATTCTGTGCCAATCAGGAACTGATCTTGAGATCTTCTGGTCTGTACTGCCACAAGGAATACTTATGACGATGAACTTTTGTATCTCCAGCAAACACATGCGGCAACTTGTCCAAACATATTCTGCTCATCAGAGTGCTTCAGAGAGTAAATTAATCCAATCTGGAAGCTTGATTGTGATGTCTCGCCAAGTGGCAGTGTTTTGGAGGAAACAGCTTCTGGGAATTACAGCTTTATCACACTCCCAACTCAGTTGAGGCACCAAAGAGTGCCAAGGTACTCTCTATACTTTCACCAGCGGACCATTTGCTTTATTAAACATCTCTTCTGTGGGGATTTTGTGACATTAGCCAGGGTTTAGGGAACTAACCATCTGCTATCCACCGCAACTGATACTTATTCCAAATTCAAGATTGTAAAGAGGAGGTTAATTCACAAAAGCTGTCAGGGGGGATGGAGGCTGTGGATCAGAAAAAAAAATACTTCACTGGCCTTGTAGGTTGAGGATCTTGCCAACTTTCTACCCTTTCTCCCTGCCTGCACCGATTGGCTGCTTGTAGATGGGAACATTTTATAGATGGCCTCAAAATTAAATTGAGGCAGGTGATGGCAGGGGGTGGGCACTTGCTGCCGGCCCCCACCATGTGATTACACATGCCGGCTGCACAATTTGCACCATAATTTTGTCTGTTGTGACCAGAAATGGTGGCCACTTCTGGTTCCACTGTTGGGAGTCATGTTCTTCTGATAAAACTCTGCCCCATGTTTGTAAATGCATGAGTGAGATCTCTAAGATTTTGAACGACATGCACAAATAGCCATATAGGAATATTATGCAGTTGCAATACAGAAATGTGGCTTTAAAACGGTGAGGATTGGTGCTTGAGGTCATGGAGAGTCAGAGTCATGCATTGCAGAAAAGGAGGCCATTTTGCCATTGAGTCCATGCTGACTCTGTGCAGAGCATCCCTCTCACTCTCTCGATCCCCATAGTCTTGAACGTTTATTCCCTTCAAGTTCCTATCCAATTTCCTTTTGAAATCATTGATTGTTTCTGCTTCCACCATCCTCATAGGTAGTTTGTTCCAGCTCACTACCACTTGCTGTGTAAAACAAATTCTTCCTCACATTTCCCCTGCATCTCTTGCCCAAAATCTTAATTCTGAGTCCCCTAGTCCTTCTGTCATCAACTAATAGGAAGTAGTTTCCCCTGTCTACCTTACCTAAGCCTGTCATCATCATTTGCACCTCTAGGAAATCTCCTCTCAATCTCCTTTGCCCCAAGGAGAACAAGATTAGCCTTTCCAACTTAGCATTATAACTAAAACCACCATCCCTGGAACCATTCTGGGAAATCTCATCTGTATCTTCTCCAGAACATTCACATCTTCCGAAAGTGTGGTGACCAACACTGGATGCAAAATTCCATTGGGGCCTAACCAGAGCTTTAGTGAGTTTAATATTCAAGGGTGTTCTATGTTCTATGATTCAAAATGTTCACGCAAGGTAGGGAAGGTAACAACGTAAGGGGATGGGCTATACTGATCAAGGAGGACGTTGTAGCATTGGAAAGAGAGGTTGTCCTTAAAGAGGCAAAGACACAATCCATTAGGTTAAAGTTGAGGAGCAACAGGGAGTGATCTTGCTACTGGGGAGTATTCTATAGGCCTCCAAATAATGAGAAAGAGATAGAGGAGCATATCTGCAGAGATGACGGAAAACAATTGGGTTTGAATGGTGAACGATTGGGTGGTAATATGGTGGGGGGGGGGGAGGGGGGGGGGAGGGGCGGGGGGCGGGTGGAGGGGGGGTAATATGGGGTGGGGGAGATAGTGGAAGGGCTTGCCATAATCTTCCAGTCTCTTCCAGATATGGGGAAGGTGCCTGTCATAATATACGCATCAGTATATAATGGTGCAGAGACACACACTGACTGACACACTGCAAGACCAATCAACACACACAACACAGCAGCCAATCACCAGTTAGGGCACGCTCACTATAAAGCCAGAGGGCACTAGTTTTCCCGCTCATTCGGGATGCAGCCTCTGAGATGGACAGAACTAGCAGCTAGTAGCACAAACCTTCACCATGTGCTAACAGTTTAGACTGGTTAGGATAGGCATAGGTCTTCAGTTAATCCAACATTGTGTCGACCCACAGTGCAAGTATGTTCAACAGCTCTTAGCTTAACAAAATAGTGTTGTACTATTACAAGTGTTGGTAGCCTGTCTATGTTACTGCTAAGGTAAATGCAGTCTCCACAGATCCAGAGTACCCAACACATCAGTGCCAAGGGATTGGAGAGTGGCAAATGCGACAACCTAATTCACAAAAAGGTGTATGGGCTGTCCTAGTGACTGCAGGCCAGTCAGTGAATATCAGGTAGGAAAAAACTGTGAGGATGGCATAAGGAGCTGACAAAGGGACGTGGATAGGTTAAGTGAATGGCAAATGATCTGGCAAATGCAATATAATGTGGGCAAATGCAAAATTGTTCATTTTGGCAGGAAGAATAAAAAAGAAGCATATCATTTAAATGGTGAGAGATCGCAAAGTTCTGAGATTCAGGTGTCCTAGTGCATGAATCATAAAAAGCTGGTATGCAGTTACAGCAAGTAATTAGGAAAGCTAATAGAATGTTATTGTTTATTGTGAGGGGAACTGATTACAAAAGTAAGAAGGTTATGCTTCAGTTTAAAAGGGCACAGGTGAGATGTCATCCGGAGTGCTATGCGTAGTATTGACATCCTTACTTGAGGAAAGATGTAAATTTGTTCGAAGCAGTACAGAGAAGCTTTACTAGATTAATACCAGGAATGGGTAGGTTGCTTTATGAGGCAAGGTTGGAGCGGTTAGGCTTTCATCCTCTGGTTTGGAAGAGTAAGAGGTGACTTAACTGAAGCCTTTAAGATCCTGAGGGGTATTAACAGAGTGGATGTGGATCTGAGTATCTCGAACTAGGGATCACTGTTTAAAAATAAGGGGTCACCCATTTAAGTCGGAGATGAGGAGAATCTTTTTCTCTCAGAGTGCAGTGAGCCTCTGGAACTCGCTTCCTCAAAAAGCACTGGAAGCAGAGTTTTTGAATATTTTGAAGGCAGGACTAGATAGATTCTTGATTAACAAGGGGGTGAAAGGTTATCAGGTGTATTCATGAATGTGGAGTTGAAGTTATGAGCGAATCAGTCATGATCCTATTGAATGGTGGAGCAGGTTTGAGGGGCTGAGTGGCCCCTAATTCATATGTTTGTGGATTCATATGAAGATAAGGTTTGAGAAATTATAGTCAGAGGCAAAAGGCCAGCAGGTACTTGGAGAGGTTTAATTAAAGAGCCAGCATGGTACAGATTATGCTTGATCAATCTAATTAGATTTTTTGCTGAAGTAATAGAGAAGCTGGATGAAAGGAACGCAATGGATATTGTCTTTTTTCGATCTTAAGAAAGCATTTGTCAAAGTATCAAATAAAAGGTTGATTAATAAAGTTGAGTCTCATGGATTCAGAGGGTTAGTGTCAGTTTGGATAAAAATTGGCATAAGGATAGAAAACAGCAAATAATGGCAATAGTTGTTTTACATTCTTGAGGATGGTGTACAGTGGTTTTCCCCAGGGGTATGTGCGAGGACCACAACTATATATTTAGATATCATTTACAGTGCAGAAGGAGGCCATTCAACCCATCGAGTCCGTGCCGGCCCTTGGAAAGAGCACCCTACTTAAGCCCACGCCTCCACCCTATCGTCATAACCCAGTAACCCCACCTAACCTTTTGGACACCAAGGGGCACTTCATCATGGCCAATCCACCTAACCTGGACATCTTTGGATTGTGGGAGGAAACCGGAGCACCCGGAGGAAACCCACGTAGACATGGGGAGAAAGTGCAAACTCCACACAGTCACCCAAGGCTGGTATTGAACCCGGGCATCTGGAGCTGTGAGGCAGCAGTGCCGCTTTCATATATTTATTATATATAATAATGCCAAAATTAGAGGTGTGGCAAATAGTGAGCATGATACTAATCGACTGCAACAGGTCATAGATATGCGAGCAGAATGGGCAGACATGTGACAGATGGGCACTTGTGCAGAATGGGCAGACAAGTGCCAGATGGAATTCAATACAGAGAAGTGTGAGATGATGATTTTAGCAGACGGGGTTGTGAGAGACAATATTGACTTATTGGCACAGTTCGGCAGAATGTGCAAGAACAAAAGGATCTGTGGGTTAATGTGCATAAATCATTTGAAGGTGACAGAACAATTTGAAAGTGCAATTAGCAAAGCACCCGAGATCTTGGGTTCCATGAATAGAGATATTGAGTACACAGCTGGGAAGTAATGCTGAAACTGTATAAGGAGCTGCTTAGGTCACACCAAATTCTGATCACTGCACTTTAGGAAGGATGTGAGGGTCCTTAAGAGGGTGTGGAATGATTTGTGGGAATATTTCAAGTGATTTTAGCTACATGGTTAGGTGGAAGAAGCTGGGGTTGTTTTCCTTGGAGAAAAGGATATTGAGGGGAGGTTTGATAGCGATGTATAAGATTATGAGAGGTTTCTGCAAGGTAGACAAATAAGCTGTTCCCATTATCTGATGATACAAGGACTAATGGAAACAAAATTAAGGTTTTGGACAAGAGATACAGGGGGATGCAAGGTGTAACTTTTTATGTAGCAAGTGGCAATGACATGAAACTCACTGCCTACGAGGGTGCTGGTAGAGGTTAAGTAATTGTAAAAGGAAAGTGGATGAACATGAGAGAAAATAACTTGTATCGCTACAGCAATAGATCAGGGGAATGGGACTGACTGAATTGCTCCATTGAGAGCTGGCTGAATTGATGGGCTGAATGGCCTACTTCTGTTCTATAATAATGTCACTGGCGAATATAAACACCACTGCCTTTCCCATGCAGGACAAAGCAAACCACTTGATTGACGCTCATCACCACCCTAAACATTAATTCCCTCCACCGCTAGTGCGCAGCTGTAGCAGTGTGTACCACCTACTAATTCACTGCAGCAACTTGCTAAGTTTCTTCAATAGCACCTGCTCCAATACCTCCAATACCTAAAAGACAAGGGCATCAGCTGCATGAGAAAACCATGAGAACCGCAAGTTCCCTCACACAGCATCCTCACGTGGAAATATACTGCTGCCCCTTTACTGCCACTGGGTCAAATCCTGGAGCTCCACATCAGCATTGTGAGTGTAAATGGTAAAGAGGGCAGCTCTTAAGGGCAGTTAGGAATGGCAACAAATGCTGGTCATATCCCATAAATAAATTATAAACTTGCAGTAACCTGAGGGAATTAAATATCACATCAAGAACCTTGTTTCATTTTGTTCTGAGTGAGGGTAACACAACCATCCCACTTGATGAACACATCAGTGACTCATACACTAACCTGCAATAAGTTGGCTGAGGCTAAAGGCATCAAGAATAAGCTACAAGTTCTGGAAATCTCAAATAAAACACAGAACATTAGAAATACATTGCAGACCAGGGAGAAAAGGCTGCTTAAAATTTTGGATGGAAACAGTTTGAGAGGAATGGAATAGAGCATCTCGAAACAAGGACTCCTACATCAGACTCCTATTTATTGACTACAGCTCCGCCTTCAACACCATAATCCCAGCCAAGCTCATATCAAAGCTCCAAAACCTAGGACTTGGCTCTCCACTCTGCAACTGGAATCCTTGACTTTCTGACCAACAGACCACAGTCAGTAAGAAGGAACACCACACCTCCTCCACAATAGTCCTCATAATACCGTGCCCCACAAGGCTGTGTACTTAGCCCCCTACTCTACTCCCCTGTACACACACGACTGGCATGGCAAAACTGGGTTCCAACTCCATCTACAGTTGGCTGACGAATACGACCATAGTGGGGCCGGATCTCGAATAACGACGAGTCCGAATACAGGAGGGAGAATAGAGAACCTAGTGGAGTGGTGCAAGCGACAACAATCTCTCCCTTAATGCCAGCAAAAATAAAGAGCTGGTCATCGGACTTCAGGAAGCAAGTACTGTGCCACCCCTGTCAGAATCAACGAGCCGAGGTAGAGATGGTGAGCAGTTTCAATTCCTAGGGGTGCACATCACCAAAAATCTATCCTGGTCACTCATGGCGACGCTATCACCAAGAAAGCACACAGCGCCTTTAACTTCCTCCGGAAACTAAGGAAATTCGGCATGTCCACATTAACCCTTACCAACTTTTACAGATGCACTATAGAGAGCATCCTATCGGGCTGCAATCACAGCCTGGTATGGCAACTGCTCGGCCCAGGACCGCAAGGAACTTCAGAGAGTCGTGAACACCCCCCAGTCCATCACACGAACCTGCCTCCCATCCATTGATTCCATCTACAACCTCCCGCTGCCGGGGGAAAGCAGGCAGCATAATCAAGGAGCCCTCTCACCCGCTTACCTCACTTTTCCAACTTCTTCCTCGGGCAGGAGATTCAGAAGTCTGAGAACACGGACGAACAGACTCAAAAAACAGCTTCTTCCCTACTATCACCAGACTCCTAAATGACCCTCTTATGGACTGACCTCATTAACACTACACCCGTTGTCTGCTTCATCCGATGCCACATGCTTATGTAGTACATTGTATATATTGTGTTGCCCTATTATGTATTCTCAATGTATTTTCTTGAATTCTGTTTAATTCCCTTTTCTTCCCATGTACTGAATGATCTGTTGAGCTGCTTGCAGAAAAAATACTTTTCACTGTACCTCGGTACACGTGAACAATAAACAAATCCAATCCAATCCAATCCATATGACAATCTAGGAAGCTTCCTTTACAAAAAGGCTGCAATTAAGTACCGCTCCCCAGTTTTAAGTTCCCAATTTGTAACAGTAGTTGTGATTTCCGCAGAAATGTCCACACCTGATCCCAATGTGTACACTGAAAGTGTGTCCTCCAGAACTCAGATTTGCAAGGTCAGGTGAGGGCATCTGATTAAAATGGGCAGGCACAAGAAGGCACTTTAGACACATTTCTATTGCCCGTCTCAACTGCTTGGAGCTTTTGTCTTCAACTGGCTACTAGAAAGGGGTTGCTCAGGAACCCACACCATCTTCCCTCCGCCTGGGTTCCATGGACTCACAAGAAAATAATTTTATCTTCAGGGACTCTAGGCTGCTTTGTATGAACAGCCAAGAAATGATACTGAACTCAGCAATACATGCCAGAAGGTCTTTGGTTCAATTCCTGATCTTAGCTACAAGGCAGTAAGGGTTAGGTTTGAGCACACATGGGCTAGGGATAGAAAGGTCAGCTTGATTGCCCATTCTCAAACAGTTGGTAATATCAGATTTGGACTAGCTGGTAGCAATTTTGCTAATGAGTCAGAATTTTATGTGATTGACATCTACTACAGTCTTGAACATGTAATCTAGATTGACACCATGGTGCGGTAATTGAGAAAAATCTGCATCAGTTTTCACACAAACGATTAAACTAAGATCTTGGGTGCTATCTACCGGCTGCGTTGTGCCCGAAAGGCAGCACGGTGCAGCGGGTAGATACCGGGAGATCTATCTTCCGGTATCTATCTGGCCCCCACTCCTTGCAAGATCTAATAAGATCTTGCGAGACGTCGCAATCTGAATCCCGCCCATTGAGGGATAATCTACCTTCCTGTTTTTGCTACCAAAGTGGATAACCTCACATCTATCCACATTATACTGCACCTGCCATGTATTTGCCCATTCACTCAACTTGTCCAAATCACACTGAAGCATCTCAATACCGTCCTCACAGCTTACCCTCCCACCCATCGTTGTGCCATCTGCAAATTTGGAGATTTTACATTTAGTTCCCTGATCTAAATCATTAATATACATTGTGAATAGCAGGGGTCCTAGCACTGATCCGTCCAGTACCTCACTAGTCACTTGGAAAAGGATCCGTTTATCCTGACTTTTTGTTTCCTGTCTGCCAACCAGTTTTCTCTCCATTTCAATAAATTACACCCAATGCCATGTGCTTTAATTTTACACCTCAATTTCTTATGTGGGACCTTATCAAAAGCCTTCTGAAATTTCAAATAAACCACATTCACTGGTTCCCCCTCATCAACTCTACAAGTTACATCCTCAAAGAATTCCAGTAGCTTGTCAAGCATGATTTCTCTTTTGTAAATCCATGCTGACTCTATCCGATCCTGCCACTGTTTTCCATGTGCTCTGCAATTAAATCTTTTATAATGGGCGAGTGTTTTTCCCACTACTGACATCAGGCTGACTGGTCTATAATTCCCTGTCTTCTCTCTACCTCCCTGGGGTTATATTAGCTACTCTCCAATCTGTAGGAACTGTTCTAAAGTTCATTGAATCTTGGAAGGTGACCACCAATGCATCCATTATTTCTAGGGCCACTTCCTTAAGTACTCTGGGATGTAGATTATCAGGCCCTGGGAATTTATTGGCCGTCAATCCCATTAATACTTATTTCCTTCAGTTCCCCCCTCACTCAACCTTCCGTTTCCCAACATTTGTGGTATGTTATTTGTGTCCTTCATTGTAAAGACAGAACCAAAGTATGTATTTAGTTGGTCAGCCATTTCTTTGCTCCCCATTATAAATTCTCCTGTTACTGACTGTAAGAGACCTACATTTGTCTTCATCAATCCTTTTCTCTTCACATACCTATAGAAGCTTTTACAGTCAGTTTGTATGTTCCCCGCAAGCTTATTCTCATACTCTATTTTCCCTTCCTTTATCAACACTTTTTTCCTCCTTTTCTGATTTCTGAACTGCTCCTAATCCTCAGTCCTATTTTTCCTGGCCAATTTGTATGCCTCTTCCTTGCATCTAGTACTATCTCTAATTTCCCTTGTAAGCCGTGGCTTGGTCACCTTTCCCGTTTTATTTTTGCGCAAGACAGGAATGAAGATTGTTGCAGTTCACCTGTGCTCTCTTTAGTTTTTTGGCATTGCCTATCCACTGTCATCCCTTTAAGTAAAGCTCACCAATCCATCATAGTCAACTCGCATCTCATACCATCGTATTTTCCTTTATTTCAATTCATGACCCTAGTTTTAGAATCAACTACGTCACCCTTTATCTTGATGAAAAATCTACCATATTATGGTCGCTCAACTCTAAGGGGACTTGACAACTAGATTATCAATTCTTCCTTTCTCATCACACAATACCCAGTCTAGAATGGCCTGTTCTCTAGTTGGTTCCTCAACTAGGTGCAGAAAGCCATCCCAGGAATTCCTCCTCTAATTTGTTACTAATTTGATTCCCCCAATCTATATGCATATGTAACACAGTGGGTAGCACTGTTGCTTCACAGCTTCAGGGTCCCAGGATCGATTCCCAGTTTGGGTCACTGTCTGTATGGGGCCTACATGTTCTCCCTGATTCTGCGTGGGTTTCCTCTGGGTGCTCCTGTTTCCTCCCACAAGTCCCGAAAGATGTGCTGTTCTGTAATTTAGACATTCTGAAATCTCCCTGTGTACCTGAACAGGCGCTGGAATGTGGTAACTAGGGGCTTTTCACAGTAACTTCATGGCAGTGTTTAATGTAATGTGACAATAAGGGAGCCACAAGGAGAATGTGCAGACTCCACACAGACAGTGACCCAAGCCGGGAATCGAACCTGGGATCTAGAGCTATGAACCAACAGTGCTAACCACTGTGCTACTGTCCTTCATTTGGTTAGGTCTTGAGGTCTGGATTTTTATGATGTACATCTTCCATTGTTCCTTTTTTGGCCATGTCCATCATTTTCCCCATTACTGGATCAGTTCTTGTGTGTCTCAGAACTTGAGATGAAGTCTCAAGTACATTATCCATAAGTGAGAAATGCAGGATGTTGATGAAATGTTCTTCAGGTTCTTGCTTTACTTATAATGACGATCTTGACAAAGCATCAACATTTGCATGTTGCCCCGAAGTACGATATTGGATATCGTACATGTGTGCCGATACTATCAAAGACCATTTCTGTAACCTACCAGCTGCTAAAGAAAGGATACCATTATATATGTATTTTTTTTAAATTTAGAGCACCCAATTCATTTTTTCCAATTAAGGGGCAATTTAGCGTGGCAAATCCACCTAGCTTGCACATTTTTGGGCTGTGGAGGCGAAACCCACGCAAACACGGGGAGAATGTGCAAACTCCACACGGACAGTGACCCAGAGCCGGGATCGAACCTGGGACCTTGGCACCGTGAGGCCACAGTGCTAACCCACTCCGCCACCCATGCTGTCCCAGGGCTACCATTATATGGCCCAAAGATCATCGTCAAGGGTCGATGATCCGTTAAAAGAGTTACATGACCTCCATAAAGGTTGTGGTGAAACCTTCTTACGCCAAAATTGATGCCCAAAGCCTCTTTTTCTAGCTGAGCGAAATTAGTTTCAGATCTAGTAAGTTTGTGAAGGAAATACTACAAGTTGTTCCTCTCCTGAAGGCATAATTTGCAAGACAACTGCACCAGCCCTATCAGGGGACACACACAAGCAAGTTGTAACTTTGGCATGAATTTGCCATAATAATTGATCAATCCCAGAAATGACCTCAGTTGTGTTACATTTTGAGGACATGGCACTTCTAAGATTGCTCTCATCTTTTTTGGATCCTTGTGTAATCCATCTTTATGAATGATATGACCAGGTAATTTATGTATATCTCGAAAAAGTCACACTTTTCCTTTTTTACTTAGAGATTATGTTTTTGTAGACATTTCAGAGTAGATACCATTTTCTTCAAGTGTTCTTGTTCATTGAACTGGTGATGAGAATGTCATAATTCTAGATAACATTGTACCCCATTGTACCCCATTTATCCCTCTGAGAATTTAATCCATGGACCACTGAAAAAGTGCAAGGCCCCTTAGGGATGAGCGACCATAATATGGTAGATCTTTTCATCAAGATGGAGAGTGACATAGTTGATTCTAAAACTAGGGTCTTGAATTGATATGAAGAATGGTATGAGGTGCACGTTGACTATCATGGATTGGTGAGCAGATGTTATTCCAAAAGGAAGTCTCCTTTAATGGAAAAGACCTTTGTCCGTCATAGTAGTGAGTAGTGGTGGGCTGCACGGTGGCGCAGTGGGATAGCACTACTGCCTCATGGCGCTGAGGTCCCAGTTTCGATCCTGGCTCCGGATCACTGTCCGTGTGGAGTTTGCACATTCTCCCTGTGTTTGCGTGGGGTTCGCCTCCACAACCCAAAGATGTGCAGGGTAGGCCACGCTAAATTGCCCCTTAATTGGAAAAAATGAATTGGGCACTCCAAATTTAAAAAAAAAAAACAATAGTGAGTAGTGGCTGTGATTTTGCATCCACATACATGTGTGAATATGCCTGTGATAAATCAATTTGACTGAATCTCTGCCCTCCAGAAAGTCTAGCAAGCTTCAATCAGCAGCAGTAGATAATGAGCTGTGCACAATACTGGGTTAATAGTTGTTCTAAAATCTCCACATATTCTTTCTGAGCCATCGCATTTCAATACAGGAACTATTGGTGTTGCCCAATCAACTTGCAGCAACTGTTTCAATGAGTCCTGTTTGGACTTGCCTTTCTAGTTCTTATTCAACCTTTGACCTGATGGCATATGGTGCGGTTCTAGCTTTGAGGTATTTTGGTGTATTGTTTAGCTTGATTTTGAGTTGCACTTCAACTCCTGTCATTGAGTCCAGTGAATCTTCAAACACCTTTACATACTTTCCGGAAGTTGCAGGTCATTCTTTGAATCCACTTGTTGATTCACTGCTCTCAAATTGAGTTTAAATTTTGCCAAACATGCGCTATGAAATAAAGCACGGAAATTACCATAGACAAGGTAGAGAGGCAACTCCATTATTTGTCCATTTACTTCCACTTTTACCATAATATATGTTGCTAATGGTACAACCTCTTCTGTGTGCTCCTTAGGATAACATTTGATGGTTTTAAAGGCAGATGCTTCAACTTCTCATTAGAATTTATCTCAAGCGTCAATGATACATCTGCTCCCGCATCCGTTTCCATTTTGATCTGGCTACTATTGAGTTTTGGGAATACCCAAAAATGTTGTTGATCACCCCATATTGAAAAGATGCCTAGATTCAGCACTAGAAGTTGTTCGGGTACATTGTCTCCAGAGGGGTCTTGAATTGATCTACTAACTTACAGATACAACCAGTCTGCTTAGATGTATTTTTTTCTTGCGCATCATTGGTGTTGGTGAAGTTTGCTGTGACCAGTATGTTTGGGCAGTATGGCCCTTTGCCACAATTCTTGCACTTACTTTCTCTGCTCCAGTATTCCTCCATTGAGTGCCCAACCTGTGTACATTGATAACATGGTTGACTCCTTACAACCATGTTTCTGGCAGTCTCCACCTTGTGGATCTTCGCACCAGCCCCTATCTGTGAAGCCTCTTTCCTTGCTAGCTCCATTGATGTGGCAACTTCCACAAGAGATTTGAGCGTTCAATCGATTACAGTAAGCAACATCCTCTGAATAGCTTTACTGTGGACTACACATACCAGCCTGTCACAAAGGATGTTGTCGAGTGTTGCACCAAACTCACAGTATTTTGTTAATCTTCTTAAAGTCGCTACAAATTGTAAAATGCTTCCACCTTCTTCATGAATATGGTGGTGGAACCAAAACCTTTCTGTAATTAACAGTCTAGGTGAACAAATGTCCTTTTAAAATCTTCATTAGTTCATTATAGGTCTTTTCTCCCAGTTTTGCTGAATGAATTAATGTTTTGCAGCAGCATAAAGGTCTTACACCCTACTGAACTGAGAAATGTTGCAACCTTTAGGGACTCCGCTGTTTGATTCGCTATGAGGTAAAGTTTAAATCTCTCTTCATATGGGTGCCAAGTCTCACAAACTTCATCAAATGCATCCATGGTGGCTTTTTTTCCCGCCATTCCGGATACCAGCTCCTGGGGTCAATACTTCAACCAACATCTTACCTTCATTTCCAGTCCTGCTTATGTGTAACACGTCCAGTTTGTACTGGTTCTACCTCACCTAGAACCGGTCTCAATGTCCCAGCAATCTGAAACCCTCCTTCTCGCACCATCATTTCAGTCACATATTTATCTGATATATCCTGCTATGTCTGCTCTGACTAGCACTGGTAGCAACCCTGAGATCATCAACTTTGAGGCACTACTTTTCAACTTACTTCCTAACTCACTATATTCTGCTTTTAGGACCTCACCCCTGTTTTTACCTATGTTGTTTGTGCCAATGTGTACCACAACCATTGGCTGTTCACCCTCCCACTTCAGAATGTCTTGTAGCCCTTCTGCGATATTCTTAACCCTAGCACCAGGAAGGTAACATACCATCCTGGTGTCTTGTTTGAGGCCACAAAAATGCCTATCTATTCCTGTTACAGTTGAATCCCCTGTAACTATTGCATTCCCACATTTTTTACTCCTCGCCTCTGCAGCAGAACCAACCATGGTGCAACATAATTGGCTGCTGCTGCTTTCGCCTGAGAGGCCATTCCCCCAACAACATTCAAAGTGAATATATTTGTTTTGCAGGGGAATGGTCACAGGAGATTCATACACTGCCTGCCTAGTCATCTTGCTCTGTCTGGTGGTCACCCATTCCCTTCCTGTGGAGTCTTAGCTTGCGGTGTGACCACCTCTCTGTGGTGCTATCCACGATACTCTCTGCCTCATGGGTGCTCCACAATGTCCCCAGCTGTTGCTCCAGCTCTGAAACCCAGGCTTCCAGGAGTTGCAGCTGGAGACATGCTGGTCTGAGCACTGGAAATTTTCATGGGAGGAGAACATCATGGTTTTGAGCTCTCCTTCCGTGACTTATTCCTTTAATTAAACCTTTTGGAAGTTACTTAAAATAAAATATCAATTACTCTAGGGTAAGTGCTGCTAACTGTCTGTCCTGGTGTCCGGTTGTCCTCCGCTTGCACTCTCCTCCAGTTAGTACATAGAACAGTACAGCACAGAACAGGCCCTTCGGCCCTCGATGTTGTGCCGAGCAATGATCACCCTACTTAACCCACGTAACCCGTATACCCGCAACCCAACAATCCCCCCATTAACCTTACACTACGGGCAATTTAGCGCGGCCAATCCACCTAACCCGCACATCTTTGGACTGTGGGAGGAAACCGGAGCACCCGGAGGAAACCCACGCACACACGGGGAGGACGTGCAGACTCCACACAGACAGTGACCCAGCCGGGAATCGAACCTGGGACCCTGGAGCTGTGAAGCATTGAGGCTAACCACCATGCTACCGTGAGGCCCCGCTGCTTTGCTGCTTTGATAGGCCTGGTGGTTGTGGAAAGTGCCGTAAAAATTCAAGTTCTTCTTTTTCCGATTTTGCCCTCTTTTGACACTTTTTTCATGATGGGATAATGTTCCAAAGTATCCTTCCTGTAATTTTCTCCAGTAATCATGTCTGAGGCCTTGACAGTGAGTGTCAGCAGAATATCATCAATGACATCAACTGAAATGTGGACTCATCCAACATACACACGTTTTGGCAACAGGGTCACTGCACAGTGATTGGGAGCTGGAACTCTGACTGATATTCTCCATTCAGGCCTTACAAAGTACAAACCAAGATCGGCTAACTCAGTTCAGCCAGGGAATCCAACCAGGTATATTCATATTAATCAAAAAGCAGAAAACTGGAAGAAGCTTCACAACTCTACTGCATAATGCAACATTTCCTACTGGACCAGAGAGGTTTGATGACCCTAGACTGCCTTAATCCTGTGAACTGAAATATGCATTCAATGTTTATGACAAAAAGCCTTAGAAGTATCTAATCCTTCATTCAGAAACATGTTTTATAGCTAGAGGGAGACATTTGTTGCATTCCTTTCTGGCTAAATGATGCACATTACCATGCATTATGCTGCTTAAGTAGAGATTTTGTGGATTAATCCTATGGGAACTGAGTGACTTTTTTTCCCCCAAACCATTCTGTTTCCTCAGACCTTCAACCTTATGTCGAAGCAATGATTTATTTGAGGTTGGGGTGGAGGGAACTTGACATATTTAGTGGGGTTGGGTCTCATATTCCTTTCATTGCTATTCGTCGTTGAACAAATTCTGATCATGAAGTCTCCAGGTAAAAATGTGAGGGGATCCACTGTTCAGATTGTTTGATACCCTACAAAAAGGAGGCTGCAGAGTGATAAGCACAAACCATGAGGGGAAATTGGCATAAAATACGCCATATTAACAACATTATAAAAAATAACATATCAACTCGTAGATGATTTCTATATTTATTGCAAGGTTTCGCTCATAATGCGAAAGTTCTGATGGTCAATTGTTTTCAGAGACCCTACTCAATTCTCACAGGATTAATAAGTGAGATGCCATGCTGAATTCCTCATTCAAAGGTTCAAACTATATCTTAATGTTTTCCATGCATAATAGCTGAGTGAAATAAAATACTACACAGATTATATTAATGTTCTGCTGCAATAAATGATAATCAGTATTTTATGAGAAGTGTTTAAGTGATACATATCAGAATCAGCAGGGGGAACAGTTTGTGCTCATCTAGGAAGACAGATAAGATTATTCATGTGAGCTTCTGGATGCATTGCATATTTTAATGTCAGAACAACACAGAAATATTCATGTACCTTTGATATTTTTCATTATGGTGGAACCAAAACATGTAAGTTGACTCTCTCTACACCTCCCGCTACCTGGGGAAGGTTTACTCACTCTTCCAACTTCTTCCATCGGGCAGGAGATACAGAAGTTTGAGAACACGTACAAACAGATTCAAAACCAGCTTCTTCCTCGCTGTTACCAGACTCCAAAACAACCCTCTTACTTCAAACTATTCCCCATATGATCATTGAATAAAGATAAAAACAAAACATTGCATGAATTGGAAATGTTAATTACAAACAGAAAATGCTAGAAATACTCAGCATGTCTAGTAACAGCCGTGGAGAGTAAAGCTGAGTTAATAGCCTGGATTTTCACTGAATCGGGATGACATTGCAGCCTTTTAAAAATGGTGAGTGCATCCCGATTCTTGGAGTCCTGACCAGTTTCCCAGGCTGCCTGGTTTTCAGAACTGCCTTTAAAGGGTGCGGGCTGATGCCTGTCAAAAGATCTGCATCCGGCACTCCTGGGCCAGGTTTTAGACTGGAATTAGTCTGCATGAGGGGATCTTTTAAAAGATAGTTTAAATGGTCCTCCTCATGCAGCTATGCCAAGCTCTGCCAGCCCACACATGCGCTATGTCCCTTAATTCCCCCCATGCCAAGCTCTGCCCTTCCGCCCACCCTCTATGGCTCCTCATGCCCCTTATGTCAGCCTCAGGCCTTCCACCCATTCCTATGGCCCTCAAGCTCCCAGATGCCAAGCTCTGTCATGCCACCCACCTAACATGACCCCTCACACATTCTATACCAAGCTCTGCCCTTCCACTCACCCCCATGATCCCTCATGCCCCCATAGCAAGCTCTGCCCTTCCAGCCAGTTCCTATCACCCCTCATGTACCCTGTGCTTAGTTATGGCATTTCCATATCTATTGATACATTATACATTGTCTATGATCAATGAAGCCTATAGTGTATAGTGGTAAGTGTAAATAAAAGCTTGAAAAAAAATGTCATTGATAAATTTCTCCTATGTTGAAAAATAGACCATTTCACTGCATGCTAATAAAAGTGTCAATCATCTGGATCTTTTACAGTATTAATAACAAAGACCACAAATCCTTAAAATCACTGTGAAATTGGCAGGAGAGATCAGGGAGTCTGAGCTGTCGAACACAATTTTCTTCTGGAATAAGGGTGTTTTAGTACTCTAACGGTTGTCTGAGCACTTAACCAAGCATACATAAGACCATAAGACATAGGAGCAGAATTAGGCCACTCAGCCCGCTACTCAATCATGGCTGATATTTTCTCATCCCCATTCTCGTGCCTTTTCTCCATAACCCCTGATCCCCTTATTAATCAAGAACCTATCTATCACTGTCTTAAAGACACTCAGTGATTTGGCCTCCACGTCTTCTGCGGCAAAGAGCTCCATTGATTCATCACCCTCTGGCTGAAGAAATTCCTCCTCATCTTTGTTTTAAAGGATCGTCCCTTTAGTCTGAGATGTTATCCTCTGGTTCTAGTTTTTCCTACAAGTGGAAACATCCTCTCCATGTCCACTCTATCCAGGCCTTGCAGTATCCTGTAAGTTTCAATAAGACCCCCCCCCCATCCTTCTAAACTCCAACGAGTACAGACCCAGAGTCATCAACCGTTCCTCAAATGACAAGTTCGTCATTCCAGGGATCATTCTTGTGAACCGCCTCTGGACACTTTCCAAGGGCAACACATCCTTCCTTAGATACGGGGCCCAAAACTGCTGACAATACTCCAAATGGGGCCTGACCAGAGCCTTTTACAGCCTCAGAAGTACATCCCTGGTCTTGTATTCTAGCCTTCAAAATGAGGCTTGGCTGAGAGCCAGACATCCATTCGTACGCTAAACTAGGTGCACCAGAGAAAACATTGTCTGATTGCCAGCCGAGGCTCTCTGATCTCAATTTCACAATGCTTCTTTACTCAAGTTAAGAGGTTTCAAAGATTTGTGGTTTTTATTAATGGGTGTTGGATGTGTGGGAGGCAATTCTTATATAGAAGTTTGTGGGATTAAAGATTCTTCAGAAATTCTAATGGAAAGGTCTCAATGTTGTTTTGAATTTATAGTCCTAAATTAACAATTTGAAGGGGTGCCTGATGTGTTGGGTATGCTGGGTCTGCGAGGACTGCGTTTACCATAGCAGTGAGAGAGACAGGCTTCCAACACTTGAAGAAATGCAACTCTATTTTATTGAACTACCAACTGTTAAACATACTTGAACTGTGGGTTGACACTATGCTGATTTGATTGGAGACCTGAGGCTAACCTGACCAGACTATACTGCTAGCACATGGTAGATGTTCGTGTTGCTGATCGGGCTCTGGCTGTCTCAGAGGTTGCATCCCAAGAGAGCGAGAAAACTAGTGCCCTCTGGCTTTATAGTGGCCGTGTCATGTCTGGTGATTGGCTGCTGTGTTCTGTGTGTTAATTGATCATCCTGTGTGTCAATCAATGTCTGTCTGTGCACCATCATATACTTGTGTGTATATTATGACATCTCCCCCCTTTTAAAAAATGTGTACGTGGCAATAAATAGTGAGTATGTTAATGTGCCTGACTATGTACAAAGTATGTGAGCATATTTACATGACTAGGAATCTGACTATATACAAAGTATGTGAATGTACTTTCATGGGAAGGTGTCTAGTGCAGATAGAGTGCATATAACAAATGATAGAAAACAATATGTGCAGGCGAGTAAACAAAGAACAAGGCAAGGAAACATTCAGTCTATAAATTCAGTGGCGGGCGACGAATTCTGGTTGACCAGAACGGTGGCACACCACTCGTCGTCTGGATCAATGCTCATCACTGGGAGGGGCTTGGCCTTTTTTGAGGAAAGCATCGCATGCTCGGTGATGATGCCCACCCGGAATGGGGATGTGAGATCCTCGGTGTCGGGGTCTGGAACTATGTCGGAGTCGGAATCTGCAACAGGTTGCTGCACGGACCGGACATTCCTGCGCTGCTGTTGGGACCGATGTGAGGTGGGCAGTTGAGCAGTTCTGCACAGGGCTGCGTAGTGTCCCAGCTTGCCACACTGGAGACAGCGTCAAGATTTTGCGGGACATTGCCGCTTTAAGTGGGAAGAGCCACAATTGTTGCATGTCATGGCACCGATGTCAGGACGCTCCATGCACCACCACGCATGCGCAGTGCGGTCGAACAATGTGCGCACCTGCGCAGTTAGGTCCTCGGCCTCGCCATCCCCATGGTCGTTGCGCGCATGTGCAGACGCCCGGGAAAAGCGTGAGAAATGGCTGCCCTCATCCAGATTCAGGCCCTGGAGCTGTTTTACGGCCTGCACCCGCTCCGCATCGTGGGGGCCTTGCCGCACCGTCTCTGCCGCCTTAATGTGGGAGTACCAGTTAGTAGCGTGCTCATGTAGGACGCAGGTCTCGATGGCTATGGCGAGGGTGAGCTCCTTCACTTTAAGGAGCTGCTGGCGAAAGGGATCGGAATGGACCCAGAAAACGATCTGGTCGCGTATCATGGAGTCGGAGGTGGAGCCGTAGTTACAGGATTGCGCGAGGATACGGAGATGGGTTAAGATGGATTGAAAAGGTTCATCCTTACCCTGCAAACTTTGTTGAAACACGTAGCATTCAAAACTCTCGTTGACTTTGATGTCACAGTGGCTGTCGAAATTGAGCAGGACTGTTTTGAATTTGGACTTGTCCTCACCTTCAGCAAATGTGAGGGAGTTAAAAATGTGGATGGCTTGGTCCCTGGCCGTAGAGAGGAAGAGAGCAATCTTTCTGGCATACGATGCGGCCTCGAGGTCGGTGGCTTCGAGATACAGCTGAAACTTCTGCTTAAAAATCTTCCAGTTGGCACCGAGGTTGCCGGCTCGCGGAACGGCAGGGAAGGGCGAACACTGTCCATATTACAGGATGGCTGATCGCTGGTCAAAGGCAGACTATCTCAAGGTAGGTCCGTCAAACTCTAACATCACGCACTGGTACCATGATGTGTTGGGTATGCTTGGTCTGCGAGGACTGCCTTTACCATAGCAGTGAGAGAGACAGACTTCCAACACTTGGAGAAATTCAACTCTATTTTATGGAACTACCAACTGTTAAACATACTTGAACTGTGGGTTGACACTATGCTGAGTTGACTGGAGACCTGAGGCTAACCTGACCTGACTATACTGCTACCACATGGTGGATGTTCGTGCTGTTGCTACATGGGGTCTGGCTGTCTCAGAGGCTGCATCTAGAGCCCTCTGGCTTTATAGTGGCCCTATCCTGCCTGGTGATTGGCTGCGGTGTTCTGTGTGTTAATTGGTCATCCTGTGTGTTAATCAATGTCTGTCTGTGCACCATCATATATTTGTGTGTATATTATGACAATGCCCCCTCATAAATCCTAAAAGATTGTAGATCAAGACACTTAAACATTTAAAACAACCTGTGCACTCAATTTTAATATATTGTTGCAATAGAAAAGCTGTCGGAATTTGGTCAATGATTTGAATTTCTTATCTCTAAAAACAGTACCAGCTGAATTAATAGGGGTTTGTGCTTCAAGGTATAAAATCAAATACTTTGTTCAGACAAGTTTAGATCAATTAATGTGCTTCTCAGTCTTTGTTGCTGTCAGGCAAAGATTATTTTAATATGCAATAGAAATTTAGTGCAGGTGCATTGCACTGCACCTGTTGTACACTATCTTGAAAGGCTAGATAGATGAAGGATTAAGTTTCAATTGTCGTTGGTAGGGAGGACTGGGGCATGAAGAAAGTGACACAAGAATAGAAATAGATTTCAGGAAGTTTTTCTTCTCACACAGGCTCCATGAACTTTGGAACAAATTTCAGGCTCTTGGAGTGATTTTGAATTCAATGAAAACATTGAAAAGGGAACTGCAATGTGTTTCTGGGAGTAATTGATATCACAGCAGATAAAAGGAGACGTATCTCCTGGTCACTGTTGAAACACTGAGAACACATAATATACATTACTGTCTCTTGAACTACAGAAAATGAGACCATTGGTAGTGACTGGAGCATGTTTTGATCACCTTCAAGAATTATGAAAGAATTTACCAGCTTATTTTTCCTAAATTGGCTATTGTTTTGAAAAGCCTTCTTTTTTTGCCTCTGTCATGTGATTATGTGCAGCAGATGCAGGGGAGGGCAAGAATTGGAGATTATAATGCTAAATTTCACTGTGACTGTATGGAATAGGTTTAATGGACGAATTGTATTTCCCATGTGTCATTTTAGTATGCTGAAAGTTGGGGAGGGGGGGGGGGGGGGGGGGGGGGGTGCAGGAGGCAAACGTCTTACACAATTGATTGAAAATTAATGTCTTTGATTTGGTAAACTCTCAAAAGATTTGGAAAGCACTACCGTAGGTGAGCTTACCTCAGAAAGCAGCCCAGAATTTGTAACTGCTAGAAAACTGAATCATTTTTGAATATCGATGAATCATCTACTGAGAGCTAAATGAGCCCATTGGAGCACTTCGGCAACGGGAATACGTAACATTCAGATTGAAATCCTTGCTTTGCTCATGAAGCCAGTGTGCAGAACATAGTGTAAGATTGCTTTAGATCAACTTCTCAACATGTCTTAGTTGACATTCTTGCAACATTCTTGTCTCTGGGTGAGAAGGTGGTGGGTTACATAAGATTATATAGGATATTACGGCACAGAAATGGGCCAACCAATCCATGCTGAAATGTATGTCTCACTCGAGTCTCCTCACGTGGTCCTTCAACTAAATTGATCAGCGTAATTGTTTATTCCCTTTTCCATTAAATTCTTGTCTAGCTTCTGTTGTATCTGTCCAACCAACTCTTTAATTAAAGTTTACCCAGGTGTCTCTATTTATGAGGAGAACAAAGTAGGACACAGATATAATGCAACACACTTTATTGAATAGAGTTAACCCATAAATTACCCACTATGCATACAAGAAACACCCAGGATTGGATTATACCCATAAATGTGGTTTGGTAAGCTGCAGATCCGATCCCTGAGTCCCTCTGGTTTCTCTTTGAAATGAAAATCGCTTATTGTCACAAGTAAGCTTCAAATGAAGTTACTGTGCAAAGCCTCTAGTCGCCTCATTCTCTGGTGGCCTGCTTTGGTCTGCTTTCAAAGCCAGTGATTTAGCCCTGTGCTATACCAGCCTCTAAAAGTTGTAAAGGTGATTCTCGCTGGCTGCTGCTTGCTTCCTTCCTTCTCGTCTGGTCAATGTCACCTCACACACCAAATTGCGAGTCTTTTGCTTCCAGTCTTTTGCTTTGAGTCTTAGGTTCCAGTCCTTTCTCTTCAGATGTCTGGAAAATGCCTATCTTTTTATCCCCCTGTCGCCATCCTTTCTCCACCTGCCCTTGGCCTTCGGCCAATGGAGTCTCAGGAGGCGGGGTCTCAGTGCCCAATGGTCTGGGTGATCACCTGTTGACAGGTCACCTGAGCCCGCCTTGGGAGGAGCGATGATCGCTTGATGGGTTATAGGAACTGCGAATAGTAGGCCAATGCATCTTAAGTAGGAGCAACTATCAGTGGATGGGATAACAGGAACTGTGGACAATAGGACAATGAATGTCAAGTAGCAATGATAATTACCTGATGGGTTATTCAGGGCTGGTTTTGACAGGCCCTTACAACTTGTCTTGAGTTCTGTATATTCGGATTCTGCAGGCTTATGCAGACTGTTGTTTTTAAAGTGCCCAATTCTTTAATTTAAGATATCCATTTTAATCGGCCTTAAAACTAGGCTTTGATTATTACTACACTTCCCCTTAAAAACGTCTGTACTATTGAATTCAACCACTTCCTGTGGTAGCGTGCTCCACATTCTCATCATTCTTTGGGAAAAGAAGTTTCTTCTCAATCCCCTATTGGATTTATTGGTGACAATCAGGCATTGATGGCCTCCATAAGAGGTCATAAAATTGTAGCTCCCCATGATCATTATCATCTCGGATACCCCGGGCTGACCGTTGTGTAACTCTATCCGAATTGGGCGCTGACCTGGACGAGGGACGACTACCCGGGATCCCAGAGGGTAATGCCATCTTCAACACTTAGTTCTTGTCGTTTTGTGAGGAAGAGCTTAATATCGTCTGTGGGATGTCCTCAGGTTCCACCGCTGAGGATCATGTGGCGCATCTTGGGCAATGTGGGGCCCTTCTGAGTGTAAGCTCTGAATGATTTCATAGATACTGGCAACGTATCTAAAACGTTTAAAGTCATGATGACTTCTTCCAGCGGCGGCAAAGGGGCTAAACACGTGGGTAGCGGGAGGCTACTCAGAGAGCCTGCATTGGCAATACGCACTCCAGCACGGTGTTCAAGGGAGTATTCATAGGCTGCCAGTATCAATGTCCAATGTTGGATCCGAGCCAATGCAATGGGGGAGGGTTGCTTTATCTTCTTTGAAAAATGTCCAGCAAAGGCTTGTGGTCTGTTATGATTATAACGTGTCAGCCGTAGACATACTGGTGGAACTTCTTTACACCAAAAATAACAGCCAACCCTTCCTTTCAATCTGTGGATAATGCTGCTCAGGGTCCGCCAGGGTCCTGGACGCGTATGCAATGGGCTTTTCCATGCCATCATCCCATCGATGGGAGAGGACTGCCCCCACTCCATATGGAAAGTCATCAAACATCAGTAATAGTTCTTTTCTGGGTCATAATGAGCCAATATATTTGAGGACAACAGTTGCTGTTATACGTTTGTGAAGGCTTCATCCTGCGGTGCCTGCCTTGACCACCTTTTATTTTCAGTAACATGTGTAGGGTGACAACAAAGTGGCAACATTTGGGATGAATTTACCAAAGTAATTTATCAGGTCTAAAAAACGATTTAAACTCTGTTGTATTTCATGGAGTCAGGGCCTCCTTGATGGCCTTGTCTTTATCCACCATGGACTGTAGGCCTTTCTTATCTACCCGGTGCCCTAGGTAGATAATTTTGCAACCTGGAATACACATTTTCCGCTCTTGAGATGAACGCCTGTGTTGGAAAAGTGCCTCAAGACCTCTTCCAAGTTCACAAGGTGCTGTTGTTCAGTGGCCCCTGGATTGATACATCAAGATATACTGCCATCCTGCGGGCGGCACGGTGGTACAGTGGCTAGCACCTCATGGCGCTGATCCCGGGTCACAGTCCGTGTGGAAATTCACCCCGTGTCTGGGTGGGTCTCACCCCCACAACCCAAAGATGTTCAGGGTAGGTGGATTGGTCATGCTAAATTGCCCCTTAATTAGAAAAAAAGAATTGAGCACTTCAAATTTAAAAAAAAGATATACTGCCACTCTACGGCAGCCCTTCGAGAATATTTTGCATGACACGCTGAAAGATGGTACATGCCGATGAGACTCTGAAGGACAGGCATGTATATTTGTACAGGACATTATGGGTATTGCCACAACATCCTGGGCTAGTGCGTGATTAATTCCAGCCCCAATTGACTCGGAGTCGCAATGCAGACTAAATGAGATTTTATTTAAAATGCCCAAGGTCCTTAGTTAAACCCAATAAACAGCAGTTACCAGGGGCGGGATTCTCCGACCCCCCCGCTGGGTCGGGGAATCACCAGGGGACTGCGTGAATCCCGCCCCCGCCGGCTGCCGAATTCTCCAGTGCCGGAGATTTGGCCGGGGCGGGAATCGCGCCGTGCCGGTCGGCGGGCTCCCCCCGGCGATTCTCCGGCCCGCGATGGTCCAAAGTCCCGCCCGTTCTATGCAGGTCCCGCCGGCGTAAATTGGAGTTGGTCCCTTACCGGCGGGACCTGGTGGCGCGGGCGGGCTCCAGGGTCTTCGGGGCGATTTGGCATACACGGGGATGACGTCAGCAGCCGCTGATGTTCCGGCGCACGCGGCGGACCCGTGCCGGCCAGCGGAGTCCCTTCGGCCCCGGCTGGCGCGGCGCCAAAGGCCTTCCACGCCGGCCGGCGGGGCGCAAACCACTCCGGCGCCGGCCTGGCCCCTGAAGGTGCGGAGTATTCCGCACCTTTGGGGTGGCCCGACGCCGGAGTGGTTCCCGCCACTCCACTGCGCCGTTTGTGCCTGTCCCGCCGATTCCCGGTGAATCCCGCTCCAGGTTTGTGACTTTAACACAAGTAACATTTTATTATGCACAGAATTCATAGAATTTACAGAATTTTCAGAAGGAGGCCAATCAGCCCATCAAGTCTGTACCAGGCCTTGGAAAGAGCACCCTACTTAAACCCATGCCTCCAACCTATCCCCGTGACTCAGTAACCCCCAACTAACCCTTTGGACGCTAAGGGACAATTTATCACGGCAAATCAACCTTATCTGCACATCTTTGGACTGTGGGAGGAAACCGGAGCACCCGGAGGAAACACATGCAGACACGGGGAGAAAATGCAAACTCCACACAGTCAGTTACCTGAGGCAGGAATCGAATCGGGTCCCTGGAACTGTGAGGCAGCAGTGTGAACCACTGTGCCACCGTGCTGTCCTAAAGATATTTGTAAAATCTCCCGAACATTAAATTAAAAACTTTCCAGCCAGTCCACTCAGATCATTTGGCCCAAGTCCCTGCCCAGGAGACTAGGTCCTGATCCTCACACAACTACGACTGCTGTCCATAAGCTACCGGGGCTTTGGTTGTCCCCATAATCTTCAAATGTTAGGGTGCCGTTGTGTGGCGACTAGGGGCTTTTCACAGTAACTTCATTGCAGTATTAATGTAAGCCTACTTGTGACACTAATAAAGATTATTAGTATTATGTTCCGACTCTGCACTCTCAACCTGGGAGTGAAAATTCAGGCCTTTTTCTACATATTTATTCCTTTGCCTTCATTCTACTATTGGGCAATTAGTTAACTCACCAATTAGTGCAATTGTTTTTTGTTTGCATCACTATCCATCTCTATTTGCCTTGCAGATAGCTGTGTCTCTTTTTCTTCTGCCATTATTTTATCCATAATAAGTAGTTACTCCATTTTCCCATTTTGTCGCCCTCTTTTCTCTAAATATGTTGCACTGTTTAATTCCCAGGACTGATTTTGCTGTAATCATATCTCAGTAATCCTTACAACGTTTTCTGCCAGTGTACAAATGTCTCCATCTCCACCATTTATTTCCACGAATATAGATATTTTAATTAACTTTTAATCTGATTTTCTCTCATTTTACATCTTAAAATTGTTTAGATTCCTGTTCAATAACTCAATTTCTTTACACACCAAAACTTCAGTATATGACCTAGTCCTACATTTAGTTTTAATTTTAATGTAGATCTTACATTGCAAAAGGAGGCCATTCAGACCATCAAGTCTGCATCAGCCCTTGGAAAGATCACCCTACTTAAGCCCACACTTTCAACCTATCCCCATAACCCCACCTAACCTTTTGGAAAAAGGGGCAATTTAGCATGACCAATCCACCTAACCTTTCCCCCGAACATGCGCCGGAATGTGGCGACTAGGGGCTTTTCACAGTAACGTCATTTGAAGCCTACTCGTGACAATAAGCGATTTTCATTTTTTTCATCTTTGGACTGTGGGAGGAAACCTGAGCACCTGGAAGAAACCCATACAGACACGGAGAGAACGTGCAGACTCCACTGAAACAGTCGCCCGAGGCCAGAATTGAACCTGGGTCCCTGGAGCTGTGAGGCAGCAGTGCTAACCACTGTTACATTCTCCCGAGGATACAGGGAGAAATCCTAAGGGTTTGACGCCCGGGTTTGACGCCAGCGCGCCCCTTCCCGACCGGGAACCGATTCTGGTCCCCGGTCGGGGCTAGCAGCCCGACGCCGTAAGCTCCGGCATCACGGGCTTAACGAATTTCGTTAAGCCCGCTTGCCGGAGTTAGCGCCGGCTGACGCGTCATATGACGTCAGCCGCGCATGCGCGGATTGGAAGACTCCAACCCGCGCATGCGCAGATGACGTCATCGCGTATTTGCGCTAAACCTGCGCATGCGCGGGCCGGGATGCCCCTCAGCCGCCCCGCGAATGGATACTGCGGCGCGGCGGAAGGAGAAATAGTGCGCGGGCATCGGGCCCATGGCACCCTTGGCACGGCCGTGGTACTGCCGTGCCAATTGGTGCCATGGTTATAAAAAGCGAGTTGTTCCCGCCGTTTTTACGAACGGCCAGACCAGGTGTGTTTGCCGTTCGTAAAAACAGCGTAAAGGGCTGGGACTTCGGCCCATCTATCAGCTGTGAATCGCTGCCGGCCGTAAAAAAACGGCGGCAGCGATTCGTGTCGGGAGTTGGGCGGGGGGGGGGAGAATAGCGGGAGGGCGGGAAAAATGTCGGGAAGGCCCTCCCGCTATTCTCCGACCCGTCGTGGGGGGCGGAGAATCGCGCCCACACTGTCTGCCATTTCGGGTGCTAAAGGAGAGTGCAAAAGACCCCAATGGATAATTTAAAGGAGAGCAGGGAGTACTTATTGTGTGCTAGTCAACATTAACTAATAACCTAAAAAAAACGATTAGCTGCTTCATCATTGTTTGTGGGACAGTTTTGGTGGATTATAGCTGCCCATTTTGGTCTATAATGTGCCATTTTTCCACAGCTTCAACAGTTTCTGCAGCTTCTGAACTGCTCAACTGTACTTTTCCTTCCACCTTTGATGGACCAGTCCCCAATAAAGCTATTTCTCTCTCATCCTGGTCATTGCCCATGGTAATGGCCCTCATCTCCAATCTCTTAGAGCCCAAGGGATGCAGACTTGAAATAAGATAATGGACAATGATTTAGTTACAAAAGACCAGATCATGGGCGGAATTCTTCGGCCGTGGATGCCCAGGAACCGTAAATTCCTGCCCGAAGTCAATGGACCTTTACATGGCCTGCGTCCTGCCGTGGCGATCTTCCAGAGGCCGTAAGGAGACGAGAAACGGGAAAAGCCAGGAGAAACATGTGGCCGAGTCGGCAGGCGCACGAGGCGACGAAGCGCCGATCGCACCAAAGCGAGAAAGACCGGCAAATCGCACCCAGAGTTCCCCCTCACCTAAGGGCTGATGGAGGATGTTCCTCTCCAGGGAACTAAGGGACCACAGGGAGGAGACGAAGATCGATATCCAGGCTGTGGTCAGGGTGGCGGTCGGGGAGCTCCGGCGACTATGCAAGTGGCCCTTGACAAGGCAAAGAGACGACTGGAGGCCCAGGGGAACACCGCAAATTAATTTTAAAAACCTCAACAGGCCAGAGAGACCGGTTTGCTGCCCTGGAGACAGAAATAGCGAGGTTGGTCGTGACACAGGGGAGTCTGAGCGGGAAGGTAGAGAACCAGGAAAACCAGTCACAGAGCCAGAGCTTAAGGATAGTGGGCCTGCCAGAAGGTATCGAATGAGGGACCCCTGGACTATGTGGCCCAGCTGCTGCAAAACCTGATGGGAATGGACAGCTTCCCCAACCCACCAGAAATAGACAGAGCCCACCGGTCACTCCACCCAAGACCCAAGGCTAGAAAGCAGCCACGGCGATTATTGCCAAAATAGAAGCAAGATTGGGAAATAATCCTACACTGGGCAAGGTAGACAAGTATCTGCAACTGGGAAAGTCAATCTACCAGGACATTGGGGCTGACCTTGCCAAGCGCCGGGCAGCGTTCAACAGGGCAATGTCGACCCTGTACAAAGGCCAAGTCAAATTTGGGATGCTGTACCTGGCCAAACTCTGGGTCACATTCAGGGCAGGGAGCACTTCTTCATGACCCCTGCAATCGCGGACAAATGTGTCCTGGAGAACGGGCTGCAAAAACAGTAGCAGAGGCAGTGATGAAAAGATCACCTGATGAGACTTTAATCAACCCGAGAGACACTTTGCGCAGGATTGCATTGCCTCGCTTTGAGGACGGGAACGAAAGCACAGGAACAAAGGGGCGAGAGCAGCAGAGCACCGAAGAACGTGAGGAGAACGGCAGGAAGGGGAAAAAAATAGCAGGCAAAGGGTAGGCACATAGCCGACCAAGGGAGGGGGGGGGGGCCTCCCCACTAGTGCAAAAGCTAACACCAGGAGGCACGAGCGAGAGGGGGGCCACCGCACATCTCCTGCAGGGGCGAAAGTGCATGACCACGGGGGAGGGGGGGGGGGGTTCTATTCAAAACCAACTGGAGGACAATCAGGGGAGGAAATGTGGGGAACCCGGAGCACGATGGGAGGGAGCACCCCCAGTCGATACACACCGGCTTACCATGGTCTTTAACTCTGTAATAATAATAACATTTTATTGTCACAAGTATGAAGTTACCGTGAAAAGCCCCGAGTCGCCACATTCCGCCGCCTGTTCAGGTAAGCTGGTACGGGAATTGAACCCGCGCTGCTGGCCTTGTTCTGCATCACAAACTAGCTGTCTGGCCCACTGAGCTATACCAGCCCTTACAGGACCCATGATGGACAGACAGGTCGAATCCCAAAGCAGGGAAGTCCTCTAATGTGAAAAAAAACTCGGCACGTTCATGGAGCAGATGGGGGCAGTGGACCCATGGTGGTTCACCCACCTAGGGGAGAAGGAGTTTTCCTTCTTCTCCCAAGTACATAACGTATACACACAGATTGACTTCGTAGTGAGGAAATTGTTGCTTCCAGGGCTAGTAAGAGCGGAATGCTCCACATTACATGGATGTGATGTTTTTAAAGGGGCTATGCCCAACACCACCCCCCCCCCCCCCCCCCCCCCAAGCCCCCACCCCCCAATGGAGGTTGGACACGGCCCTCCAGACCGATAAGGCTTTCTGCCAGAAAGTATCACAGGCCATAGACGAGTATGATACTAATAACCAAAAGGGCGTGGTCTCAGGGAGGTGCCGAAGTCTGTTATCAGGTGTGAAATTATTGCTTACAATGCACAAAGAGGCAGGGAAAAAAGGGAGGCTAGGCAACAGGTAGTCGACTCCATAGTGGTGGTGGTCCAGCGATACTCCGAGGCCCCGACCGTAGAGCTCCTGGAGGAGAGGAAGAAGCTGCAAATAGACTTTGATCTACTCTCCATGAGGAAAGCAGTGCACCAACTCCGGCAGGCACGGGGGACCTGTACAAACACGGAGACAAGGCCAGGTGAGAAAATAGGCAGCCGTGACAGAAATAGCCCAGAATAGAGACAGCTGAGGCAAATTAGTAGTGGAGCTGAAAAAAGCCAAAGAGGCATTTGTACTCCTTGGAGCCCCCAGCACAGGATTAAGGGTTGAAACGGCTCCTCAGACATGCCAGCTGCGGGGGAGGATAGGAAATGGGGGCTGGAAGCACCTCTAAAACTGGGAGACGTCATGGAGAACATTAACTCCATGCAGGTGGGTAAGGCTCCAAATCCAGGCAGATTCCCGGCACACTTCTATTGAAAAGTCTCAACAGCACTAGCCCCGCTCCTATGGGAGTAGTCCAGCTGGCGAAGGACACCCTCCCACCTATGCCAGCACAAGCTTCAATCTCGCTGATACCCAAGGAAGACAAAGACCCAACAGAATTCCGGGTCCTGCAGACCCATTTCGCTTCTAAACGTAGACGCTAAAATACTGGCCAAGATCCTAGCCAAGTGACTGGAGGACTGCATAGCAGAAGTGGTGGCAGAGGAGCAGACGGGCTTTGGCAAGGGTAGGCAGCTAACAACTAACATTAGGGGCTTGCTGAATCTGATAATAACTCCACCTAGAGAGAGAACCCCAGAGGTGTTCATCTCCCTGGTGGCCGAAAAGGCTTTCGACAGAATCAAATGGAAATACCTCACAGAGGCACTGGAGCGGTTCAGGCTTGGAACAGGGGTCACCTCCTTGCCCATTTAGTGTCCTCATTGGCAGCAGGGGGAAAAAATTTCCCATTGGCCTTCCCGCCATGGACTTAATTGGGGTGGAGGTGGGAAGGTGGCAGGGTCCCCAACTACCACCCCCTCGCCCGATTAAATGCCCTCTGCGTCTCCAAACCCACCATGGGGGGGGGGGGGGGCAGAAAATACCACCATAATCTATGTTTAGCCTATCTGTCTAATATAGAAGTGACTGTACTTGTGCAGGAAATCTAGTATGTGAGACCAGAGGAAATAGGCAGAGATTGACCTTTCCAGCGACACCCACATGCTGTGAATGAATAAATAAACAAATTTAAGGTTGCTGCATTAAAATTCCACAGCTGCTCTACTAAACTTCTTTTCTACTGCCATAAATTAGGTGGGCAGATCCTATGTGACCTTTCCATCACCTCTACTATTTGCCCTCCCATTGACACCTTCCATGCAAGTGGGAGAGACATAACACCTGTTTATTTACCAATTCCCGCAGCTTGACATTGCTATTAACTAAGTCAGAACATCTCTAGCTGCTCGGGGATTTCAATGCAGGAATGGGAATGGATCTGGAGGCGTGGCCTTCCTGCCTTGGACATCATGGCCTGGGAAAGGTAAATGAAAATGGACAGAGACGACTTGAAAGAAGAAATGTTGGGATTCTCATTCTCCGTCGGTCGGCGCTGGAGTCAGGAAACACGATTGGGCGGAGAATCGCGTGTCAGCCGAAAATCAGGGCCAGTGCTGGGTGCCCAACGGAATGCCATGCTCTGGTGCCTCGAGAATAGCATAATTGCATTCTACACCGCATGTTCAGTAAATGCCATTGGCATATGATTAATGGGCCCGTCCCGATATTCTCCGCTGCTCCCGCAATGTTCCTCCTCCGCTGGGAGGAATTACCGACAGGAGGTTCACTTGTGGTTTTAAAAATCAGGGAACAGGCGCAGTGGCTACTGAGGGAAAGAGTGGAAGTAGGCCATGTTCCCAGAGGCGTGACCCTGGTCTGGTGGTCCTGTTGCTAGCATGGCTGGCTGGGGAGGTGGGGGGCATCTGTCGGGGGGAGAAGCAGTGGGTGACCAGGGGATGTGCTGTGGGGTTGGGGTGCCATGCCAGCATTGGGGTGTCCAGGCATGGACCACCATTGCCACAGCTTGCTGCTCACCCCACTGACGGCCCAACTGCACCCATGGTTGCGTAGAGCGACACCGGCCGTATGACTCTGGCTGAGTATGGGAACCATGCGGCATATCTGCCGGATCATTGCCCACCTGTCCCGTGGGGGTATGGGGGCCGTAGGTCCAGCAGGTCCCCTCCAGTCTTCTCTCTCTTCCTGCGGTTGTGCACCACCTTCTCCTGGGGCAGGGGGAGAAAGTAAATGCATAGTGTTAGGCAGTCAGATGAGTGCAGCACAGGGGGTGGGCAGCTGGTGGCCTTTGTGTACAGGGCACCCGGCCATGGTGAGCGGAATGGGTTCTGGCATGTGTTGCACGATGGCTTGCGAGCATACTGCTGGCATGTGGGGTTCAGTCCGGGGTTCGGGGGTGGGAGGTTAGGGGTGGGTGAGAGTGCGGGGGGAGGGCGGGTTACGGCTGTGTGGGACAGGGGTTGGTGCCAGGGGCATGGTGCTTGCTGCTTCCGTTGGCCGGGCTTAGGAGGTCATTCAGCTTTTCCCAGCACTGCTGGCTGGTCCTGGCTGTTGGGCCCACAGTGTTCAAGGCCTCTGCTACCAGCGCCCAGGCCTGTTGTACGGCGGCAAGTGGCAGCCTCAATCCCATTGCGGAGTATAGGATGTCCTGCCTCTCCTCCAGGGTGTCCAGCATTGCATTCCTTGGGAAAGCGGGCAGCATAATCAAAGACCCTTTCCACCTGGCTTACTCACTCTTCCAACTTCTTCCATCGGGCAGGAAAAACGCACTAACAGATTCAAAAACAGCTTCTTCCCTACCGTTACCAGACTCCTAAAACACCCCTCTTATGGACTGATCTGATCTCTTCACACATCTTCTCTACTGAGTAGTACCACTCTCCTGTATGTTTCACCCGATGCCTGGGTCTATGTATTTACATTGTGTATTTTATATTTGCCCTATTATGCATTTTCTTTTCATGTATGGAATGATCTATTTTTAGCTACACACAGAATACTTTTCACTGTATCTCGGTACACGTGACAATAAACCAATCCAATCCAATCTAACTGGGAGTGTACCAGCCTCCATCCTTATACACTCCCCTATAGTGGTATGCTAGACAAAAGACAGGTGAAGAGTTTCCATCTTTGCAGTCTCAGACATGTCCTTAGTATCTCTTGGCAGGACAAAGCCATCAACTCAAAGTTCCTGGAGCATACTAATCCCATCAGCATAGACTCAGTGCTGAGTCAACAACATCTGCGCTTTCTTGGCCAAATTCATTGGATGGATAATGGCCATATATTCAAAGATCTACTATATGGTGAATTAGTTCCTTGGTCATCTATAGAATCCCTACAGTGCAGAAGGAGGCCATCTTCAGCCCATCAAGTCTGCACCAATGCTCCAAAAGCGCATTATATCTAGGCCCACTCTCCACCCTATCTCCATAACCCAGTGCATTGATCATGGCAAATCCACCTAACCGGCACATCTTTGGACACTAAGGGACAATTTACCATGGCCAATTCAACTAAGCTGCACATCTTTGGATTGTGGGAGGAAACTAGAACAACCGGAGGATGCTCTTTACGCCCAATACCTGTATGTAACAAGTCCAATTAACATACAATTAACACTAAAGAGGTTACCTGCTATGTTACGTCAGCACGGTGGCACAGTGGTTAGCATTACTGCCTCACGGCCCCGAGGTCCCAGGTTCGATCCTGGCTCTGGGTCACTGTCCGTGTGGAGTTTGCACATTCTCCCCGTGTTTGCGTGGGTTTCACCTCCACAGCCCAAAGATGTGCAGTGTAGGTTAATTGGCCACGTTAAATTGCCCCTTAATTGGAAAAAACAAATTGGGTACTCTAAATTTATATAAAAATAATATATGTTTATCTTCTATGTTAATCATGTCCGAGGTAGGTTCTTTACTCAGAGAGTGGTTAGAATGTGGAATGGACTGCCTGCTGTGATAGTGGAGTCGGACACTTTAGGAACGTTCAAGCGGTTATTGGATAGGCAAATGGAGCACACCAGAATGGCAGGGAGTCAGATCGCTTGATCTTGGTTTCGGACAAAGCTCGGCACAACATCGAGGGCCGAAGGGCCTGTCTGTGCTGTACTGTTCTATGTTCTATGTTCTAGAACTCTTATAACCTTATTGTAGTACAAGCCTTGTTTGTTTATCTCTAATTTTTATGTTTTCTGTTTGAAGTGCTGAATCAAGCCAGAGTATAGTTCCATTGCACTAATCATCTTCCAGTAACATACAATAGAAAAACAATGTTTTGCAAATTGTCCACAATATAAAATGCTCGGGCGGTATTCTCCGCTCCCGATAAAAATCGGGATGGCCGTCGTGGAAGCGCCCGAGCTTCACGACGGCCTCGGGGCCCGCTCCCCGCACCTAATTCACCCCCACCCGGGGGGCTAGGAGCGGGCCCCCATCGTTCTCGGCCGGAACCTCGACGCGCCGGAAATGACGCGGAAACGGCGCTTTTCTGATGTCATCCGTGCATGCGCGGATTGCCTGTTCCAACCCACGCATGCGCGGATGACATCAGCGCGCAGACGGCACAAACCCGCGCATGCGCGGTGCCGTCTTTCTCCTCCGCCGCTCAGCAAGACGTGGCAGCTTGATCTTGCCAGGCTGCGGAGGGGAAAGAGTGTGTCCGTTTTGGACGCTGGCCTGACGATCGGTGGGCACCGATCGCGGGCCTGTCCCCTCCCGAGCACAGTCGCAGTCCCCAAACGGGCATCTGCCGCCCGTTTCACGAATGCAGCGACCAAGTGTGGTTGCTGCCGTGGTGAAACGGGCGTGAAGGGCCGGCCGCTCGGTCCATTGGGCTCGGAGAATCGCCGTTCGCCGGGCAAAACGGCGAGCAGCGATTTTTCCGAGCCGGGGGGGGGGGGGGGGGGAGAATCGCTGGGGGCGCCAGGGGGCGTAAAAAATGTCGGGAGGCCCTCCCACAATTCTCCCACGCCACGTGGGGAGCGGAGAATTCCGCCCATATTTCAAACGTGTAAAGGGAATATATTAATTGAAAAATGTCTAATAGATTGTGGACATTAGATTCGATTTTGAAGGTACAGAGGTTAATGGTTATGATTTTAAAGAATTGACTTAATTTTAAATGCTGTACTTCTGATAATTGGGAAGTCTTGTGGCACAGTGAGTAGTGTCCTGCGCCGAGGTTGGAAGCTCTGGATTCAATTCCCAACCCACGACTTGATGTGCAAGGCAGGCGTAATGATGTGGCCAACAGGCCAATCAACATGCAAATGTTCCAGCACACGGGGCTGCACGGTAGCACAGTGGTTAGCACTGTTGCTTTACAGCGCCAGGGACTCGGGTTCGATTCCCGGCTTGGGTCACTGTCTGTGTGGAGTCTGCACGTTCTCCCCGTGTCTGTGTGGGTTTCCTCCGGGTGCTCCGGTTTCCTCCCACAGTCCAAAGATGAGCACAGTAAGAAGTCTTACAACACCAGGTTAAAGTCCAACAGGTTTGTTTCAAACACGAGCTTTCGGAGCACGGCTCCTTCTTCAGGTGAATGAAGAAGGAGCCGTGCTCCGAAAGCTCGTGTTTGAAACAAACCTGTTGGACTTTAACCTGGTGTTGTAAGACTTCTTACTGTGCTCACCCCAGTCCAACGCCGGCATCTCCACATCATCAGTCCAAAGATGTGCAGGTTAGGTGGATTGGCCACACTAAATTGCGCCATAGTGTCTAAACGTTAGGTGCGGTTACGGGGATAGAGTGGAGGTGTGGGCTTAGGTAGGGTGGTCTTTCAGGGTCGGTGTAGACCCGATGAGCTGAATGGCCTCCTTTTGCACTGTAAATTCTATGATTTTATGATTCAATAGCAGGCGTGAAGACAGGGAGAGATTCCTGATCAGCCTCATGATGGAAAGTTGGAGCTTCTGCCATAACTATCCATAGCTCCATACTACAATAATTAGACATGAACCTCCCAGCCTTATCCTAATGGTACTGTACAAATGATAAAGGCAATTTTACAGTCAGCAGGTGGTATGAACTGATACCCAGTAGAAAGCAATCTGCATCACTAAAGCTATTTCAACTACTAACATCAAACCTCATATTTGAATATTAACAGTTTTTTCAGCAAATGCGCTTGACTTGTTCTTACAAAAGTGTCAGCAAAACGGAAATGGACTCGAGCCCATGAGTGAAAATCAAACCAGTTAAATGTTACTTTTCTTTTAAGTAATACTTTCTACCCATTTCCTTTGAAAATATTCAGGTGGAACGTCTCAGAATTGCAAAGATCACTCCATGCACACCCAAGAGAAAACTTGACCATTGGTGGGAACTATACCCTTTGAGAGAATACAGAGATAAGCAATGAAGGTGTTTCAGTTTCAAGAATTCAAGTTGTAAGAAAGGGGAGACGGTGGCATACTGGTAATGTCACTTGTTTACTAATCCAGAGGCCCAAGTTAACCCTCCGGGAGCATGGGTTCAAATCCCACAATGGCAACTGGTGGAATCTAAATTCAATTAATAAAACCTGGAATGAAAAGCTAGTCTCAGTAATGGTGTCATCAGTAAACATCAATTGTCATTAAAAACTCTGGTTCACTAATACTCTTTTAGGGAAGGAAGTCTACCATCGATCCTTACCTGGCCTAGCCCACATGTGACTCCAGACTCACATCAATGTGGTTGACTCTGCCCCCCTGAAATGGTCTTGCAAGCCACTCAGTTGAAGGCCAATTTGGGATATAAAATAAATGATGGCCTTGCCAGTAACACCCATAATAAATGACAAAAAACATTAAAGTGGTGTGATTATTCTCCTTGGAAAAGAAAATAATTCAGAAATTCAAATTGAAGCTTAGAATTGTGAAGGGAATTGAGATAATTAATCCGCCAGAACTTGTGCATAATGCAATACTTCCACAAAATCAATAAAACGGAAAGAAACCCGACAGACCACCCAGCATCGACCCAAGTACTGGAAACGATAACGCCAAACCCAGCCCTGTTGACGCTGCAAAGCCCTCCTTACTAACATCTGGAGGCTTGTGGGAAAATTGGGAGAGCTGTCTCACAAACAAAAGCCTGACATAGTCATTCTCACAGAATCATACAGATAACATTCCAGACACCCCTATCGCCATCCCTGGGTATGTTCTGTCTCACCAGCAGGAGAGGCCCAGCAGATGTGGCAGCACAGTGGTATACAGTAAGGATGGAGTTGCACTGGGAGTCCTCAACATCAACCCTGGACCCCACAAAGTCTCATGGCTTCAGGTCAAACCATCCATTGTTAGCTGATGAATCAGTACTCCTCCATGTTGAACATTACTTGGAGGAAGCACTGAGGGTGGCAAGGGCACAGAACGTACTCTGGGTGGGGGTCTTCAATGTCTATGACCAAGAATGACTCGGTAGCACTGTTACTGACCGAGCTGGCTGAGTCCTGAGTTGCTAGACTGGGTCTGTGACAGGTGGTGAGGGAACCAACAAGCTGAAAAAACATACTGGACCTCATCCTCTCCAACCTGCCTGCCGCAGATGCATCTGGCCTTGACAGTATCCATAGGAATGAGAACCGCACAGTCTATGTGGAGACGACATCCTATCTTCACATTGAGGATCCATTGTGTTGAGTGGCACTACCACCTTGTTAAATAGGATAGATTCAGAACAGATCGAGTAACCCAAGACATGGCATCCATGAGGCACTCTGGGCCATCAGCAGCAGCTGAATTGTACTCAATCACAATCTGTAACCTCATGATCTGGCATATCCCCCAAACTACCATTACCATCAAGCCAGGTGATCAACCCTGGATCAATGAAGAGAGCAGGAGGGCATGCCAGGAGCAACATCAGGCATACCGAAAAATCAGGTGTCAATCTGATGAAGCTACAACACACGACTACTTGCTTGCAAACAACATTAGCAGCAAACGCTAGACAGAGCTGAGGAATTCCATGGTCAATGGATCAGATCTAAGCACTGCAGCCCTGCCACATCCAGAAAATTAAACATCTTACTGGAGGAGGAGGTTCCACAAATATCCCCATCCTCAACGATGGAGGAGGCCAGCACATCAATGCAAAAGAAAAGGTTGAAGCATTAATAATAATCTTCAACAGAGTGGATGATCCATCTTGGTCTCCCCCAGAGATCCCCAGCGTCACAGATGTTCACAGATGGTCTTCAGCCTATTCGATTCATCCCCACGAGATATCAAGAAACAACTGCAGGCACTGGATACTTTAAAGGCTGTGGGCCCTGACAATATTCCGGTAATAGTCCTGAAGACTTGTGTTCCAGAACTTGCCGTGCTCCTAGCTAAGCTGTTCCTGTACAGTTACAACACTGGTATTTATCTGGCAATGTGGAAAATTGCCCAGATATGTCCCATACACAGCAAACATGGAAGCACAGTGTATAGCACTGTTGCTTCAAAGCGCCAGGGTCCCAGAGTTGATTCCCTGCTTGGGTCACTGTCTGTGCAGAGTCTGCACATTTTCCCTATATCTGCGTGGGTTTCCTCTGGGTGTTCCGGTTTCCTCCTACAGGTCCGGAAAGATTTACTGTTCGGTAATTTGGACATTCTTCCTCCGTGTACCCGAACAGGCGCCGTAGTGTGATGGCACGGGGTTTTTCAAAGTAACTTCATTGCAGTGGTAATGTTAGCCTACTTGTGACAATAAAGATTATTATTAGAACTGGAAGCTGCTCCATGAATTACCTTCCTTCCAACATAAGGTCAGATGTGGGGATATTTGCGGATGGCTGTGGGTGGCACGGTGGCATAGTGGTTAGCACTGCTGCCTCACAGCTCCAGGAACCCGTGTCCAATTCCAGCCTTGGGTGCTCCGATTTACTCCCACACCAAAGATGTGCAGGTTAAGTGGGCTGGCCATGCTAAATTGCCCCTTAGTGTCCAAAAGGTTAGGTGGGGTTACTGGGTTACAGGGTTAGGGTGTAGGAGTGGGCTTAGGTAACGTGCTCTTTCCAAGGGCCGATGGAGACTTGATGGGCCGAATGGCCTCCTTCTGCAGAGTAGGGGTTTTATCATTTTATGACGTCACAATGTTCAGCACCAGTCACGACTCCTCAGACACTGATGCAGTCCATGTCCAAATACAGCAAGAGCTGGACAATATCCAGGCTTCGGCTGACAAGGGGCAAGTAACATTTGTGCCACACAAGTGCTAGGCAATGACCATCTGCAATAAGAGAGAATCAAGCCACTGCCCTTTGACATTCAATGGCATTACCATCCTCGAATCTCCCACTATCAACATCCTGGAGTTTACCATTGGCCAGAAATTGAACTGGATTAACCATATAAATAGCGGTGACAAGAGCAGGTCAGAGGCTAGGGATCCTGTGACGAGTAACTCACCTCCTCACTGCTCAAAGGCTGTCCCCCAGCTAGAAGGCGCATGTCAGTACTGTGATAGAATACTCTCCACTAGCTTGGATAGGTGCAACTTTAATAATATTCAAGATGCTTGACACCACTTGATTGGCACCCCTTCCACAAATATTCATCCCCTCCACCACCAACACACAGCAGTGTGTACCATCTACACGATAGACTGCAGGAACTGACCAAGACATCTTGCGCAGCACCTTCCAAACCCATGACCACTAACAGCGAGAAGGCAGCAGATATTTGGGAACACCACCACCTGGAAGTTCGCCTCCAAGTCATTCACCATCCTGACTTGGAAATATATCGCCAATCCTTCACCGTCGCTGGCTCAACATCCTGGAACTCCCTCCCTCATAGCACTGTGTTTCAAGAAGGTAGCTCACCGCCTTCTCCAGTTGGAGTGATGGGCAACAAACGGTGTCTTCGCCAGAAAAGCCCACATCCTGTAAAAATGAACTTTAAAAAATCCCCAGTTCAGGATAAAAATAATGAGGGAAGTATGGCACGACACAAAGGAGAATAGACTATGGAATTCATTACTGGGGAGGCCACTGAAGAAGACAATGTAAATGTGTTCAGAAGGAATTCTCTGATTCCTGGATTGGAGGGTTTGAGTGATATGACGTGAATGTGAGTAGATGGGGTTAATTTACCTGGGTTTGGTTAAAGTAATTGTGTTTTCTTGTCCATAAATATTTGTTTTCTTTCCTTTTAATGAATGTTTCATTTACTCCAATCCCTACTGATCTTTTATGAGTCAAGATCAGAAGCAGGAAGGATTAATTCAGCTTACTGATCCTTGAAAATAATACCACTGCTGGAGGCGAGGAGAAACGAAGAAGCTCTTCATACTGAAACATTCATTAAAAGGAAATAAACAGGGTATTTAGGTGCAGGAAAGCACAATTACTCTGCAAAACAGATTTACTTGTCAAAGACCGTGTCATTCAAAATGGGTTGCCAACGATAGTTTCACAGGCAAGTTGATCAATATTATTGATATTAGTATTAACTGTAATTATTGTTGATACCTGCTCGTCACACATCAACATTTCATTTATAAACTTATTTTAATTTATATATAGTTAGCATTTTGTTTAGCATGATAGATATACTAGGTCAACATACATAAGAAATAGCAATGTGATAAAACATGTACACCGGGCAAGGGACTTCGATGTCTCCCACCAGGTGTGTCTAAGCAGCGCATTACTGAACAAGTTGGCGGAATCTTAAAGAACATGACTGTAAGGTTGCTCTTTCTTAAGGACATGACTGTAAGAATGCTCCTTCAGCAGATGGTGAGAGAAGCAGCAAGAGGGAAAAACCTACTTGACTTCATCCTCACCAATTTACCAATGTGATTCATTTGGTAGGAGTGACCACTGCACGATCCCGGAGACAAAGTCTCGTCTTCACACTGCAGACACCTTTCGTCATGTGGCCCTGCTACTGTGTCAAATAGAAGGGGGTGTGGTGGAGGAGAGCGCATGGTTGGTATGATGGCATAATGGTAATTTCACTGGACTAGTAATCCAGAGACCCAGGCTAATACTTTTGGGGCTCAGGTTCAAATCCCAGGATGGCAGCTGATGGGATTTAAATTCAATTATTGAATCTGGAATATGCAGCTAGTGTCAGTGATGGTAACCATGACAACTGTCATTGATTGTTGTAAAATCCCATCTGTTCTTTAGGGAAGGGAGTTTGCAATCCTTACTTGGTCTGGCCTACATGTGACTCCAGACCCACAGCAATGTGGTGGACTGCTCTCTGAAAAGGCCCAGCAAGTTACTCAGTTCAAGGGCAATTCGGGTGGGCTTGCCAGCTAATACACTATGAAAAAGATTTTTTAAATTAGAATGGATTTAGAAGCAAACCAACTGGGCCAAATCACTGGAACGTCCTACATAACAACATTGTGCAAGTACTTTGATCACATGGACAGCAGCAATTTATGAAGGTGGTTCACCACCTTCTCAAGTACAATAAGAGACGCTTGCAAACCTTGAATGAATGGAACAAAAATTAGTACAATTTTAGGAACTTTATACATTGCGAGTCAATCTTCTAAATAAACCTCTGGATAAAGATTTTCATTGGCATTACACGCCGATTTCTCCTTCAAATAGGTAAGTGAGTGAGGTTTAAGGCAATTGAAAAATGTGTTGCAGGTGCCATGAAAAGAGGAATTTAATAAATGTGGGAGAGTGAGAAGGGAGAGGCTTTTAGAGGGTGAAGGAAATTCTAATGCCCAAAACTGGTTGTGAATAAAAAAGAGAGCTGAGCTGTATTTTACCTTACCTGGCCTACTTAGAATATGAAATATCTTATGGTATTGGTCTGTGTCCTGGAGGTGGCAGGGTGTATTTGTGTGGGGAGAGGGTGGGTGGGAGAGGCAGCCGGCAGTCACTGCCAGATCTATCCCACTCTAGGTGACTTGTTGGCACCTACATCCAGGAATCTTTCTCCTGAGGTTCATTGCCCCTATTAAATCCGATAGAGTGAGGTCATGCCTCCTATTATGATCCCAGACCAAACCACAACAGTGGCTAGGATACTGAACTGAAACCCCAATATTTTAGTTTAGTTACAAGACTGTTCAGAAGGAATGATTCACCCCAGGTGTGATCGCATAAAGAAATAGGGATTTGTTTTTTTTAGAAACAAAACTTTATTATGAATGCAATCTTAAGAAAAAGGGGGAAACAATAACAACTTGGATTGCATTATGTTTTTGGAAGATTGTGTGATTTGCGTACTTTGGTTTTGAATAAAAATATTTTAAAAATTATGAATACAATCTTAAAATCTTCAACTTCACACCCCCAAAAAAGCTTACAATTACCCCTTAAACACTGCTGCTCAATTTTCCATTAAACAACAACAAAATAAACATACAGCTCTCAATCTATCTTAAAATCAGCCTGGCATAGAGAAATATTTACTTTATAAAACAGATTTGGCTCCTGTTAGAACCCCTCCAGACTCCGGCTGAATATCTTCAAAAAGCCGATTCAGCTGGTGTGTTTATGTTTCTTCCTTGTCCCTAGACAAGACTGCACTGATTTAAATATTATTACTCTTTTCTAACTATCCTATTGTGGACTAAGTGTCAGACAGATCAGACTTCACCTCCTCTCTCCAAAGACTTCTCCAAAACTGTCTCTCTGCATTCCATGGCTCCATCCAGCAATTATATCATCTCGCCAAGCTGAAAAACAAATTAACATCGTAGACTGAAACCACAGTGCATTAGCTCAGATAGAAAACCCTGAGCGCGATTCTCCGAACCCCACGCCAGGTGGGAGAATCGCGGGAGTGCCGAGCGATTCACGCCACACCGCCCTTGCACCCGCACGCGATTCTCCCACCCCTCCCCAAAACGGCATGTCACGTTTTACGACAGGCCGCTCGGAGAATCGCCACTCGCCGTTTCTAATGGTCGAGTGGCGATTCTCCGGCCCAGATGGGCCGAGCGGCCTGCCTAATCCGACCGGTTCACGCTGGCGCCAACCACACCTGGTCGCTGCCGGCGTAAACAGCGCGTGACCACTGCCGGTGTCTCTGAAAGACGCACTCTTTTCCCTCCACCGCCCCGCAAGATCACTCCTCCATGTCTTGAGGGGCGGCGGAGGGGAGGACGGCAACCGCGCATGCGCGGGTGATGTCATTTAAGCGCCGCCGGCCGCGTCATTTATGCGGCGCCGCTTTGATGCGGGCGTCAAGGCCCGTGGCAAAGTAACTTAAAAATAAATTAATTAACCAGCTGTACCTTCTTGCCCCTTGGTGTTCTCGTGAACAGGCCAGTCTGAACAATGCATTTGAAAGGCTTGAAGCGGTTTAAGGCAGCAGGGGCTGGTTTAGCACAGGGCTAAATAGTTGGCTTTGAAAGCAGACCAAGGCAGGCCAGCAGCACGGTTCAATTTCCATACAGCCCCCGACCCCCAAACAGGCAGCGGAATGTGGCGACTAGGGGCTTTTCACAGTAACTTCATTTGAAGCCTACATGTGACAATAAGCGATTTTCATTCAATATATGAAATGCAGGTGAGCATACAGTATAATGCTAAGTAACTCGCTCTAAAGGACAACAGTTGATGGAAGATCTCTTGAAAAGAATGTGCAACAAGTGTAATTCACATGAATGAATGTCTGGGCCAAAATTACATCCAGCTTAATTTCAAAATTATTCCTTTGCAATTGTGATTCTTTTCTCCATCTGCCAGTCATCATTTTTGGCTAGAAGAAAAGCAATTAATCTGCTCTGTGAAGGTTCTGAAATGATTTCCCTGCTGACCCTCCCCTGATCTTGTTGGGCGGTATTTGCTTTTCAATAATCATCTCCACTGGAGATCCCAGCTGTGATGGAAAACAGAAGAAGTGCATGTATGCAAATATTACTGAGGGGCTAGTTTAGCACAGCGGGTTAAACAGCTGGCTTGCAAAGCAGAACAAGGCCAACAGCGCGGGTTCAATTCCTGTACCAGCCTCCCTGAAAAGGCGGTGGAATGTGGCGACTAGGGGCTTTTCACAGTAATTTAATTTGAAGCCTACTTGTGACAATAAGCGATTTTCATTAATCTGTCTTTTGGATAGTGATGAATCTGCATTTTCAACATTTTCTGATTCAGTTTGGGATTGATCATTTGCTGTCTATTACCACTTCTTGATGCACTCCTCCTCGGCATTTTGGCTAAGGTCAGATGTCAGTTCAGGTCCAAGATGAGGTGCAATGCCTTTTCTTGTCAGCTTGGAACTTATGTGTCTCTCTGGTGGAGACCATCGAATTGGGTTCAATTTTTATTTGAATTGTTTTTTGGAGAAGCAATAAGATGGATTAAAGGTTTGCCCTATTCACTGTGCATTGGCTTTGTAGGTTTAAGGATGGAACAAAACATTTAAAAGAAAATCTGTTCTTAACACTTCTTGGTGCAATAATCTGCTACACCAACCCACTGCGTTGGAGTATTTTATTTAAAGGATATACTCTGGAAGTTGGTAGAGGAAAATCCTTTGGAGGTTCAGATATTTTTTATTCCATAACTGAATTTTAGCGATTCAGTTCATGGGTTGAATCAAATGCTTCAGTATCTCAAAACGCATCATTTTTACCATGTATGGAAATCAAATTTGGGACGTAAACCTGCATAATGGCAAACGTTATTTATCATAAGTGTGATATAGAGGTGTATGCATAGAATAATTTTCCAAAAGTGTACTTGGTGAATGATGTTAATGCAGAGTAGTGGAAACTTTCTATTTCAGTCTTAGCATCAGGCACACAAGATCTGATAAAGCTTGATCAGATGCAGAGTTATTTAAATTGTCCCCATCTTTGATCAAGTCAGAAGAAAATTCTCTCCCATAATGTGATATTTTTTCAATCTCCTACACAGGACCTGCTATCCTGCAATTTCTCTGAATCAAATTCCTATTTCAGACTTCTCGGGCGGAATTCTCCGCTCCCGCGATACATCGGGAAGGCCGTCGTGAACTCAGCCGAGTTTCACGACGGCCTCAGAGGCCACTCCTCTCACCTTATTCACCCCCACCCGGGGGGCTAGGAGCGGCACTCCGTAACTCTCAGCCGCCGGGCCTTGATGCTTGCGTCAAGGCGGCGCGCCGAGAGTAACGCGACGGCGGCGCCTAAGTGACGTCAGCCGCGCATGCGCAGGTTGGCCGGCTCCAATCCGCGGATGCGCGGCTGACGTCACGACGGCTGACGGCTTCAACCCGCGCATGCGCGGTTGCTGTCTTCCCCTCCGCTGCCCCGCAAGACATGGCGGCTTGATCTTGCGGGACAGAGGAGGGGAAAGAGTGCGTCTCTTGGAGACGCCGGCCCAACGAGCACGGCCGTGGTGCTCACTCCCCTCTCCGCCCCCCACAAGCTTCAATCTGTGTTGTTCCTTGTGTCTTAATAAAGCTCGTAGTCTTAAAGTTGAAGTAGATGCTTTATTGTAAGTTTGTTCTCTCTTCAGTGCTTAACTTAAAGTTACTTCGATGCTGCTTGTCGATGTCCTGCTCCCAGTTCCCGTTCTGTGAAGTGTGTCCTCACTTCCTGCTTGTTTGTATTTATATCTCTCCCGTGCTCCCTCTAGTGCTTGCTCAGTTGTATTGCATCTACACAGATATATAATCACCACATCCCCCCTTTTTTCTTTACATATTTTCTGTACATTGTTAAAGAAAATTGTACAAAACAGTTAGATTACTTATGATATGTGTATCTATACAAGTGATGATGATATTGGATATTTTAAAAAGCCAATTAATATTTATGAGTCCAATCTTAATAAAAACATTTATGAGTCTAAACATGATGAATTTGTTCATTGAGTTTTTTCTTTTTCGTTGTTGACGTGGTGATATTGATATGGCAAGTCCATTGTGAATGTTGTCGGTGTTCTTGTTTTTTAAAAATTATTTTTAACCAATACGTCATCCCGAGGTGTTTGAATGGTCGAACCACTGATGTTGACTGACATGGACTTTTTTCTGTGCTTGTGGTATCGATTTAGTATGTCATCTGCCTTGAAAGCTGGTGTGCTTGCTTGTTCTGGAGCAGATGTGAGTTTGTGAGATTCGTTGTCATCCCATGGCATGCTTGTAGTCTTGTCATTGTTTTGCAGTGTGCTGTGGCATTGTGGTTCATGTGCAGAGTTGTACCATTTTGTACAAGTCATTGTTTCATTGTTGTTGTTTCTGTCGTTTCTGTCTTTGTTGTTTTCATTGTCGTTCTTGTTGTTTTTGTCGTTTCTGTCTTGGTTCTTGTCGTGCTTGTTGTTGTCTTTGTTATGCTTCTTGTTGTTTTTGTTGTTCTTCTTGTAGTTTTTGTTGTTGTGCTTGTAGTTTTTGTTGTTGCTGTTATTGTTCTTGTTTCTGCAGTGCTTCTTGCAATTTTTGTTGTTCTTATTGCGCTTCATGTTGCTTTTGTTCTTGCTGTTGTTCTTGTTTCTGCTGTGCTTCTTGTGGTTTTTGTTTTTCTTGTTGTGCTCAATGAGTGTCCCCTGTGGATAATTTGAGTCATTGTCACAGTTATTGGAGTGAGTGTCCTTTGTACAATCTGTTACATTGAACGTTTCATCTAGAGAATTGTGAGAATGATCTGATGTTGCATTGATGCTGGTGATATCAGTCATTTGTGGTGGATTTGATTCCTCTTCTTTGCTTCCTTTGTACTCCTCTTCTGGAGTCATTTGTGGTGGATTTAATTCCTCTTCTTTGCTTTCTCTTCTGGAGTCAAATTCTTCACAATTTCATTTTCTTGTTGGTCTTGGTGCTCCTCTTCTGGAGTCAAAATCTTCACAATTTCTATTGACGTGGTCTCTCTGGACTCTTGGTGCTCCTCTTCTGGAGTCAAAATCTTCATGATTTCTGTTCACGTGGTCTCTCTGGACTCTTGGTGCTCCTCTTCTGGAGTCAAAATCTTCATGGTTTCTATTGACGTGGTCGCTCTGGACTCTTGGTGCTCCTCTTCTGGAGTCAAAATCTTCATGGTTTCTATTGGCGTGGTCTCTCTGGACTCATGAGTGGCCCTACTCTGTGCTTCTGAACAGACGAGCTGAGATCTGTCAATCTCGCTGTGATGCTGCACCCCCTGTATGTCGAGTGTGATCACATTGTCACTGTTTTCGCATGCAGTGGGTAGATTTACATTGTCTTCTTCTTGATTATGTGAACTTGGTAGACTTTCATAGTCTGCTGGCAGTTGCTCAGATACGGTGGGTTGACCTTCATGGTCTTGTTCATGCATGGTGTTCGCTAGGGCGTATTTGCTTGCTTCCATTTTGGAGTCTTTCAACGAGCTGTCTGTGGAGGCTCGCGTCACTCTCTTTGTGGAGTCTTTCAATGCTCTCTCAGTGGAGCCTGTCATCGCTCTCTTTGTGGAGTCTTTCTGTGCTCTCTGTGTGGCGTCGTCTTCATCTTGGGTATTGCTGTCATCCAATGTATCGGCGATCTGCCATGGCACCATGGTGTTGGATTCAGCAACCATGAGTAGAGTCATGTTGAGGTTTGCGACCGTGTTTCTGATGCTGTGATCAGTATATCTGAATAACTCAGCCATGCCTGAGTAGTGTTGTTCGAAAAACAAATCATCTTTTTTTGTTTTGGATTTGGTATCGTTTTCTTCATCTTTTTTTGTTTTGGAATTGTTTTTGTTCTCTTCACTTTGGGTGGTGCAGACTGCTTGTTCCAGGGTGTTGTGAGAATTATTGTCAACTGCTGGTGTAAGTTCAGGCGTTTTTCTGTCTTTTGAGGTAAGAAAATTGGGTTTTACAGCTTTAAGTTTCTTGTTTTCAATTTTCGGGCATTTCCCTTTTAAGTGGGCGTGGTCCAGGTCCTCAGACATCATGACGCTCGTGACATCATGCATAGGAATCGATTGCGCATGCGCAAATCGGTCTTCCTTTACTGTGCGACTTTGTGTCCACTGCGCATGCTCGCCTTGCGCATGCGCAGAACCATCTTCGAATGGTGCATTCGTTCCTTTCAACTGGGCATGCACGGCTTGCGCATGCGCATAACGATCCGTGACCAAAACATTTTTTAACAGAACGCAAAATGGCTGATTTTAACTGCACATGCGCAGATGCAGATTTTTGTCCTTTGTTCCCCAGAAACTGTGAAATGTGCTCAGACGCCATTTTACAGTGGATTTCAGCGTTGTTTCTTTCTAAAAATTTCAAGTTACTTTTTCCTTTCGATCTGGAATGGATTTCAGCATTTTGTCTTTGTGAGAAGTTCAAGTTACTTTTTCCTTTCGATCTGGACTTTTCACTCGCGATTTCTAGACTGAACCCTTTCTGTTCTGATAGTGATTGTTTGAGTTTTGCATCACTCAGTCCCTGTGCAGTTTGGTCTTTGAGCATACAGTACTGTTCAAATTTCATACAGTGCTCTTCAAATTTTTTTAGTATTATTTCTAATTTGGTGCTGTCTTCACCTTTCAAGTATTTAAAGCAATTATATGTTTCTCTAGCTTCATGTCCTGCGATGAGCAATGCTATTTTCATTTAGTCTGAGGCTGCTTCTAAATCATCAGCTATGATATATAAATTGAACATTTGTTTAAATCTTTTCCAGACAGTACTTAAATTACCGGTTATGTTCAGCTGAGGTGGGGTTCCAACCAACATCATCGAATCAGCGAAGTCTTCCCAAGTCGAATGTCCGGTCGGAGTTTTCCTCGCCATTTTGGTCTTTCTGTGTCTGCAGCTTATGTAATCTTGTAGTAAGTGTCTGAAGCCACTCTTGGAACCATGTGTTGTTCCTCATGTCTTAATAAAGCTCGTAGTCTTAAAGTTGAAATAGATGCTTTATTGTAAGTTCATTCTCTCTTCAGTGCTTAACTTAAAGTTATTCGATGCTGCTTGTCTATGTCCTGCTCCCAGTTCCCGTTCTGTGGAGTGTGTCCTCGCTTCCTGCTCGTCTGTATTTATATCTCTCCCGTGCACCCTCTAGTGCTTGCTTGGTTGTATTGCATCTACACAGATGTACAATCACCACACAATCCAGGTTTTGGCGCCATGTTCACGACGGCAGTGACCAGGTGTGGTTGCCGCCGTCGTGAACTGGTCACGAACAGCAGGCCGGAGAATCGCCGTGAAAAACAGCGAGCGGCGATTCTTCTGAGCGGGTGGGAGAATCGCGGGGGGCGCCAGGGGGGCTTGTTGTGAGTCGCCCGGCCCTCCCGCGATTCTCCCACCCGGCGTGGGGAGCGGAGAATCGCGTCCCTCCTCTGTCATCCAGCTCGATGGCACTGCACTACCTGACCATTATCTATCTCATCGTGGTCAGAGAATCACTTGTAATGGCATCTCTGCCTGTTTCAGCAGCCTTCTCTTCGGTGTTCCACTTTCCATCTATACCTCATCTTAATCATAGGGCAGCATGCTAACACAGTGGCTAGCACTGCAGATTCACAGCGCCAGGGTCCCAGGTTCGATTCCCCACTGGGTAATTGTGCGGAGTCTGCACATTCTCCCTGTGTCTGCGTGGGTTTCCTCCAGCTGCTCCGGTTTCCTCCCACAGTCCAAAGATGTGCAGGTTAGGTGGATTGGTCATGCTGATTCACCCTTGTCCAAAAAGGTTAGGAATGGTTATTAGGTTACGGGGATAGGGTGGAAGTGAGGGCTTAAGTGGGTTGGTGCAGACTCGATGGGCCAAATGGTCTCCTTCTGCACTGTATGTTCTATGTTCTATGTCATTTCTGCATACTGCTCCCTGCCAAAATCATCTAAAAGCTCTGCTGGTCGCTACGTTTCCACTGATTGCCATCAGCTCTACCTCACTGGCACCTCACTTCATAGTATCATAGAATCATAGAATTCACAGTGCAGAAGGAGGCCATTCGGCCCATCGTGTCTGCATTGGCTCTTGGAAAGAGCACCATACTTAATCCCATGTTTCCACCCTATCCCCGTAACCCAATAACCCCACCTAACCTTTTTGGGCACTAAGGACAATTTAGCAATCCACCTAACCTGCACATCTTTGGACTGTGGGAGGAAACCAGAGCACCTGGAGGAAACACACACAAACACAGGGAGAACATCCAGACTCCGCACAGACAGTGACCCAAGCCGGGAATCGAACCTGGGACCCTGGAGCTGTGAAGCAGCTGTGCTAACCACTGTGCTACTGTGCTGCCCCTCTTGACCCCTCCACTGTTTCTAAATGGTCAGACTGATTATCGAACATCCAATACTGAACCTTTCTCCAATGTAACAGGAAGACAAAGTCCATTGGGTGGGATTCTCCGCTGACGGGATTCTCTGTCCAGCCGGCATCACACACACTCCCACAGGTTTCCATGTGGCGTGGGGTGGCCGCAATGGGTAATCCCATTGGTGGCTGGCGGACCGGACCATCCTGCCCATTGTCTGTTCCCAGCCAAAACGTTTGTTTGGTCCTTAGCTACTGACTCCACCCCTCTCTCTGGCAACTGTTTTTTTGCAACCCATGGCATATTTTATGGATATGCAACAGATGCTGGCCTTGCCAGGGATGCTCAGATCCCATGAAAGAACAAAACAAAATTGACCTCTCAATGATTTCCCGACTATGTAGCCCCCCAATCAGTAAGACTGCCTATGCCCATCTCCGTACCATCGCTCGACTCCACCCCTGCTTCAGCTCATCACTGCTGAAAGCCTGATCCATGACGTTACCTCTAAACGTGACTATTCCAGCACACTTCTGGCCAGCCTCCCAAATTCTACCCTCTGTAAACTTGGTGATCCAAACCTTTGCTGCTCGTGTCCTTACTTGAACCAAAATCGTTTCATCATTACCCATGTGTTGAACTTCATTGGTTCCTCTCAGCAACACCTCAATTTCAAAATTATTATTCTTGTTTTCAAATCCCTCGATAGCCTCTGTCTTTCTATGTCTGAGGCTCTCTCCAGCTTCAAAACCTTCTGAGATATCTGTGACCTTCCAATTCTATCCTCTTGAACGCCCCGATTTTAATTGTTCCACCGTTGGTAGCTATGGTTTCAGTTGCCATGGTTCGCAGACTTGGAATTCCCTCCCTAAAGTTTGCTACCTTGCTCGCCCTTTCTTCCTATAAGCTGCTCCTTAACACCTACGTCTTTGACCAAGCTTTTGGTCATCTGCCCTTATATCTCCTTGTGTGGTTTGGGGCAAAATCTTGATAGATAACTTGTATTTATTTTGCACCTGTAGTGATATCATGGTTGTGTTGTAATTCACCGACTGACCACTAGGAGTCTCATTAGTATATAAGTGCATGTTCGAGTCAGGTGACGAGGGAGCTGGGAGAGACATTGCTTGTGTGTGTTCATACTATTTTTTATCTGTTGTTTTGTACATATTTGACCCCACAGTTAATATTAATAAATGGTTTATAGCTTTAGCTGCAAGTAATATAATTCTGGCCACCCAACAAGAACATTACATGGTGCCTGGATTGGATGATATTAAAACTAAGAAAGCCTGCCACAAGGTCCACAGATACTTTAAAGATTTTGCAGACTGTAAGAATTAACAACATGGAGTCATTGAAGCCACAACACGTCTCAGATTTCATGGTGATGTGGACAGCAACTGGCTTGTGTTTATACAATGATTGAATCTGTTTCTTGCTGCAGTAAATTTAGGAGATCAATCAGATTTGTGTAAGGTAGCGATGCTCCTAACAGCCGCAGGTCCCAAAGCAATTGTGTTTAATACTTTCAAATTTGCTAATGATGAAGATAGTAAAAATTTTAACAAAGTTACTCGAAGATTTGATGACTATTGCACCCCCAGAAAGAGGAAAATTTATGGACATTATGTGTTCAGATCATGTTCACGAAAGACAAAAAAGTCCATAGATCATTTCATCACTGATTCAAAGTTAAAAGCTAAAACCTGTAATTTTTCTGTGGTGGAATCGTCCAAGAATCGGGAACAGATTGTGTTTGGTGTGAATGAAAATAAGCTGAAGGAACAGCTCCTGAGGGAATCGGAAATGTCTTTGTACAGTTAATATTATTCAGACTCATGAGCTAGTACAGCATTCTAAAATGATTCTCAGTAATGCGGTGTCATCTCATCGGGGCTGGTTTAGCACACTGAGTTAAATCGCTGGCTTTTAAAGCAGACCAAGCAGGCCAGCAGCACGGTTTGATTCCCGTATCAGCCTCCCCGGATAGGCGCCGGAATGTGGCGACTAGGGGCTTTTCACAGTAACTTTATTGAGGCCTACTCGTGACAATAAGCGATTTTCATTTCGTTTTTCAGAGGAAAGCACTCCGGTTGCCGCCCTTTCTCCAAAAAGGGAAACTTCCAAAAAAAAAGGCGAGATAGTTCCTGCAGCTCCTTGCAGACCACAGAACAGGTTAAAGGTAAGGACAAATTATTTTGGTGCAAAAAAATGTGGTCAAAGGCACAAATTAAGGCAGTCTCCAGCGTTTGGCAAGTTTGTTGCAGAGGCAAAGGAAAAAAATCACTTTGCTCAGAATTGCTACACTAAGCTCAACCCCAGACCAGTCAGGACAGTGGAAGACACAGTCATTGTTTGTTGGAGTAATAAGAAAAGAAGAATCATTTTTTGAGACATGAAAAAATTCTTCAGCGCTTAACAAAATGCAAACTGATACTCCATTTAAAATAAATGCGGTTGATGAGGGCAAATGGCTGGTACCACTTGAAGTGAACGGTACAGTGGTCCAATTGAAGTCATACATTGGTACCAAAGCCAATTTAACCTGCAGGTCTGATTTAAAAAATCTAATTAGATTTTTGATTAGAAGAACTCACAAAATATCTTTGAGAGATTATAATGGTTTAAGCATTAAATGTTATGGTGCTGTGACCTAAGTGTGGTGGGTGAAGAGAATACAGTTTATTCTGTCCAATTCTGTATTGCATCTGAGGGCTTGAATCACTTCATTATTAAGTGATTAGTCCTGTTAAGAATTAGGTCTAATGCAGTTGGCATATAACATCCACAAAGGATTGGATCAACGATTCTGAGAACATTATCAGCAAATTCAGCAATGTTCCATGATTTTAGTGCACTACCATTCACCATCGAGATACAATTTAAACAAGGTGCATTATCTAAAGCACCAATACAAACTATTAGTAGTGAAATTGCTGAGAATGTATGTGTGCATGTCAATCTCATTTCTAGCCTACCAGCTGTATCATATACAAAACCAAAAGGTATCAAGAAGATAGAAGAACCTACCAATGGGGTAAATTCCATGGTGTGTGTGAAATAAAAAATGGCGATGCTCGTATCGGCATGGATCCCAAAGATCTTAACATAAAAAGTGTACATATTGTAAAACAATCATTACAGAAAGCAATGGACAGCCAATTTGATCCATATCTCGTGAAATCATGATACAAAGTGTTACCATTGTCACATGGTGAATCGGCAGCAGAGTTACTCATGAAGTTACAGCTGAAGAAGGTTGTGCACTACACTTCCATACTGGGAAAAGAAGGAGGAAAATGCAGTGGTAATGTAGGAAATACAAAACATTAAAGCAAAACAAAAGGAGTTCTATGATAAAGATTCGAGAACTGTCCCACCTCTGAGTAGTGATGACATTGTGAAAATAGTAGATTCAGGCAATTGGTTGAGAAAAGTCATCGTACTTGAAGACATCACTTCATTCCTACAATGTACACACAGAGGGCAGGTTGGTTTTATGAAGAAATCATCACGCGCTCTTGGAAACCAGAGAAGACTTTCACAACAATGTGATGGATGACGAATCTAGTCAGAATCAACGTCAGCTGCTGTGTCAGCAGTTCCTGAGCATCTGAATGTCATGGAGAACATTGAATCTACAAGTTCTGAGCAGCAAAGTCAAACTTTGAGAAGATCAACTAGAGTCAGGAAAAAACCTGATCCACTCAATTTGTAGATTTGGATTATTTGTACATACTATGCTTGCTGTTCTTGAATAATTCACTGACTGACCACCAGGAGTCTCATTAGTATATAAGTGAATTTTAGAGTCAGGTGACCTCAGACTGACTAGGGAGCTGAGAGAGAGGTTGCTTGTGCATGTTCATACTGTTAGTCATCTGTTGTTTTGTATATACTTGAGCCACAGTTAATGTTTTAAAAAATACATTTAGAGTACCCAATTCATTTTGTTTTTCCAATTAAGGGGCAATTTAGCGTGGCCAATCCACCTAGCCTGCACATCTTTTGGGTTGTGAGGGCACAACCCACGCAAACACGGGGAGAACATGCAAACTCCACATGGACAGTGACCCAGAGCTGGGATAGAACCTGGACCTCGGCGCCATGAGGCAACAGGGCTAACCCACTCCGTCACCATGCTGCCCTTACCACAGTTAATGTTAATAAATTATTTATAGCTTTAGCTACAAATGTTCTTGTAACATAAATCAGGCCATCTGACAAAAACATTAAAGCACCTTTAAAGTTATAAAATTTTTTCCAGGTGCAACATTTTAAAAATCACTTATGGGATGTGAGCAATGCTGGCAGAGCAGTATTTATTGCTCATCCATAATTGTTCTTGAAAAGGTAATCGGGAGTTGTCTCTTGAACTTCTGCAGTCTATGTGGTGTGGTACATCAAAAGAGCGGTTAAGGTGGGAGTTCCAGGATTTTGATCCAGTGACAGTGAAGGAAAATCCATATAGTTCCAGGTCAGGATGGCATGTGACTTGGAGGGGAACTTGCAGGTAGTAATGTTGCCATGTGTCTGCTGTCCTTGTTCTCCTCAGTGGTAGAGGTTACAGGTTTGGAAGGCATTGTTGAAGCAACCTTGATGTGTTACTGCAGTGCATCTTGTAGATGGTGCATATGCTATTACTGTACACCAGTGGTGGAGAAGTGAATGATTAGTGTGAGTTGTTTTGCTCTAGATGTTGTTGTGTTGAGTGTTGTTGGAGCTACACTGATTCAGGTGAGTGCAAAGTATTCCATCAAACCTGCAAATTGTGTCTTGGTGGACAGACTTTAAGAAGTTATGAGGTAAGTTACTCATGGTAGAATTCCTAGTCTTTGATCTGCTTTTGTTTTTAAATTTTTTTTATGGGATGTGGTTATCGCCGTCTAGCCCAGCATTTATTGACCATCCCAAGTTGCCTTTCAGAAGGTGGTGGTGAGCTGCCTTCTTGAACCACCCCAGTTTCTGAAGTGTACCCACAGTGCTGTTCGAGGGGGAATTCCAGGATTTTGACCCTGTGACAGTGAAGCAGTGGTGATATATTTCCAAGTCTGAGTGGTGAGTGACTTGGAGGGGAACTTCTAGGTGGTGGTGTTCCCTGGTATCTACTGCTGTTGTCCTAGATGATAGTGGTTGTGGGTTTGGAAGGTGCTGCCTAAGGAACCTTGGCGAGTTTCTGCAGTGCATCTTGTAGATGGTAAACACAGCTGCCAGTGTTTGTCAGTGGTGAAAGAATTAAATGTTTGTGGAAAGGGTAACAATCAAGTGGACGCTGCTTTGTCCTGGATGGTGTCTGTGGTGTTACCTGCGTGGTCGATAACACGTGTTACTCAATCCTTGGCTGATGGTGAGGTCCTCTGAATCTTGTTGAAGAAGACTCAAACTCGTCCAGTAACAACAAAAATTTATTGAGTAACTATAACTGTAAATGCATGAGTTCTTTACCTTAACATGGGAACTAGGAATTGGTTAACAGGATTTAACAATTATAACTAAACGTAACTCCACTAACTATCTGTGTGATTCTGATGTTACCCTGTTCACAGCACACCCACGAGAGAGAGCGAGAGACCCCTTGTGGCTGCCTTTCATACCCCTGTTGGTCCAGCCCCTGGTGATCATGTGGTGCCCATTAACCCCTTGTGTGCATGCACCTACAGAGATCACTACATCCCCCCTTTTTAATGTGTTACAGATTTTCTGTATGGTGTAACGAAAACTGAACAAACTTAATGAATTAAGTCAACTGGGAACAGATAAAACAAATAAGACTGCGTACAGAATGTGATGATATTAATGACTGTACAAAGTCAATCAACATTTAAAAAGTCCAATCATAACGAAAAACTTTGTGAGTCCAGACTGTATGAGTTTGATCAGGTGGGTTGATCCCTTCGCCTGTCGTTGAGGTGGCGGTGTTGATGTCGTCATGTCGTTGTGACCACCGTTAGTGTTTATGTGTCTCTGTGAGGACATCATGAGACATCGGAATGGTCAAAGTAGTTTGATGTTAGTAGCGGACTTCCTTTTGTGCTTACAGTGTTGACCCCGTATGTCATCTTTTTTGCAAGCTGGGTTGGGTGATTTCTGCGGCGTAGGCACATAATCATGAGTTCTGTTGTTGTTGTTGTGGTTTTGTTCACTGCTTTTATCAACAGTGGGTAGACATTTAATGTCTGCTGCTGGCTGCTCATACAAGACAGATAGACCCTCATAGTCTTCCTTGTTCACGGCTGTCGCTCCGGAGTCGTTGCTTGTGGCCATTCTGGAGCCTGTCAACGAGCTCGCTATGGAGGCTGGTATCACTCCCTCAGTGGAGTCAATCTGTGCTCCCTGCATGGCGTCGCCTTCTGCTAGGATATGTGACATGTGGTTGCCATCCGTTTTGTCGACGAGCTGCCATGTTGTCATGCTACTGGATTCTCCCACCATGAGACTCGTATGGAACTTGGCACCCATGTTGCTGCTGCAATGACCATCAGATCCGGAGAACTGATCCATGGCTGAGTGACATTCGTCAGCGAGCAAATCATCGCTTCTTGTCAAGGCTGTGTCATGGTGCTCTATTTGTCCAATGAGGAATTCATCTCCTGAGTAATCATCGTCAATGAACAAATCTTTTGCTGTGGATTTGTCATTGTGATCTTCTCTTTGTTTGGGTGTTGCAAACAGTATGTTTCAGGGTGCTGTGGCAGTGATCTTTAACTGTGAGACTCGAGGCTTCATTCTGTTGCTGGGGAAAGTAATTTTTTGTTCTGAGACTTTAAACCGCTTTTTGTTCACTTTCGGGCATTTTGGATGAGGCGTGGTGATGTAAGGTTCCTCAGTTACTGTAACCGCGCCCACACCGTAGGAGTCATCACAGGCAAGGTCATCATTTTCGGACAGGTAATCACTGAATATTGGTTGGCAGTCCATAGATGCCACATTCCGAACGTCGCAGGGTCTTAGTTGTTGTCCCGTGGAATCATCTGTAGGACAACTCGACATTTGAAGGCATAGTGGTTGCACTTTCCGCACCTCAGGCACTGTTTGCCATAAGCTGGACAGTGCCCTTTCAAGTGGCCGTGTCCGCAGTTATGATACGCCATGACGCCGTCCTGCCATGCTCGCGCATGCGCAGTAGCGTTCTCAACCGGTTGCAGTCTCGGTGCGAACTGCGCCTGTGTGTGGGCCACTTGCAGATTCACGCACGTGGGATTGCCATGGTGGAGGAGCGCTTTTGAGAAGCCTGTGCCACTATTTTGACAGCTCCGACCTTGTGGTGGAGGCCTTGGTCCCGGTAAGTAAACTGTTGATATTGTGCTTCAGTGATTTCGTGAACAGAACATAGTTGTGTAGCCATTTCAAGATTAAGATTTTTGTGCTTAAGGAGAGATTTTCTGAGTCCCTCATCAGAGATGCCACTGACAATTTGCTCTCTGATGAGGGAGTCACAGAGGGTCTCATAATTATAGGATTGGGCCAGCAGCTTTAAGTCAGTGAGAAAGCTGCTGAACGATTCTCCTGGTCTTTGTATACGCCTGGTGAACTTGAAGCGTTGAAATGTTTCATTCACCTCCGATTTGCAGTGGGTATAGAATTTTTTTATAATTGTGTCCCACTTATCCTTGTCCTCCCCGTCGGGGTAGGTAAATGAGTTATTTATCTCCATGGCCGGTTTCCCTGCCACAGCTAAGAGGTAGGCTATGTTTTTGGAATCTGGTGCAGCGGTCATGTCCTTAATTTCCAGAAACAAATTAAATTGTTGCAGGAATATCTTCCAAATATACTGGAGATTACCAGAGGTTCTGAGGTGTTCTGGAGCTGGAAGTGGTTCCATCTTACCGGTTTGTGCCCGAGAGATCCGAGTGTAGCGATGCCTTCCTTGGCCGAATATCTTATCCTTTTTTTTTCTTTTTTCAATTGTCTGTCGAACCTAATGTAGCTAGTTTCTATTTTTGTTGTTAAGGTCAACACCTCTTGGTACCATGTGGTGTTACCTGCGAGGTCGATTAGAGGTGTTACTCAATCCTTGGTTGATGGTGAGGTCCTCTGAATCTTGTTGAAGATGACTCAAACTCGTCCAGTAACAACAAATATTTATTGAGTAACTATAACTATTAATGCGTGAGATCTTTACCTTAACATGGGAACTAGGAATTGCTTTACAAGAGTTAACAATTATAACTAAACGTAACTCCACTAACTATCTATGTGATTCTGATGTTACCCTGATAACAGCACACACACGAGAGAGAGCGAGAGACTCCGTACCACTGCCTTTTATATCCCTGAAGCTCCAACCCTCTAGTGATCATGTGGTGCTGCTGTCTACCCATTAACTCCTTGTGTGCATGCACCTACAGAGATCACTACAGTGTCGAGCTTCTTGAGTATTGTCGGATATTGTCCAGGTCTTGCTGCATTTGGGCATGAACATCTTCAGTATCTGAGGAGTCACAAACAGTGCTGAACATTGTGCAATTATCAGTAAACATCCACACTTCTGACCTTATGATGGAAGGGAGGTCATTGATGAAACAGCTGAAGATGGTTGGGCCGAGGACACTGAGGAGCTTCTGCAGTGATGTCCAAGTACTAAGATGACTGAACTCTAACCACCACAACCATCTTCCTTTCTGACAGGTATGACTCCAACCAATGGAACGTCTAACCCCTGATTTCCAATGGAACCAGTTTAGCTAGGGCTCCTTGATGCCATGTTTGGTCAAATGCTGCCTTGATGTCAAGGGCAGTCACTCTCACCTCACCTCTGACATTCAGCTCTTTTGGCCATGTTTGAGCCCAGGTTGTAATGAGGTCAGTGACTCTTGTTAATATTGCGATTGTTGTAGAACTGTTGCAACCAAAGGCACATAGTTGAATGTGATTGTTAATGCCAATGAAGTAGCAGACAGTCTTCAGTCTGTAGATATATGTGAGGGGAGCATACCTATTGAGGCATGTAGAACAATGACCTTGTGTTTGGTGTCCTACAAGACCAAAAGCCCTTGTTTGTGATTCTTTCTGAGGCTGTTACAAAAACTTGATTTGGTGTTGCTGGCTTGTTGGCTACGGGCTGCTAATGCCCATTAGATCAGTGCAATTACATCATTTCTGGGATCAAAATAACCTTGGGTCAGTACACTGAGGAAGCTTATCCCAGAAAAAAACCTGGAGCTACAAATTCAACCTGATACATAAAGATTATGGGGTTAAAATTTGCTTTGACTTGTGGATTGTGTCTGTGGCAGTAAAACAGGTTTAAATTTATCAGTTTAGCAGTAGGCCAGCTGGCACCAAATCTATGCAGCCTTTGGTCACGTGGCTAAATTCATGCAGCCCATTTTTAGACATTCTTATTATATGTCATGTCTAGACAGCCATTAGGCCCCTTAATGAGGAACCTAAAACTTGCTTAAAGAGCCCTTTTCAAAATTAGTTCTTGACATGTGAGCCTTCCTTGTTTAGTTTTCTTCAGCAGCCCTCCATGGTTAGTGATGAAAGGGAAGTTTGAGAAAAATATTAAAACACCTTTTTCAGAGTCAGGGGGAGCGGGCACCCTCCACCTCCAGTCATTAAGATCGCAATATCCTTGTCTATAGCTCACTCCAGCCCCCACCCTGGGACGTACTCATGAGCCACAGTTGGTGATACTGGCATCCTGAATTGTTTTTCACCCAGCAGGTGAATTGCCTGCAGAGGTGCAATGTCCATGGGCTACAGAAAGGTGGGGTGGGAAGGTGGGGAGGGGGGGGGGATTTTCTACCTCTGGTTTCAGAATGGAAGAAGCGGAGGAGAATCCAATGGCAGTCCCAAAATGGCTTTAATGGCGGCAGGATTTAATGGCCTTGTCTATCGCCAATGACGTAATGAGGATCCTGAACATCGGGATCACCATTTGCATTAATTTGAATCTCATTATCAGGTATTTATGTCTGATTGGCCCCATGTTGAACTGTCTATTCATGTTGCCATCAGGACACACTGACGTGAATCACGGCAGCCCCCCCCCCCCCATGATGTGCACCTGATGAACAGAACCCGCTGGAGGTGCAGAGGTTTGTACGGCTCCCAGACAGCAGAGGGTAATTCCTGGGGACTTCCCCCTGGACACTGCCTGGCCACTGCCAGGGGGAAATGCCAGTGGGTGTTCTATGGGGAGGTGCTAGATGTTCCGAAGGTGGGGGTCCATGGGGGTTCTGTGTCCTTGGGGTGGGCGGCTGGGTGAGTTCTGTGTCCATGGGTTGGGCCGGGGGTTCCATGTCCATCAAGTGTTCTTTTTTTCTATTTTTACTTTTTTCACATTGGGGGGCCCTTTAAAATGGCACCCTAATCATTCAGGAGCCTAGGTTGCTGATGGGCTAAGTTCCATCAGAGCTTATCCTGACAGCATAATGATTTTGGTCCTGCCCCTTCCTTTTTTTAAAAAGTCAGTGTCAAAAAATATGGTGCAAAAAGCCGGCAGTGCAATCGGCACTCTCATTTAATAAATGAATGAGCTATTTCCTTGTCATTGGCTCATTTCTCAAAGCTTTAAATTGGTTTTACCCGCTTTTCCCGCCCAAGTTGACGCTTTGCCAAAAGATCAGGAAATTCCTCCCCTGGAAATCCAAGTGTGGATGCAAGGTGGGGGTTGGTTGAGGCTCAGCTATGAATCCTCCTCTAATCAAACAGCAATGATTACACGGTACAGTTACTCTCCCTGAGGAATTGTGCACAGCAAGAGTCAGCACATTTGGGCAGGAAGGACACAGAAACAGGAAAGAAAAAGATCAAAATAAAACACAGTGAACTCGTGTCTCGACTCACTAATTTCATCTTGTTAATGACTAAGACACTTCAATGCTTTAATGACATGTAAACTGTAAAATGCTTTTATTGGGTTTCAGGTAATAATATAAAAAAAAGCTGTCAAGTTTTTTTTACAGCTTAGGGGGCCTAAACTGAGTTTATGATTAATTCCTGCATGTTGGGCTTGTCAGCAAGCGAGGATTCAATCAGGAAATGAACAGCACTTGAAAGGCTACTTCAGAATGACAAATGCTTCACATCATATAAGGCTGCAGTTGTGTGACCTTCATCTTCAATTCAGTGAATGCCATGAAGTAATAAATTTAACCTACAGAGAAAGGACAGTGGAAGGTTGCTTTTGGACACAGGATGAATTTCTGCTGTGCTCTGAAGAGTAATGCTCCTTTGGCTGCCCTTGGAAGCTCAGCGTTTTTAAGATTGGCTAGGTGTCATTGTAGCTTTCAAGACATTTCAGGTTGCATTGATCTTAAAGGAAACCGGGGTCACTTCAGCATAATTCTCAGTGCACCGAATTGATAAGATGCCCCATCATTCACTTGAGAGGGACATTTCCAATTCACAAAATAGTCTCATTTACATAAATACATTAGCTATATCGTTGTCATTGGCCCATTTATCAAAGCTTTCAATTGGTGTTGGAGAAGTCTTTGAGTCATTTCTGCAATGCCAGATTTACACCATTGAAGGTGCAATTAGTGAAATTAATTATTGAAATTAAATGTCTAATCGATTCAATTTACTGGCTACAATCAACCAGAACCGGAATATTTAAACCTATTTCCATTGCCCACGTTTAACATCAAACAAAATTCCAAGGTGAATCATTCACAAAAAGCCCTTCTTGAGTGTCTTTCATAAGGTTAGAAGTGGAGAGGTTTGCTGATGATTGCACAGTATTTAGTACAATTCTCTCTCCTAACATACTGAGGTTGTCCATGTTCACATGCAGCAAGACCTGAATAACATTCAGGTTTGGGCTGATAACAGTTACACCACACAAGTGCCAGACAACGACCATTTCCAACAATGAAGAATCTAACCTCACTTTGACATTCAAAAACAAAATCTTAACTGAATCTCGAGGGTAACCATTGACCAAAAACTGAATTAGATCAGCCACATAAACACTGTGGCTACAAGATCAGGTCAGAGGCTCCAAAGTCTTCAGTGGATAACTCATCTCCTGACTCCCCAGAGCCTGTTCACCATCTACAAAATTATAAGTCAGGAGTTTGATGGAATTCTCCACTTGTCTGGGTGGGTTTATCTCCAACAACACACAAGGCATTTGACACCATCCAGCTGTACAAAATTATGAGGGATCTAGATAGGGTAGGTAGGAAGAATAATTTCCCCTTAGTAGAGTGGTCAGTAATCAGGTGGATTTAAGATAAGGAGCAGGAGATTTATCTCAGATTTTTAATTAGTAATGGGTTGACGGGTATGGAGAATGGGCAGGAAAGTTGGGGCAGCACGGTAGCATGGTGGTTAGCATAAATGCTTCACAGCTCCAGGGTCCCAGGTTCGGTTCCCGGCTGGGTCACTGTCTGTGCGGAGTCTGCATGTCCTCTCCGTGTGTGCGTGGGTTTCCTCCGGGCGCTCCGGTTTCCTCCCACAGTCCAAAGATGTGCGGATTAGGTGGATTGGCCATGATAAATTGCCCGTAGTGTCCTTAAAAAAAGTAAGGTTAAGGGGGGGGGGTTGTTGGGTTACGGGTATAGGGTGGATACGTGGGTTTGAGTAGGGTGATCATTGCTCGGCACAACATCGAGGGCCGAAGGGCCTGTTCTGTGCTGTACTGTTCTATGTTCTAAAGTGGAATTGAGGCTGAGATGAGATCAAACATGATAGTATTGAATGGTGGAACAGGCTCAAGGGGCTGAATTGCCTACCCTTGCTCCTAGTTCTTATGTTCTTATTGTGCAATGAGATAGGATCATAGCAAAATCACCACTACATGCTGGTGACCAAATTTGATGATGGCACAAATAGAGGTAATAAAGTAAGATGGGAAGAGGACACAAGGCGGCTACAAAAAGATATAGAGAACAATCTAACGGGAAAAGCACTAAGTGCGGCAGTGGGCCCGATTTGCCGGGTGCTTCCCAATGGCCGATCTGGCAAATTGGTATCTGTCATCAAATAGGGCTGGTAATGATCCCCAACAGGCTTCACGGCAGAAATGGCTGTCCCGCCAGCTGATTAGCCTGGTCTGCACCCAACAGCTCCCTGTAGCACCTACACTGCTCCCTCCGAGCAAACACCAGACAGCATGCAGCCATGCCACCGCGCAGAGCAGCCCACATTTCAATGATGCCGACCTGGCCCGACTGTTGAACACGGTGGAGTCCCAACGGGACAGCCTGCGCTGGATTCTCCGCACACCAATCCCGAAATTGCAGCTGCCGCGGGGGCAGAGAATCTATTTGCCCGCAAGGAATCGGGACTGGCGCCGGTTTCCCAATTCTGCGGGCCCCAAGAAGCGGCATACTAGGAGAGTACGCCGCACTGCCTAGGTTGTACCTGTGACCATTGCTGGAGGCCTGCTCCATCCCCGACCGGCTGAAGTCCCGGCTGTGTGGACATAATGTAGTGCAGCCGGTCGGAATACTAGCATGGTGGCTGCAGACTCAGTCCGCAGCCATCCTGGTCGGGAGCGGGCTGATTGGAGGGCAGGAACATAGAACATAGAACATTACAGCGCAGTACAGGCCCTTCGGCCCTCGATGTTGCACCGACCTGTGAAACCACTCTAAACCACACTATTCCCTTATCATCCATGTGTTGATCCAATGACCATTTAAATGCCCTTCATGTTGGCGAGTCCACTACTGTTGCTGGCAGGGCATTCCACGCTCTTACTACTCTCTGAGTAAAGAAGCTACCTCTGACATCTGCCCTATATCTGTCTCCCCTCAATTTAAAGCTATGTCCCCTCGTGCTGGACATCACCATCCAAGGACAAAGGCTCTCACTGTCCACCCTATCTAATCCTCTGATCATCTTGTATCCCTTAATTAAGTCACCTCTTAACCTTCTTCTCTCCAACGAAAACAGCCTTAAGTCCCTCAGCTTTTCCTCATACGATCTTCCCTCCATACCAGGCAACAGCCTGGTAAATCTCCTCTGCACCCTTTCCAATGCTTCCACATCCTTCCTATAATGCGGCGACCAGAACTGCACGCAATACTCAAAATGCGGCCGCACCAGAGTTTTGTATAGTTGCAACAAGACCTCATGGTTCCGAAACTCAATCCCTCTACCAAATAAAAGCTAACACACAGTACGACTTCTTAACAACCCTATCAACATAGGTGGCAACTTTCAGGGATCTATGTACATGGACACCGAGATCTTTCTGCTCATCCTACCAAGAATTTTACCATTAGCCCAGTACTCTGTATTCCTGTTACTCCTTCCAAAATGAATCACCTCACACTTTTCTGCATTAAACTCCATTCGCCACCTCTCAGCCCAGCTCTGCAGCTTATCTGTGTCCCTCTGTAACCTGCAACATCCTTCCGCACTGTCCACACCTCCACTGACTTTAGTGTCATCTGCAAATTTACTCACCCATCTTTCTACGCCCTCCTCCAAGTCATTTATAAAAATAACAAACAGCAGTGGCCCCAAAACATATCCTTGTGGTACACTACTAGTAACTGAACTCCAGGCTGAACATTTCCCATCAACCACCACCCTCTGTCTTCTGACAGCTAGCCAATTTATGATCCAAACTGCTAAATCACCCCAAATCCCACGCCTCCGTATTTTCTGCAGTAGCCTACCACGGGGAACCTTATCAAACACTTTACTGAAATCCATATACACCACATCAACTGCTTTACCCTCGTCCACCTCTTTGGTCAACTTCTCAAAGAACTCAATAAGGTTTGTGAGGCATGACCTACCCTTCACAAAACCATGTTGACTATCCCTAATCAAATTATTCCTTTCCAGATGATTATAAATCCTATCTCTTATAAACCTTTCCAAGACTTTGTCCACAACAGAAGTAAGGCTCACTGGTCTATAGTTACCGGGGTTGTCTCTACTCCCCTTCCCGAACAAGGGGACAACATTTGCTATTCTCCAGTCTTCTGGCACTATTCCTGTAGACAATGATGACATAAAGATCAACGCCAAATGCTCAGCAATCTCTTCCCTAGCTTCCCAGAGAATCCTAGGATAAATCCCATCCGGCCCAGGGGACTTATCTATTTTCACACTTGCCAGAATTGCTCACACCTCCTCCTTATGAACCTCAAGCCCTTCTAGTTTAGTAGCCTGTATCTCAGCATTCTCTTCGACAACATTGTCTTTTTCCTGTGTGAATACTGATGAAAAATATAAGGAGGGGCCTTATATGCATCTGGGAAATGTTTAAGCGGGCGGACAGGGTCGCGCTTGCTCTCTCTTCATGATTTTGAGCATCTCTATAAAATCTCCTGTTAGTCTACTTTTCTCCAAGAAGAGCAGGCCCAACCTCTCCAATCTATCCTCATGCCTGGAGCCATTCTTGTAAACCTCTTCTGCACTCTCTCCGATGTGTTCACATCCTTTTTATAGTGTGGAGTGCAGAACTGTACACAATATTCCAGCTGCGATCTAATTAGTATCTTGTGTATAATGAAGCCCAGAATACTATCTGCTTTATTAACTGTTCTCTCCACCTGTCCTGCCACCTTCAATGATTTATCCACATATACACCCAGGTCCCTGTGCTCCCTCTTAAGAACTTTACCCCTTATTTTATATTGTCTGAGCTCATCTATCCTGAATGCCACATATACCCATAAACAAATATCTTCGCTTCATAACCATTTAAAAGAAAATTTAAATAAAAAAATTTCCAGGAATGCAACAAACTCTGGAAGATTGTCTTAATCATTCACTTTCTTGCGATATTGCTCCCTGAGCAAAGGTGGCAGTCATCACCTCTGCAACTTCCTTTCATGTCAGTTTGATAAGTTTTCTAGGCCCCGGCCATTATTCTACACCAGACCATAGGCGGGATTCTCCGGTTGCCGATTCGGCCAGAGAATACCCGATTCCGGGCAAATCTGGGGCAGTGCCGCTTTTGTGATGCTCCGCCTTGCCTGAGGCCCCCCCCCCCCCCATTGCTCGGCCTCTGACTGGCCGAATTCCCGACGTTGTGGGTCACGTGTGGTCTCACCCATGGAGTGCTGGCTGTGGACTCAGTCCAGCAGCGCCACAGTCGGGGGAGGGCCGATCTGCACGCAGGGGGGACTTTGCCAGGGGCTGGGGGCACTGTGGGGATGGGTGGTCCGGGGCGTGCCAACCAAAGGGGCGGCACTATTTTGTGGGACGGGTCTGCCAGCGGCCTCCGCCATGTAGCACGGTGCAGCCACATCAGGCCGTCGCCATGCGCATGCGCGGCCATGGACCCGGCCATTCTCCGGGCCATATCGGTAGCTAGAGTCGGGTGCTCTATGCTGCCGTTCTGCTAGAATCGAAGAGTAAGTGGAGCTGTCATTCCATTGATTTGTGGTGAATTTGATCTTGGGTCATAAAATTGCTTGTTTAACGCTGACACATGGAATTTTTCTGAGCCCGTTCAGGTTTATGAATTACTTCTACCCAGATTTTGGAACTTGATAAATTACAAACCCATATATTAAATAATGCAATTTAAAAAATAAAAATGGAAAACATTGGCCGGCATTCTGCAATCCCACAGCCAACTTCTGACGCCAGAGTAAAATGTGACGCCAACCACTCCAGCATCAGTGGTCCCCGATATTGAGGAATGCTCCCCTTCCTAGGTGGCTAGGTCGGCGCCGCAGTGGTCCCCGCAGCTCCAGCCGGCGTGGATCAGCTGGCGCGAGTTTGCGCATGCGTGCTACGGCCAGCATGATTCCACGCATGCGCGGATTGGCTGGCGTGATTCCGCGCATGCGTCGAATGGCCGGCGTGATTCCACGCATGCACATGGGTTCCCATCTCCGCGCCGGCCCCCGGGCAATATCGCGGAGCCCTATAGGGGCCTGGCATGGAGGAACATAGGCCCCCATGGAACCAGCTCGCCCGCCGGTAGGTAGGCCCCGATCGTGGACCAGGCCACCGTGGGAGCCTCCCCCGGAGTCGGATCACCCTGCCCCCCCCCCTTCTCCAGGATGGCCCCCACAGACACACCTTCCAGGTCCCGCTGTGTGGGACCTGAGTAACCCACGCCGGCGGGACTCGGCTGAACTTGGCAGCCACTCGGCCCGTCTGGGCCGCTTTCAACTGTCCCCAACCGGCGTAGCGGCAGTCCCAGGGTGCCTGAGAATCGCCGCTGGAGAATAGGTAAGCCGGCCTCAGGGCGGCGGGGTCTCGCATCCCCCTGGGGATTCTCCGTCCCTGCATAGGGTCAGAGAATCCAGGCCATTGTCTATTGTAACCAATATGGTAAAACTGAATAAAACATTAACTTCAGGCAATTGAGAATCTTTGTAATATATGGTTGTTAAACATAGATTCGTAAAATTCAGTTACAAATTACTTCAATTATATTAAGAAACTATTTTTAATTGAATTAATTACAAATCACATATCTACAGAAGTTGAATCCAAAATGAAATTGTTTCAGATCACATTGAGATCTGTTTTGCTAGTAGGAGAAATCACATTGTGGCTTCCTCTGTGTACATGATAATTTTAATTGCAGCCATTGAACAAGAATATTTTTGTTCAAGGAAAAAGTTATTTTCTGTAATTTTATAAACTAAAATTAAAGCTCTTGGCTTAAAGCTAAAATGCAAGCAAATTATTGACTTGATAAGGAAAAGACACAATAGGAATTGTGGATACACACTCAAATTGTAAAGAAGTTATTAGTGGTATTCCAAATCAATCCATTATTGGTAAATGTTTGAGATATCACTACAGAGAACTGAGATTTTGAATGACACAAAAATTGGTGGCCTAGTAAGTAGTACCGTTGGGTGCCTGAAACTATAAAGAGACATCGATAGGTGAATTCAACACTAGTAAGTATGCTGTCACCCATTTATGAGTAAAAAGAGATAGATAAATCCAAGCACTTGTTGAGCGTTGAACACGAGGAACAGTGGAGGTTCAACCTGATAATGGGCTCTGTGCGCTGTCACAAAGCGGAGGATCCCTCTGACGGAGAGTCCCACAGCATGATTTTAAACAAACAAATATAACTGCACAAAGTCAGGAAAGTAAAACAATTTACAATATCTATTCTAAACTCTGACATTCAGGATCAACATGAGACAAATATGAATAATGTGGTCGAACACACCACACTGCACATTAAATGGCAGGTGAGGCTAAGACAGATGCCACAGATGTATCAGCAGCACACCCAGGCATCAGTGACCAGAGTGAATCACAAATCTCAGTAAAGCTCTGTCTCTCTCACAATGGATTTCAAGTTGACACTTTCAAAGACCTTGGGCTGGATTCTCCGTTTCCTGACGGCGATTTCATAATCGGCGATCGGGCGGAGAATCCATTTTTATGACTGAATCGGGGGCGGTGCCTGTTTTACGCAGGTTACGCATGCTCTGCCCCCTCCAAAACAGCGTTATCGTGGCGCGCGCTGCACACCGTTGGGACAGCCTCAAGACGACACCTGAAGGCCCACCACCGATGCTCCGTCCCTGATGGGCCGAGTTCCCGACCGCGCAGTTGACTTGTGGCCTTGGCGGTCGGGAATCCGGTGTGGCGGCTGCGGACTGTGTCCAGCGTCGCCACAGTTGGGCGGGAGTCATGCTGGGGGGGGGGGGTTTCGGCGAGGGCTGGGGGGACTGGTGGGGGAGACCAGGGGGTGGTGAGGGGGTGACACTATCTGGCAGGTCGGGTCAGCACAAGGCCGGCGCTATGTTATACGGCGCGACCGCTGCTGATCATTGCCGTGCACATGTGTGACCATGGACCCGGCAATTCTCCAGTCATTTATTTCGTAGAGGCCAGGCATTTTATATGGCGCGGCTGCGAGCCCCTCACTGGGTGGAGGATTGGTGCTGGGCAGCGCCAATATTTCCCACGTAAAACGCCAGGGATCCACCGGACATAGCCTCAAAATCGGAAAATCCAGCCCCTTGCCTCTGAGCTCCCTCAAAAACTGATCCACCTGAGATTTCCTCGACGATTGCTCACCTCCTGATAGTTCAATCTCTTCTCCTGAGACTGTGTTGAAAGGGATTCACAAAGCTGTACTCCTTCCTCTAATTATCAGCACAATTCCAACTGCCAACCTACTGAATCAGAACCCTCATGGTCTACTGCTCCTGACATATTCAGATATGGTACACTGTTGCAGAAAACCTGCATCCTGGGAAGCTTTGGTGCTCTTTTCAAGGGTTCCCCCTGCTGAAGCCTCTGTAGGTTTATACTGCCATGCTTGGTGTTAAAGTTGAGGTGCGGTTGGTTACCTTAATGCAGTCCTCGCAACATCCCTAAAACAATGCAGCTGCAGGCAAATGTCAACTGTCAGCTGTGAAAACTCCCCAAATGCAGCCACAACATACAATGAATGGTTCCAAAAATCCATAAAGCCTCCAATGACTATCGAGACACTTACCTTAATGGTAAGGGAACAATTGGTGTGTTATAATTGGCTTCAGCATCCAGGCACAACGATAGAAAGAAATCCACTTCTGATCGATAACAACAGCATGCATATAATACCTGAACCTGAGCAAAATGTCCAAGGAGTTCCACAGAATTCTTTTCAAAGAATTCTTTTCACAAGTAAATGAAAAATGAAAATCGCTTATTGTCACAAGTAGGCTTCAATGAAGTTACTGTGAAAAGCCCCTAGTCGCCACATTCCGGCACCTGTTCGGAGAGGCTGATACGGGAATTGAACCGTGCTGCTGGCCTGCCTTGGTCTGCTTTAAAAGCCAGCGATTTAGCCCAGTGTGCTAAACCAGCCAAATATTGCTGGGTGAAAGGTGGATAGAATGAGCATCTTAAAGGGAGAAAAAGAAGCAAACAAGTTTAGGGAGAGAATTCAAGAGCCGTGGACCCTGAAAGCTAAAGACATGGGGCTGGGTTCTCCGTAGCCCGATGTCAAAATCATGTTCGGCAATCAGACGGAGAGTGGATTTTCACACTGAAATCGGGGTTTGACACCGATCTTCCATGCTCCGCCCCCTCCAAACTGGCATCATTGTGACACCCACCACGCACCACACGCTGTTTCAATGGCGTTGGCGTGTCATCGGCGGGTCAACCCGCAAGGCCCCTCCCCCGATGGGCCGAGTTCCTGACGGCACGGAACATCTGTGGTCCCAACACTGCAGGAACCCTGCTCCAGACTGTGTCCAGCGGCGCCACACTCGGCCAGGACCCGTGCTGCTGGCCGGGAGGCTTCTACAAGGGCTACGGGAACTAGTGGGGGGTGGCCAGGGGGTGGGCTGTAGGGTCACGGCTGGCGGATTGGGGTCGCGCATGGCCAATGCCATGTTGCACGACGTGACCGGTGCAGGTCTTCAGCCATGCGCTTGCGTGGCCTGGGACCCTGCCATTCTCCAGCCGCTTTTGGCGGGGGCGGTGGGGGTTTCAGTCTGTGCCGGTGCTAGCCCCTCACCGGTGCTGGAATCGGTGAGGGTTCCACACCTAATTTTCGGTAGTAAAATACCACACACGTAGCCGCTGAAAAGGAGAATCTAGCCCATGGTCACCAGTGGCAGGCATTTAAAGTCAGGAATATGCAGGAGTCCAGAATTGGAGGAGCCCAGATATTTTGTCAGGTTCCAGTTCTGGCGGAGGTTATAGAAATAGGGAGGGGCAAGGCCATGGAGGGATTTGAAAACAAGACGGAGAACTTTAAAATGAACATGTTCCTTAATGAGGAGTTAAAGTAAGTCATGAGCAGAGGGGTGATCACTAATGGGACTCACGTTTTGGGAAACAGGAAGCAGAGATTTTGGATGAGTTTAAATTTATAAAGGGTGTAAGATGGGAAGCCAACTTGAAGATAATGGCATAGTTGCTCATATTTGTGTTCATCCAGTACTGAATGCCAGACAAGCAGTCAGACAATTTGCAAAGAGTAAGGGCTAGATTCTGCAATTGTTGACGCCACAATTGTGTTCAGCGATTGGCTGGAGAATCTGTTTTTATGCCAAAATCGGGGGCGGCGCCGTTTTCCGGATGCACCGCCCCCTCAAAAATGGTGTCATCGCTGAGTACGCCGCACGCTGTTGTGACGGCCTCAGTACGTCACCTGAGACCCTCCCTTGATGCCCCGCTCCCGATGGGCTGACTTCCCGATGGCATGGGACATGTGTGCTCACAGTTTTCAGAGACCTTGCGTGAGAGGCCTTGGACTGTGTCCAGTGCCGCTACAGTCACAGGGAGGGGGTGGGGGGTGAGGGGGGGGGGGGGGGTGAGCCATGCCACTGGCCGGGGATGCTTTGGTGGAGGCTGGGGGGACTGGTGGGGGGTGGTCTGGGGGTGACGAGGGGGTTACAGGGGAGCACTATGTGGCAGGCCGGGTCCGTGGGCATGCGTGGCCAATGACCCCGCAATTCTCCGTCCGTATCTGCAAGGGCTTTACATGGCGCGGCTGCTCGGCCCCACTGGGCAAAGCATCGGCGCGGGGGTGCCGCCGACGCTTTGGTCATAAGACTAGGCACATGCTCCGGACATAGCCTCAAAATCAGAGAATCCAACCCTAAATGTTACCTCAAAAGAGGTTGTGATGATATAAAGCTTGATATTGTCAGTGTACAAGTATAGACTGACATGTTTTCGGATGAAGTTGCTGACGGGCAGGATGAAGATGATAAATGGGAAGGGGTTATCGATAGATCCTTGAGGGGGGTGGAGGTGGGGGCATCAGAAGTAACAATGTGGGAGCAGGAAGACAGATATTTCAGGTGATTCTCTGGTCACAATGACACAGATAAGAATAGAATTAAGTGAGTGCATTTCCACCCAGCTGGACGACAGAGAGGGGACATTGGAGAAGGGAGGATGATGGTGTGATCAACTGTCAAATAATGCAGACAGGTCGAGAGGTATGAGGAGGGAGAGTTTACACTATCCCTACCACCATTGGATGTCATTTGTTACTTCGTTGAGAGCAATTTCATTACTGTGGTGGGGGTGGAAATGTGATTGGAGGGATTCAAGCATGGAGTTTTGGATTGGAAGAATGTTGAAGAGCTTTGTGCAGGAAAGGAGGTAGGCAATGAAGGGGTTGTTCGGGAGGCAGGGCAGGGTTGTCAAGCACTGGCTTTGTGAGCAGACGGGTGAATGCAACAGATTTGAAGGGAGGGTGACAAAATTTGCAGAGAGGGAATCGTTAACAGAATCACTTAACGTGAAGACTAAAAATGGAAGTTGGATGTGCATAAGGAATCACATATATAGTGATAGACAAGACCTCCAACCAGCAGGTGGCAATAGAGCTACCTTAGGGAGTATGGGGATAGTCTTTGGAGTGGATAGTCACAATTTGTAATAGCTCTTAGATAATGTATAGTCGTTAGTAGATTTTGATAATATTCTTATGGTATCTAACGCACGCAATTGTTGAACAATAAAAGATTTAACTAGTCACGAACTAGACTTACCACAGTGCCATTATTCCGACCGGCCAAGCACTTGAACGTAACAGGGTGGTCAGCAGTTTAATGGGAATAGCATTGAGAGAGCAGGAGGTGGGTTTCATGGTTAAGATGAGTTCAGACAGGGCATGATGAGAGCTAGGGGAGAAACTAGATAAATATGTTAATTCAGGGCTGGGGTTTTAGGGCATAATCCTCAGAGAAAGATTGACCAGGTTGGAGAGGGCAAGGGAGGGAAGTGGCAGAGGAAACTGAGCAGATGGTATTGATTTTGATGTACACTGCTGCATACTGCAAAGTGTGAAAATCAAGTGAGAAAGGGAAAATAGGGCAGTGTGGTATCATAGTGGTTAACACTGTTGCTTCACAGCTCTAGGGTCCCAGGTTCAATTCCCGGCTTGGGTCACTGTCTGTGCGGAGTCTGCACGTTCTCCCCGTGTCTGCGTGGGTTTCCTCCAGGTGCTCCGATTTCCTCCCACAGTCCAAAGATGTGCAGGTTAGGTGGATTGGCCATGCTAAATTGCCCTTAGTGTCCAAATAAAAGGTTGGGTTGGGTTACGGGGATAGGGTGGAGGTGTGGGCTTGGGTAAGGTGCTCTTTCCAAGGGCCAGTGAATACTTGATGGGCCGATTGGCATCCTTCTGCACTGTAAATTCTATGATTCTATGAAAGGGGTTGGGGTTGAATGTGGTGCCTTTATGCTTGAATAGCGTCCATGTGCTCACTGGCTCGGCTGACACAGGAAGATCAGCCACTTGGTTGAGGCCCAATTGCGGCACTCTATTCAATGCCCTATCCTATGTCTGATAATTACAACCAGGACATTCTGTCTCTCATTTAGCATATTTCAATGTCAAGCATTCCTGCAGTTTGACCCACAACTTGGTTATGGGAGCAATAAAAATCATGAATTACTGAGCTGGGTTTGAAGGTTTTGCCTACAGACTAGATGTTAATTTCATTAAATCTTTTGTCTGTTTAAATTTCCCAAATAACAGATAGAGACTTCCTGTCATCGGGCACTTCAAATGAAAGAACCACACGTTATTTAGTAATTTATCCAAAATCATAACTTTGTCAGGCACAAGAGTAAGAATAGTTGTAATCGCATAATTACATTTCTATGAATCAAAAAACAGAAGGCGCAGTTTAACAGGAAAATTTCTCAGAGTAATTTTGAGCAGGATTGGCGGGGTGTATCTCAACAGCCGCATTGGCGATACCGCGGCCCGTATTTGACGGCACTTATTGCCAGAAATGAGGCCCCATGAGGTTTTCCCATTACTGGCTGTCTCACTGTCTGATTTGCCAGACATGCACCTCAGCAGCTCGCCGCTATCGAGGGAGAGCTGCTTTTAAACACTCCCTCACCACTCACTCCAGCCAACACACAAGCATGGTAGCACACAGACCTTCTCCTTGCTATAGCAGTGCCGGCCTGGCCAGGCATCGAGATGCTGTGGAGGCAAGATGGGACACCCTGGGCAAGATTCTCCCAACGGGAGACTAAGTCCTGACGCCGGAGTGAAAACGGGAGTGTTTCACTCCGGCGTCGGAGGCTACTCCCCTCCCCCTATTCTCCCACCCCCGGGGGGCTAGGAGCGGCGCCGCGTCATTTAATCGCGCTGGGCCTTGGCGCCGCGTAAAAGTGTCGGCGCGTAAATGACATCACCCGCGCATGCGCAGGTTGGCCAGTGAGGCCGGCACCGACCGCGGGCCAGACCCCTTTTGAGCCACTCCCCCGGTGCCGGATCCCCCCTCTCCCCCATCCCCCCCCCCCCACAGGCCGACCCCCCAACGCTCCCGCGCTGTTCCTGCCGGCAGCGTCCTGGTGTGGACGTCGCCGGTGGGAACACATCGTATTGGGCAGGCCACTCGGCCCATCCGGGCCGGAGAATCGCCGCCTGCCCATTGCAAACGGCGAGTGGCGATTCTCCAAGCTGCCAGCTGTAAATCTCGCCATGCCGATTTGGGGGGGGGGGGTTGGTGGGAGAATCGTGTGCGGTGCCAGGACGGCGTGGCAGGACTCACCCGGTGCCCCAGCGATTCTCTGACCCGGCTGTTCCCCTGAGGGTGTCAGCGGGTCTGCAAGGCCTCCAATGCCGCTTGGGAGGCAGTGACAGCGATTGTCAATGCCAGGAGGACCACCATACTGTAGGAAGAAGACAGAGGCGGGGTATCTGTGATCCTAGTCCTCACCCCCTATGGCCCTGGAGGCTGTGGAGTTGACAGGGTAGAGAGCAATCATCAACAGGGAGGTTGGTCTGCACTGCAGTGGTGAGGATCCACAGCTCCATCACCCAGGTGACCTGTCTCAAGTGAGTTGTTCACGTCAGACAAAATCCTTCCTTCTCATTGACCACATGTCCATGATCTCCATCTGGCGGAGCCGGGGCATCTGGAGTTGTTCCTTCCCACCCAAGAGAATACCTCAGAGGAGAGCTTTGAGGAGGCCACCATTGAGGCATCACTTATATCATCCCCACCTTCCCAGCGCAGAGACACAAACCTCAATGGGCAACACTAGTGGACAGGCTTCAGGGGTATAATCTTGTGTGCAGCACACAATTGTTGGTGCACGTCAGGTGGAGGCAAGAACATCCAAGGGAGCCTGCAGTCAGAGGTCTGCTGGATCCCAGGACTCAGCTGGGTCCCAGTCAGATGCTGAGTTTCTGGACAAGGGTATCATGGAGTTGATGCAGATGCTAGGACAAGGTCTTGAGATTCAGGAGGGATGTCAGCAATATTACGGTGAGTGCATAACCAATTGGAGGAGTCCCAAAGGCTAGGGGCGCAGGAGATGATGCTGACAACGTGTGGCATCGAGGCCAACATTGCAAGGATGGCGACTGCAGTGGAAAGCCTGGAGTGCAAAATTAGCGTCTTGAGGATGGTGTGGTTCAGTCTGTGATGACCAAAGGTGACTGCCTTGACTTCACGACTCAGTCACTGAAGGACCTGCCCCATACGCATGTTGTCCGCGCAAACTGGACCTTTTCTGCCAACTCTCCTCCATCCTCCAGCTCCTCCTGCGGGTCCTCTCCAGGCTTATGCGCCATCCCTTCTTGGTCTACCTCCTGCTCCTCCTCAGATGAGGCCACATGTCCCTCCTCCACCTCCTCCTCCATCATGTCATCCTGCTGGTGTGCCAGTTTGTGGGGGGCACAGCATACCACTACAAAGTAGGATTCCCTCTGGAGGGTGTCCTGCAGTGCACCACCAGAGCATTCCAGGCATTGGAACCACGTTTGTAGCAGTCCGATGCACTGCTCAATGACAACACGGTTCTCGTTATAATGGGTCTCCACCCCGGTCTCCGGCCTCCTTACTGGCGCCATCAGCGGGGACCTCAGTGGGTACCCCTTATCCCCAAGAGCCAACCCATCATCCTGGAGTGGTTCTCGAAGATGACGGGATCTCCAAGTGTCCCGGGATGTAGCTGTCATGTATGTTCTCTGGGAAGCATGCACATCCGTGAGTGATCAAAAGGTAGCAGTCGTACATGAGTTGAACATTCAGGGAGTGGAACCCCTGCCTGTTAACAAAGTGCACACCCTGGTGTGAGCAAGTCGACATTACCCCTGGACCTGGGGCATACCGGTAATGGCGGATAATCCTGCTGCCCGGGAATCTTGGTGGCTTTGGTCCAGCTCAAAGTTGATACAGTCAGCTGTCTAGGCATATAGGGCATCCATGGCCATCAGTGCAGGTGTCCTCCTTGAGGCTGTGGCATAGGAGCCGCACTGTCTCTTTGTTGAGACAGAGTCTCCTGAAGCTCATGCTGTCTGCCATCTCCTTGAAAGTCCAATGACGCTTGTACACCTTGAGCCACAGCTGGTGCCCCTGTCTGGGTTCCTCCTTGGCCTGATGGATGGCTGGGTCTTCTAGGTGTGTGGTGCCCCCCTGCACATAGGGGGCTGCCTTCAGCCTGTTATGACGCTGCTGCCTTCTCCAGCGTCTGGCTGCCTGGGCTGCCACCGGCTCCGCCTGGGCATCCTCTGCTGGATCTACACCAACATCCATTTTGGTATCTGTGAGAAATTGGAGAAGGAGAGAGAGATACTGTCAATGTTTTAGGGCTTCCACCCTGGAACCTCAAATCCGCAAAGCCTCCCCCACCCTTACATGTCCCGCCTTTTCTCAAAGTGCCATTCACCAAGTCAGTTGTGCTGGCAAATTCTGCTCTGCACACTCACGCTCGGCCACAGCAGGATCCCTGAGGTCTCAGACACCAGAGCACTGCTGGGAACACTGGGGAGACTGAGCTCAGGTGCCCTCTCCTGCTCCGCACACTCACCCATTGGTCAATCGGATATCCCCAGTGCTGAAGCCTAACTCGTAAGTGTTTGATTTTCGGCTGCTGCCTCGATAGTGCTGACAATTGAAGAGGTCAGGCAAATTGTTCAGGCTTCAAAATTTGATTGAAATGTAATGCAATAACCATCATCTGAGACACGGCATGTGTAGCCACTAGAAGCCACTTTGAAAGCTGTGAAGTGCTCTCACAACTAACAAGGCTAATTCCTTCTTAACAAAGCCTTCAGCTGTGAAGCTAGAGGCTGCTCACAGTCAAAGGGAGTCAAAGTAATCTTCAGCATATAACCAAGGTCAAGGCTCTGTCCTGGGTGTTCATTAGGACAGACAGCCAGCACCTGCAGTTGCCCATGTTATGGGTACCCACAATACTTAACGATGGTTTGAAGGCCTCACAGACGAAAAGCCCCTCAACTCCTCAGGGGTAACCTCCGACCTGGAACACTTCAGCCCCCCGATCAAACCCAACCCCCCTGAGCTGTCCTGAAGCTGCATACCTGAAAATGGCTCGTTACCTCATCAGATCCCCTCAGCGGCTATTGCGCCAGCTTCACGTTTGTAAAAAGGAGTACTAAACAACACCCATGTGATTCTCGCTGGGGAGCAGGTTCATTCCCAGGAGGCCATTAAATTTGGTTCCATTTTCACGAATGAGATGGAAATTGGTGCTAATTGGGGCCAATGACATTATACTAGGGCGAGATCCGGAACTCGCCATCGGGAATAGCCTGGTTAGATGGCAAACTAATTTGCGACCCGGTGCAAATTTTGAATTTTTGCCTTTCCCGATATTTAACTGACATGCCCATAATGGTGGCGGGTGCAACGCTGTGGTTAAATCGCCCCCAGAAGGTGCCAAATCGTTTACAGTAATTTGCCATTTTAAATAAACTGGGCGGAATTCTCTGCTCCCGGGAAAAATCGGGAGGGCCGTCGTGAACTCGCCCCCTATTCTCCCCTCCCGGCGGGGCTAGGAGCAGCGCTTCGTAATTCTCGGCTGCGGAGGCGTCGCGGCAAGAATGGCGCGGCTGGCGCACCTAATGACATCAGCCGTGCATGCGCAGGTTGGCCGGCTCCAACCCACGCATGCGCTGCTGACGTCATGACGCTGACGGCACAAACCCGCGCATGCGTGGTGGCCGTCTTTCCCCTCAGCCGCGCCGCAAGACGTGGCAGCTTGATCTTGCGGGCGGCGGAGGGTAAATAGTGCGCCCGATTTGGACGCCGGCCCGACGATCGGTGGGCACCGATCGCGGGCCTGTCCCCTCCCGAGCACAGTCATGGTGCTCTTTCCTTGCTAGGCCACCTACAAGCTCCAAACGGGCTTCTCACTCCCGTTTCATGACGGCAGTGACCAGATGTGTTTGCCGCCGTCGTGAAACGGCCGCGAATGGCAGGCCGCTCGGCCCATCCGGGTCGGAGAATCGCCGTTCGCCGTGAAAATCGGCGAGTGCCGATTCTTCCGAGCCGGGGGGGGGGGGGGGGGGGGGGTGGAGAGAATCGCGGGGGGAGCCAGGGGGACGTGAAATTTGTCGGGGGGCCCTCCCGCGATTCTCCCCCCCGGTGTGGGAACAGGAGAATCACGCCCACTGTTTTTCCTCAGCAAAACATTTCTATTGCTGAAAATTACAACTATCCCAACTAACAAATAGCTATATATTAGGATGAGAGGACACACCTCAATGATTAGTATCACAACTGTGAAGGACTGCAATTTAATTCTATAGTTAAGGAATATCGACACATTTTACTCAGGATATAAAAGGTTGCATCATTTAGTGAACATTTTTACTTCAGCATTTAAAGGTTAAATGAAATGTCAGTTGCATCAACATCTTACTTGGGCCAGGGAATATAGATATTTTCTCCTTTGAAGTGATGAAGTGTGAATTGCAGTGTGCTCTGCAAATAGTACACGATGTGACCGTGCAATATTTGACCTCTTTGCTGATTATTTCCCCATTCATAATTTGATTTTGTGAGCAATTATATCATGTACATTCATTACCCACAAAGGCCTTGAACTGCAGTTGGAGATATGCTCATACTCCTGCACCCTGGGGGTAATTTGGACTTTTTGCAATGCTGTAATATAAAATGGATGAGGTCACTGGGGAAGGTGTAAAATGGACTGCCTAGTCACTGTTGCCAATTTTACAGTAGTGCAGAAATCCACCCCTCTTGCTGACCTCTTGCCCAATTTTCTCCTGATTATGTACTGTGAATCCATCTATTCCCCAGCACAACACAAAGGAAAAATGATGGTTGACTCATTAATGCCAGTCAAGTGGTCAAGTGATATAATTATGGCAGTGAAGATCATGGTGGTTTCGACTTTTATGAGTCAGACCCCTTTTAAACTGTTTATGGTGTTATTGATAAGTACACGAGGTGGTCTAACCGGCCACAGATTCACCCTTTGTAAGCAGTCAACTGTTCATTACCTTCACAGTGAAAGCTGACAAGCAGAAATAGCTGGATGATTGCTGGTGCAGGACATTATGGATAGCACTGTGTAGCTCTGTATGCTTCCTATTCCAAACCAACACCGTTTCTCAAAGGAAATGTGCAGTGATCAACCTATTGTACCCACAGCTGGCCAATGAAAAGTAGGTTTGTGCCCAATTCTCTGGCATTCGAATCATAAAATCCCTACAGTGAAGAAGGAGGCCATTTGGCCCATCGAGTCTTCCCCGGTGATGCTTTGAAAACAATGGGCTTCCATCAAATTGGTGAAAGTTTGAGTGCAATCGTGATACATTCCCAACAGGGGAACATACAAATTCGGAGCAGGAATAGCCCACTCGGCCCCTCGAGCCTGCTCCGCATTCAGTAAGATCATGGCTGATGTGATTGTAACCCCAACCCCATGTTCAAGCCTCCCCCGATAACCTTTCGCCCCATTGCTTCTCAGGAATCTATCTACCACGACCGTAAAACTATTTAAAGACTCTGCTTCCACCGCCTTTTGAGGGAGAGAGTTCCAAAGACTCATCATCCTCTGAAAGAAAAAAAAATCCTCATCTCTCTTAAATGGGTGACCCCTTATTTTTATACTGTTACCCCTAGTTCTAGATTCCCGTACAAGAGGCATCATCCTATCCAAATCCACCCTGCCAAGTAACCACAGGACATATGTTTCAATTAAGCCAATTCTTACTCTTCTACATTCCAACAGATACAACTCCCACCTGGCCAACCTTTCTTTATAAGACAACTCCCCCCCTGCCCCCCAGTTCCAGGTATTGGTCTCACAAATCTTCCCTGCTTCCAATGTATTTACATTGTAGCCACCGAAGCTGGCCATTCCCTAAATACAAAATGGAGGAACGCAAAGCATACAGGTTAAAATGGACAATGTTTGCAGCACCAGCAGGCTGCACCAAGCAAATGTGGATTCTGTCTGCTAAGAGAGCAGACAGCACCGAAACGAACATTCCACATACTAATGAGGCAATCTCCGGGATAGTTAACATAGTAATGGAACGATCCCGGGAACAATGGACACAAATGGGGAAGTAACTGCAACATTGTATAGGATACCAGACACCCCGGCACCAGCGGGGTCCGAAAACAAAGCACCTGAAAGCCCGCCCAGTAGCCAAGGAACAGCCTCAGTATTGGGGGGATTCAAACATATCAATTGGGAAGAGACCCAATCAATTCCGAGCAGGTAAAGGGGTCCGCCCAAAGGGGCGCAGACCCCTGGGACCTATAAAAGACAGGTCCCACACTTAGTTCGTTCGTCTGAACCAGCCCTCCTCTCTGGACCAGCATTTCGACCAGCTTTTGCCAAGAAGACCTTGAACGAGAGAGAGGAGAGGTTTGGGACAGCAGCCGCCAGCAAGTAAGTCTCACAACGATCGCTACCAGAGATAGACACTCCTGATTCCTTTTTAACCCATACCAACCTGAAGTCTGCAGACCAGAGCAGAGCAAGAGGCCTTGTCCCCTGATCCGGCAGGTCCTTCGAGATAAGTATTGTTTATTTAGCGGTAGGAATAGTTTAATCCTCTTAGCGTGTGCATGGGTAGGATTATAATTATATTATAATAAACTCAGTTGTTTGAACTTACTAATTGGTGTATGGTTTTATTGCTTTGAACTTAACCTTTAAACTTGTGGCGGTATCTTAACGATACCTGGCGACTCCAGAGCTAAGTAACGAGACAGAGCCAAATTGAGTGTTAAGCACACTCACCCAGAACGAGCAACAACATCCTTCCTTAAATATGGAGACCAATACTGTCCACAGTTCTCCAGATGTGGTCTCACCAACACTCTGTAGAACTGAAGCATAACCTCCCTACTTTTGTATTCAATTCTCTTCACAATAAACCATACACATTCGCTTTGATTTCCTAATTACTTGCTGCACCTGCAAACTAGCCCTTTGCGATTGCTGCACTAGGACACCCAGGTCCCTCCTGCATCTCAGAGCTCTGGGATCTCTCACCGTTTAGATTTGCTTCTTTTTTATTCTTCCTGCCGGGTGCAACACGGCCGGAGAATTGCCCCCATCGTTTGTTGTCTGATTGTTCCTGCTCTTACAGTTATGCTAAGTGGAGTAATCATCATAAATGCCTCATCAGTGATGGTCCTGCCATTATCTTCCCTGGACCCATCTTTTATGTCTTTATTTGTCCCATTGCCACCCACTTTGGCCTTATACAAATATCGCTGTTGTCACTTAATCACTCCTGTCCTCCTGTCTACCACAGACTAGCCCTTGTTCTCTTTCCTCCCTTCCCTCATTTTCCCTGCCTCGGCACTTGCATAAAATGTGTTAGATCCGTAACATTTTTCTACATTTAAAAGAAGCTCATTGACCTGAAACACTGTTTTATGTCCCCGCAGATATTGCCCAGTATTTCCAGCAGTTTCTCTTTTCATTTAGATTTCCAACAATGGCAACATTTTGCTTTATATTTTAACCAAAATGATTTTCCTGGCGGAAAGCCTGATCAGCAACTGACAGTGTTCAATGACAATGCATGAATGGTTAATGTGCTTGCGAGACTTTGGTATACAACAAAGATGTCAATGCACATTAAGCATTCACACCCCAGCATCACAGCAGAGTCATTTCTAGGCTGATGTGACACAATTAAAATCAATTGTGAGTTTTTTCTAACTAAATCTAAACGTCCATAAATATTGATTGAAGAGCCATAGAATTAGAAGGACCCCAGTATTTATGTGTTTGGAATTAAAGGCAAGTGGTAGCCAGTGCTGTATAATAACGCTACTTTGGCAGATGATAATTCAGCTGTTTTACAAAATAACCATGGATACAATTGGCCAATCTTGCTGCAGATCTTTATGCCCACTTGGAAACTGGAAGATTTCCAGTTACCCTGAGACTTGGCCTACTTTCAGTCAAACCAAACAAGATTAGGTTCTGTTCAAATATGCTAATTATAGGCCTGTGCCGTAATTAACCTAGATTGCAAAATTCTTTCCCAAGCTTTGCCAATAAATTCAGATGATAAGTAAAGGATACAGTAAAATGTGGGTAGGGGGTGTCTTCAAGATGCTACTTATGGAAAACAGCGTGGAGAAGAACTGAAATACTATGAAATTTCACTGCGAGGTTGCATCTGCTAGCTGACCCCCTGGAGTATCAGGGCGAGGGAGGGAAATCATCGGCTATGGTGTTTTGCCTGCTTCCCGGCCTCTCACCCTCCTCCACCCTCCCCACCATTTAACCTCCCCCTCGCATCCTTAGGGTGCCCAGAATTGGGAACCATTTTGATAGTGAGGTTGAACTGGTTTAGATAGGCTTATGTGCCTCAATTTATAAAGCACATTGAAAGCTCGGATTTCAGCATGATATACAACTGCCGTGATTTACCATAGAACATAGAACATAGAACATTACAGCGCAGTACAGGCCCCTCGGCCCTCGATGTTGTGCCAACCTGTGAACCCACTCTAAAGCCCATCTACATTATTCCCTTATCATCCATATGTTTATCCAATGACCATTTAAATGCCCTTAATGTTGGAGAGCCCACTACTGTTGCAGGTAGGGCATTCCACGTCCTTACTACTCTCTCAGTAAAGAATCTACCTCTGACATCTGTCCGATATCTATCTCCCCTCAATTTAAAGCTATGTCCCCTCATTCTAGCCATCACCATCTGAGGAAAAAGGCTCTCACTGTCCACCCTATTTAATCCTCTGATCATTTTGTATGGCTCAATTAAGTCAGTCGTGTTGCGCCCGGCAAGGATCTGTGCGGGCAGCAGTTTGCGATCTAACCAGCCCGCTCCTGTTGGCGGGATCCCGTGTAGATGGAACGCAAAACTAATTGAGGCCAATTGAGGGCAACATTCATCTCATTAACGAGATTGAATCCCGATCTAATGTCCTATCAGTGAGAGGTCATGTGGGAGCCGATTAGTATTAGTCCACACCAATATGGGCAAGACGTCGCGGCACCGTGGGCCATTGTAGACCCCTGGCTGCCCAGGAACAGGGAAGAGCAGCATTGTGGCACTCCCTCTGGCACCCAGCAAATTGGCACTACCATCCTGACACTGTGAAGGAGCCCAGGTGGCACTGCCAGGCTGGTGGGAGCACTGCCAAGCTGGCAGTGCCAGGGTGCCTGGGTGCCAGGGTGCCAGGGGGGCCCTGAATCCCTGAAACCAGAGCACGCAGAGGAAACCTACGCAGGCACGGGGGAAAATGCAAAACTCCACAAAGTCACCCAATGCCAGAATTAAACCCAGGTCCCTGGCGCTCTGAGGCAGCATTGCTATCCACAGAGCCACCAAGCCCCCATAAGAGCTCTCTGAGGGTAGAGTTGGGGCCCTAGGTGCTTTGCTTTAAGTTATCTTCTGGTCTGAAGTGATGCACTGAAAGAATAGTACTCGCATGAGATCCCACATGAGGCAAGAAAGGGGAAACTGGTGCATTCTGTTGCTCAGAGCTGGCATTACTGTCAATGGGAATGCTTTATAGAGGAAGCTGTGGAAAAGTGGTATTACCAATGGACTAGTAAACCAGAGAACCAGCGTAATGCTCTGGGGGCCCACTTTCAAATCCGCCACTGAAAAAACAAATCTGGAATTAAAAGTCTGATGTTGACCATGAAACCATTGTTGATTGTCATAAAAACCCATCTGGTTCATGAATGTCCTTTAGGGAAGGAAATCTGCTGTCCTTACCTGGTCTCGCCTATGTGACTCCAGACCCACAGCATTGCCCTCACAGGCAATGAGGGATGGGCAATAAATGCTGGCACACCCTGCGACGCCCACATCCCATGAACAAATAAAAGAAAACAATCACTGGATTGGATGCTTTGGATGTTGATCTACAGGTCACCAGGCCAATGAATCAGCGTGGGATTTGGTGATTAGCACCATTTGCAGCCCCCACTCCTATCGATAAAGCATTAAACATTAGGAAAACGAAGAGTGGCAGTTGGTTAACAATTGGCTACAATTTGTTGGTGGGCATGAAGACAGTGCCTATCAGAACTGGAAAGACACCACCTCCCTTAAGTTGGACTACGGGTCTCATGCCAGTAGTGTGGACAAGTGGCAGATGCACATTCCAACTCCTCACCCACTTCCAGCTGATCAATGTGGGGCTGCCCGGCTTTCTTTCCCTCAGGTAAATCCTTGATGGTGATGGGAAGGACAACAGTTGGTAGGGGAACGAGTTCATGGGTGGGGGCAATCACAAACCACCAGCAACCCTCAGCGGTGCCTTGGAGCTGAGAGGAGGACAGGGACTTGATGTATAAGAAGCCATTTTGTTAATTTGAAGGGCCTTTCAAAACAAAATGCCTCAAAAATAATGCAAGATGAAAGTTTGGCATTTCAAACCAGAACTTGGTAAATTTCCATGTGTCTCTCATAGAATGCATAATTTGCATATGTAATGATGAAAATATAAATATTGAATTTGTGCATCAATAGAGAAATAGAATCAAATTTAAAATAGTCCCAACTCTGATGTTTGTGTTTTTGACATCTTTTGCATTTATTTGAATTTATTTCTCTGTATCACCAGGTGTTCAGGTTTTATGTGTCAATTTGCATGAATTATTTATCAGCATATTCAAAAAGAAAATGTAAAATTGGTGAACCATATTAGTTTAATGGAAACATGGCAACATTTTCACTTTCAATTAAATAAATATGAAATTTATATATAAAACTGAAAAAATTTCTGTGTCTTTGTGTTTTTTCCTGTGTGATACCTCAGAGAATTTGGTCAGAAAAGTCACCTGTAAAACAAACTTAAACTAAAGATGAGTAGAACATAGACAGTCTTCCTGGCTACTGATTCCGGTACTAAAAATAACTTTTAGTAGTACATTCAGATAATGTATCAAATCAGCTATATGAAAAACAATAATGGCTGCAACCATAAAACCAGACCCTTGAATAAAAGGTATTAACTACAACCATGGTGTTGCTATACTACTCAAATATGTTTATTTGGAGCACAATAATGTTTTGTTTTTTTGTTAAAATAATAATTTGAAATCGCAAATGCAACCCAATGATTTTTTAAAATCATTTTTAATCACAACATTCTTTTATCACAAAAATGGCTCTGGCTTCCCTTGCCTTCATTTTAGGGCATTTTCATGTCAATACAATCTAATTGGAAAATGTTGGAGTCCCCAGATGTGGATATGGCCTGTGAGCTGCAGGTTGGCAACACCTATCCTGGCTCCACATCAAAAACTTCAAAAACGTTAACTTTGTTGTTCAGGGTTTGTTATAAACCACATTCATCCATGGGGGAGGGATGATTAACTACAGGATGTGTGCTCTCCCCTGTTGTGTTTGGTCCCTTGTACTTTATGAAGTAACTCACTAAATACTTTGATATGTCCAAACCAGGATCCTTTTATTATGTCATGTGCGGTAAGATGGCAATCTGATACAGAGTACGTTGCGATGGAGGTTTCCTACTCCTCTGGAACTTACACCTAGCACTGACCAATTACATGTACGTCTTATTACCCTCTCAATCTTCTTCTGAAGATGGCCAGATGTGTCTCCCTTTATATCAGGTCCCAGGTCACATTACCTTAGTCTGGAGACTGCATGGCGTATATGTACCGCCACCTGCGGGTTGGAGATCTCACACCATCTAACTATGATATAGCCCATAGGCATATCACCACACCCTTGATAAGGGAATAGGGAATCCTTAACAACACTTGGTTATGTATAAATAGAGTTGACCAATAAGGCACCGATTAGTTAAGACCCAGTAGGGAGTACTGGAGCTGCATATAATAGTCATTATAAAATTATGTAAGTTTTTTGTTTTGACCTACTCGATGTGGACTCTTCATTGTCCTTACAAAACTGGCGACAAGGATAAAAACTGGTTAGTTATCAATGCTGCTGAGCCACCTCCCCGTACCTCTTGGATACAGATTGGAAATTTTCTTCCATTATGCCTCTTTGCAGACATTTGGACGTGTTTGATACCGGACAGAAGGATTGGAATCAGTAAGCACAGAGGATACATTATCTTTACTGGGCCAACGATATCACAGAGATGACCTCCTTACTAACTGCCTATAGCATAGTTCGGAGTGATACAGATCATTACCTACTCAATGACCCCAGACACTAAAACTTGAGCTTGTGGCTTCAGTAGGACAACATTTTAAGGCAACCCCGTCCATTATGGTACAACAGTACTGGTTTAATACTGCTGAAGGAACTCCGGGTGAGTCCACCACCAAGTTTTTGTTGAGAATTTGTAAAATTGCAGAATTCTGTGAATATGGCGCTGCCCTATCTGAAATGCCACTTGACCACTTGGTTTGCAGCATTAACAATACTGCCTCTCAGAAGAAACTGCTAGCTGAGCCTTCCCTGACCTGGCAACAGGCCATTCAGATTACATTGTCCAGGGAAAGCACAGAGCAAGGGTGCAGGAGATACAGGAGATGGAGATGAATGCCATAAAGTGCTCCCCCTCCTGTCAAGGGGCCCCTGCCTGAACTGCCGCCTTGCTCTGGACCAAACATCAGAAAGGTCCAAACCGAAGGAAGAGTCTTCCTGATGGGTAAATTCCCTGGAGTCCATAGATGGGGAGCCAGGTTGATGTGGGGCTTGTGGTCGCTGATCCTTGTGTGAACTCAGGCCAGGAGTGAACCAGAGGCCCACGTGCCCTAATAGAAACAGATGCCAGCCCAAGGCCACTGAGTGGCTCCCACTAAGGTTGCAGTGTGGGTGGATGGGCGACTTGGTCGGACAGAGAATGTTTGACTGCATTAAGCTGGGGATTCAGTCCTTGGATTTGACAGACACCCAGGCCAGGTTGGTCACCTACACGGATGAACTGTTAAACATCAAAACTATGACCCCGGCGCCAATCGGTGCAGATCCCGCTCACTGTGGTAAAGGGCCATGGGCCAGCCTGGCCCATGACTGGTTGCGTCATCTGCAGCTGCATTGGCAGCATATCCTCCAGATGCGTTCCAGTGATTTGGGCAAGGTGTTACGAAAATACACCAAAGTGTTCCAACCCGGATTGGGGAAGACATGAGGAGCTGTAGCCCGCATGTAGGTCGGCCCGGCAGCCCTGCTGTGGTAGTTCTGGGCACGCTCAGTTCTCTCTGCCTTGCTGCAACACAGTTCAGCTGGTTGAAGTCCTTGGATATCATCAGGCCGTCCGGTTCGCTGATTGGGCAGCACTGGTGATACCAATAACGAAGCTGGACAAAGCGATTTGTTTATGCGGAGACTGTAAATTAACGGTAAACACGCCTTCCCGGTTGGACCGCTACCCCATCCCCACCTGGAAGCTTGTGGGCGGGCATTCATTCGTCAAACTATGAGCCAAGCCTATTTGCAGCTTGAGTTACATCCTGCCTCCTGCAAATATGTCACCAGCAATATGCACAGGGGCCTGTACGAGTATATACTGCTGCCTTTGGGAACGCCTCCCTCCGACAGCAAAGAGGCTCCGCAGGTCCACAAAATCGCAGCATTTTTCGGGGGGTTTTCCCGGCGGGTTTTGAAAAAAAAATTAAAGTCCCACAAAATTGGCCCTGCCTCCCTCGCCCTGCCCAGGCGCCAAAGCTCTGTCCCACGGAGCTAAAGAGAAAAAACAGAGGAGAGACTGGTCCCGGTGTGCTGCATGCGGAGGAGGAGTGGGGATCGCAACAAGAAACTGCCTGAAAGTCGGAGCACGGAGAGGATAAGACAAAAAAATTAAATAATTTTTATTCATCTTTCTTTTTGCTCTCCTGAAAATTTAAAAAACCTTTTTTAAAAAAAAACTTTACTTAGGGGCGAAAAAAAAGATATTATTTTTTGTACCAAAACCCAGGAAAAAAAGAGAGAGGCACATAACAGGAATATGCCTGCAAATAATAATTAATCGGGAGGGGGGGGGGAAACGGCGAGGTGTAAGAAGGAGCAGCAGCGAAGGCGAAGGAAAAAAGCAGGAGCTGCGGCCGCGCAGGCAGACGATCCCACGGGGCAAGGCAGAGGTTCAGGTGAACCAGGAAGTGGAAAAGCTGGCGAGCCGAGCAGCGGAGCAGGAACAGGATGCGGCGACCATCCCCAATCCCCCGCCACCCCGCAAAGAGGGAGGAATGGAGAAGCGTGCTGAAAACGGAAATAAACGCCATGAGGGAGGCACTCAGGATGGAGCTCCTCACAATGATGAAGGAGATGCTGGCGGAGACAACAGACAAAATGCAGCGAACCATCGATGGCCCGGAAAGGAAGGTGGAGGCGCAGGAGAAAACGATTCAGGAGTTGGAGAGGGCCGCCTCGGACCAGAGCGACATGATGGTAACTCAGGAAACCGAGGTGAAAAGGCTGGTAACGACCCAGGGGAGCCTAAGAGGGAAAGTGGAGGACCAGGAAAATAGGTCCAGACGGCAGAATGTTAAAATAATGGGTCTGCCAGAGGGGATATAGCTGGCGGCCATGTTGGGTGCCCCTTGGACAAATGGAAACCCTGGAGCACAGGGGCCCGACCTCATGGCGAGAGTGGCGACCGCGGCCATTTTGGACGGCACCCTAACGAAGGGAAACCCCGGAGTGCAAGGGCGCGTCCATCAGGTAAGTATGGGTGATCCCGCAGGACTGGGGTGGGGTCGAAAACCTGCCACCAGGATTGTTATCTCGAACGTAAGGGGACTCAACGGCCGGGTGAAAAGATCCAGAGTCTTCACCCACCTAAGAAGCCTAAAATCAGACATAATCTACCTACAAGAGACGCATCTGAGGGAGAAGGACCGAGTGCTGGTAAGGAAGGGCTGGGTGGGACAGACATACCACTCATGCTACGGGACGAGGGCTAGGGGTGTTAATTATTAATTAATATTAATTAGCAAGAGGACGAAGTTTACGACAACCAAGACAATTACGGACCATGGGGAACGGAACTTCATGGTCAGCGGTGTCCTGGAAGGGGCACTGGTCGTACTGGTAAATGTGTACGCTCCCAACTTGGACGACAGAATTCATAAAGAAGACCATGGCAGAAATCCCCGACCTTGACACACACCGACTGATCATGGGGAGTGACTTCAACTGTGTACAGAACACTGACCGACCGATCAAACCCCAGAGCAGGGAAAAAGACTGGCATGGCTAGGGAACTAGGAACATTTATGGAGCAGATGGGGGCGGTGGACCCATGGAGGTTCCTGCACCCGGGAGAGAAGGAATGTTCATACTTCTCGCAAGTACACAAGGTATACACCCGTATCAACTTCTTTGCAGTGGGGAAATCGGTGCTTCCAGGGATCACGGGAATGGAGTACTCCGCGATCGTTATCTCTGACCACGCTCCACACTATATCGTGTGAGGTTGGAGACAGGCCGGGCCCAGCGGCCCACATGGAGGCTGGACACGGACCTCCTGGATGACAAGGCCTTCTGTCAAAAAACATGGTGGGCCAGAGAGGACAATTTGTGATGTCCTCAGCACATCACAAATTGCTTCACAGACAATGAAGTGCTTTTGAAACAGATTGTAATGCAGGAAACATTACACTCACATCACGGGCACTAGATATCACAATAATATCAATGCTGGTTCCAAGGATAAAAGCAAGAACATTCAATTGAAATAATCTTGACTAATTTTTGTCCTTTGAGTTTTTAAGTGGCAAATGAAATTATGTTATAAAATAGTTGATGTGACCATCAATTCACACGACACGTGGTTGGAAGTGAACAGTGGTTTTAATAGTCTTTCAACAGAGCCTGCCTGTGATGAGATGAACTGGCAGGCAGGTTCACGACTGCCAAGCTTTATACTTCCGGTTAGTGGGAGGAGCCATGGGCGGAGCCATGGGTGGAGCCTAGTACAAACATCTCATCTCCCCCTATGGGCAGAGCCACGCAACTGCTCGTATACCGAGCTTACATAGACACAGTACATCATATATAATAACAGTGTGAATTACACGGACTGTGATTCACCACATTCACCCCCTGTAAAAAATTGAGTCCAGTGGGGGTGATGTGTCTACAAAATCCAAATTACGAATTACAAGTTACAATTTACAGTTTATAAATCACAAATTAAGTCGATCCGGCGGCCGAGTCGTCCTCTGGGATCGACGAAGTACCGGGGTTGCAGCCTCTTCTGGTGGCTGGGCGGTGGCGGTCGGCGAGGGACCCATGGCAGACTCCGGGGGTGATTCGTCCAGAACTTCGTATCCAACTGGTTCGACTGTTGACGGGGAGTGCCGGAAACCCAAGGGCGCAGGGGGGCAGAGCACAGGCAGCGAAACTGCAGGTGTGGAGGCGCCGGGCGTGGGGGGTTGGGAGGGGTACAGTGCGAGGGGTATCTCAGCGGAGGTAGTGTCGGAGTTGGATCCTGCAGGTGCCAGGTCCCGGAGGGAAACAGTGTCCTGATGGCCGTCAGGGTACTCTATAAATGCGTAGTTTGGGTTTGAATGGAGCAGGAGCACACTCTCTACGAGTGGGTCAGTTTTGTGAGTCTGGACGTGCTTCCGGAGGAGAACCGGGCCCGGTGTCTTCAACCATCCTGGGAGTGAAACCCCCGTGGTAGTGCCCCTGGAGAAAACAAATAGCCGCTCGTGAGGGTCTGGTTGGTGGCCGTACATAGGAGGGACCTAATAGCATGGAGCGCGTCCGGGAGGACTTCCTGCCAATGGGAGGTCGGGAGCTTCCTGGACCGGAGGGTCAGTAGTTCTCCCTCTCCACCTGCCCATTCCCCCTGGGGTTGTAGCTGGTAGTCCTGCCCTTTTTGAGCAGGTACTGACGAAGCTCGTCGCTCATAAAGGACGAAACCCTGTCGCTGTGTACGTAGCTGGGGAAACCAAACAGGGTGAAGATACTATGCATGGCCCTAATGACTGTGTGGGAGGTCATATAGGGGCACGGGATAGCAAAGGGAAAGCGAGAGAACGCGTCGATGACGTTCAGGAAGTACACATTCCTATTGGTCGAGGGAAGTGGCCCTTTGAAATCGATAGCGAGGCGTTCAAAGGGACGGGAGGCCTTGACCAGGTGGGCCCTGTCTGGTCTATAGAAGTGCGGTTTGCACTCCGCACAGATCGGGCAATCCATGGTGATGGCTTTTACCTCCTCAGTGGAGAAAGGCAGATTTCGGGCTTTTACATAGTGGGCGAGCCGGGTGACCCCCGGGTGGCAGAGGTCATTGTGGATAGCTTTCAGGCGGTCGTCTTGCGCGCTGGCGCACGTGCCGTGGAACAGGGCATCTGGGGGCTCGTTGAGCTTCCCCAGTCGGTACATAATGTCGTACTTGTAGGTGGAGAGTTCGATCCTTCACCGCAGGATCTTATCATTTTTGATTTTGCCCCTTTGAGAGTTGTCGAACATAAAGGCAACCGATCTTTGGTCGGTGATGAGGGTGAACCTCCTACCTGCAAAGTAGTGCCTCCAGTGACGTATACCTTCCACGATGGCTTGTGCTTCCTTTTCGACCGAGGAGCGTCGAAGTTCCGAAGCAGAGAGGGTTCGGGAGAAGAAAGCGACTGGTCTCCCTGCCTGATTTAGTGTGGCTGCGAGAGCAACCTCTGAGGCATCGCTCTCTACCTGAAAGGGGATGGATTCATCCACCGCCTGCATGGCCGCTTTGGCGATGTCCTCCTTGGCGATGTCCTCCTTGATACAAGTGAAGGCCTGACGCGCCTCATCCGATAGAGGGAAGAGTGTGGCCTTAAATAGTGGGCGGGCTTTGTCCGCATACTGAGGGACCCACTGGGCATAAGAGAAAAATCCCAGGCACCTTTTGAGAGCCCTGGGACAATGTGGTCCGGGTCGGGGCCCAGGACTCCGTTCTCCACGACATAGCCGAGGATGGCTAGCCTGGTCGTGCGGAAAACGCATTTCTCCGTGTTATACGTGAGGTTGAGCTTCTGGGCCGTCTGGAGAAATCGATCGAGGTTAGTGTCGTGGTCCTGCTGGTCGTGGTCGCAGATGGTGATGTTATCCAGGTACGGAAACGTGGCCCGCAGCCCGTATTGGTCCACCATTCGGTCCATTGCTCGTTGGAACACCGAGACCCCATTAGTGACGCCAAAGGGAACCCGGAGGAAGTGGAAGAGGCGGCTGTTGGCCTCAAACGCCGTGAAGTGGTGGTCTTCCGGGCGGATTGGGAGCTGATGGTATGCAGACTTCAGATCCACCGTGGAGAAGACTTTATAATGGGCGATCTGATTCACCATGTCTGCAATTCTGGGGAGGGGATACGCATCGAGGAGCATGAACCGATTAATGGTCCACTACCATTCAGAATTTTTCCCAGGTCTTGACGACCACCACCTGAGCTCTCCAGGGACTTACTGGCCTTTATGATCCCCTCACGTAGGAGCCTCCGGACCTCGGTTCTGATAAACACCCTGTCCTGCAGGCTGTATCGCCTGCTGCAAGTGGCTACGGGTTTGCAGTCCGGCGTGAGATTGGCAAAGAGTGGAGGGGGGTCGATTTTTAGAGTGGCGAGGCTGCAAATAGTGAGTGGGGGCAAGGGTCCGCCGAAGCTAAGTGTGAGGCTTTTCAGGTTGCACTGGAAATCGAGTCCCAGTAGGAGTGGGGCGCAGAGTTCAGGGAGCACGTACAGCTGGAGGTTTGAGTAGCTGGTACCCTGGATCGTTAGGGTCGCGACGGTGCGCCCTTGGAGGTGAACAGAGTGGGAGCCCGAAGCGAGGGAGATAGTTTGCCGTGCAGGAAAAATAGGGAGCGAACAGCGTCTTACCAGTTCTGCGTGTACGAAGCTCTCGGTGCTCCCGGAGTCGAAGAGGCATGGCGTCCTGTACCCGTTTATTTTAACGGTCATCATTGAGTTGCGGAGGTGCTTTGGACGCGACTGGTCCAACATGACCGCGCTGAATTGCGGGTAGTCGGCGGCTCGATCAGCTGTGCTGGAGTGGCCCCGTGATGACTGCCCTCTGAGTTCGTAGTCGTCGAGGTGAGTTTCAGAGTTTGAAGAGGATGGATCCCGAGATTGCCGCCCCCATGAGTCGCACATGGCCAGCCGCATGGAGGAGGATTTCCAAGATGGCCGCCCCCATGGGTTGCACATGTCGGGTGGGGGCGGAGTCGGCATACAGGCTCAGCATTTCGGGGCCTGTGGGCCTGTGAGTTTTGGAAGCGAATGCTGTGGGCTGCGGGAGAGTTTGGAGAGGGGGATTCCTTCACCAGGCAGACCCAGGCATAGTGTCCTTTGTGGGCCGGGCAGTGCTGCCGTGGGTGCTGGGGCTGTCCGCAAAAATGGCACACTGGGGCTGCGTGATGGCTGGGTGGCCGCGCGGCGCAGGCCTGGGGCAGTCGCTGGTCGGGGGCCCAGGATGGGGTCGCTTGGTCCGCGGGGAACGAGGTGAGGCTGCGGAATGAGACCTCCATAGTGGTAGCTAGTTCAACTGTGTCCTCTAAGTTCTGGGCCCCTTTTTCTAACAACCGCTGGCGCACATAATTCGATCTGAGGCCTGCCACGTACACATCTCTAACGGCAAGTTCCATGTGCTGTTCAGCTGATACAGCCTGCTAATTACAGTCCCGAGCTAAAATCTTTAACTCCCGCAGGAATTCTTCCAACGACTCCGCGGGACGCTGGCGGCGGGTCGTAAAAAAATGGCACGTGTAGACCTCGTTGATGGGCCTCATGTACATTCGATCTAGCATGGCTAGGGCCCCCGTGTACGAGTTGGTACTATTGAGTTGAGAAGATATACGGTGGCTCACCCTTGCGTGCAGTAGATTGAGTTTCGGCTCCTCTGTAGTTTCAGCAGTACTTGATTCAGCCAGGTAGGCCTTGAAACATCTGAGCCAGTGCTGAAACATTTCTCTTGCCTCTGCAGCCTGCGGGTCGAGTTCTAGTCGGTCAAGTTTGAGGGCTGATTCCATAGTTGTTTCTTCGATTTCTTCTTGTTTCCAAAGACTATTAAATTGATGTGACCATCAATTCACACGACACGTGGTTGGAAGTGAACAGTGGTTTTAATAGTCTTTCAACAGAGCCTGCCTGTGACGAGATGAATTGGCAGGCAGGCTCACGACTGCGAAGCTTTATACTTCCGGTTAGTGGGAGGAGCCATGGGCGGAGCCAAGGGTGGAGCCCAGTACAAACTCATCATCTCCCCCTATGGGCAGAGCCGCGCAACTGCTCGTATACCAAGCTTACATAGACACAGTACATCATATATAATAACAGTGTGAATTACACGGACTGTGATTCACCACAATAGTGTCATGCTAAATTGTAAACAGCCGAGAGATTAAAATGAATACACATGATTGAGCTGTTTAATCCACTGCCATCTGTACCAATGAGCACTTCGAAACAGACAAATGATAATTTGCAAAGAAGTTACAATACAAAAACACACCACTCAGCACAGATCTATGGTCCCTTCATCCATCTTCCTTCATCTAACCCAATCAATATATTCTATACTTAACAGTCCCAATCAATATATCCTGTTCAGTACAGATACAGCACTGGCATCTATCAGACAGTATTTAACATTGCCCAGGTGTGTCCTGGAAACAGGACAAATCCAACTAGCTAACAAAGCTGGCTTAGCTCAGTGGGCTCGACAGCTGGTTTGTAATGCAGAACAAGGCCAGCAGTGTGGGTTCATTCCTGTACCAGCTCTGTGTACCCGAACAGGCGCCGGAATGTGGTGATTCGGGGCTTTTCATAGTAACTTCATTGCAGTGTTAATGTAAGCCTACTTGTCACAGTAAAAGGTTATTACTATTATTATTAATTACCACCCTATCAGTCTACTCTCCATCATCAGCAAAGTGATGGAAGGAGTCATCAACAGTGCTAACAAGCAGCACTTATTCAGCAATAACCTGCTCACGGATGCTCAGTTTGGGTTCTGCAGGGGCGCTTAGCTCCGGACCGCATTACAGCCTTGGTTCAGACGTGACAAAAAAGCTGAATGCCAGAGGTGAGATGAGAGTGACTGCCCTTGACATCAAAGTAGTGCATGACAGAGTATGGTATCAAGGAGCCCTAGCAAAATGGAGTCAATGGGAATCAAAGGGAAAGCCCTCTGCTGGATGGAGTCAACATGGCACAAAGGAAGGTAGTTGGATGTCAATCATCTCAACTCCAGGACATCACTGCAGGGGTTCCTCAGGGAAGTGTCCCAGGCCCAACCATCTTCACCTGCTTCATCAATGAATGACCTGCCTTGCATTATAAGGTGAGAAGTGGGATTGTTTGCAGATGACTACACAATGTTCAACAGAACTCATGACTTCTCAGATAATGAAGCAGTCCATGTCCAAATGCAGCAAGATACCTGGCAACCCCACCACCTGGAGGTTCTCCTCCAAGTCACTCACCACCCTAACTTGGAAATATATTGTTGTTCCTTCACTGTCAAAATCCTGGAACTCCCTCTCTAACAGCACAATGAGTGTACCTACACCTTAGGGACTGCAGGGGTTCAAGAAGGCAAAACACCACCACCTTCTGAAGGGCATCTATGGAAGGGCAATAAATGCTGGCCTAGTCAGCGATGCCCGCATCCCACAAATGAATAAGAAAAAAAATCCTTCCACTCCTTACTTTTTCATATACGTGCTTAGATTTCCCTTCAATTTGTCCATGCTGTATGGCCCCAGCACTTCACCCATTCCCTGGGTGAAGAAGTTTATCCTGAGTTCTCGATTAGGTTTATACATCGTTGTTAGTTCTGCTTCCCGCATCTAGTGGTGCAACAAGGCAGACATAGTGAGGTTTTTCTTCCGGGACAGGTCATTTACCTGTCACCAGGTGCATTTGGCTTGAGGGGCAGCACTCTGCATCAAGCAGACTGACCAGGGATCCGTCCCACTCTTATCACCTACCATTGGAGTGTTTGGAAGAATTTACAGGTTGACACACTCAACCTGTTTGACTGTTTCATGAAGTCCTGGGATGGGACTCAAACCCAGAACTTCTGGTTCAGAGGCAAGGATGTTACCCAGTGTGCCACAAGACTCCTGTGGCTTATTAGTGATGACCCTACATTTATGATCCTTACTTCTGGTGACACCTACAAGGGCAAACATCTTCTGTACGTCTTCCCTATCAAACCACTTCAGATTTTTAAAGATATCCAGTAGGTTAGGATAACACCGTGGCACAGTGGTTAGCACAGCTGCCTCACAGCGCCAGGGACCCAGGTTCAATTTCGGCTTTGGGTGACTACCTGACTATGTGCAGGTGAGGTGGATTGGCCATGCTAAATTGCCCCTTAGTGTCCAAAGATGTGCAGGTTCAGTGCGGTTACAGGGATAGGACAGGGTAGTGGGCCCAGTTAGGATGCTCTTTTAGAGGGTCGGTGCTGACTCGATGGGCTGAATGGTCTCCTTCTGAACTGTAGGGATTCTATGATCCATCCCACCAATTGTTTTGTTAGAGAAACAAAACGCAGCATGTTTGATCTTTACTGTTAAGGTGACCTGCAGCACCCAATACAATCTATTTTTTTAAATGAATTTAGAATACTCAATTAATTTTTTCCAATTAAGGGGCAATTTAGTGTGACCAATCCACCTAGCCTGCACATCTTTGGCTTGTGGGGACGAAACCCACGCAAACACGGGGAGAATGTGCAAACTCCACACGGACCGTGACCCAGAGCCGGGATCGAACTTGGGATCTCGGCACCATGAGGCAGCAGTTCTAACCCATTGCAGCACAGTGCTGCCCTCCCCAATGCAATCTAGATCATATCATCATTGTGCATGATCTAGAACAAGCATTTTCAAAGTGGGGGTCGCGATCCGTGGGTGTGTCGCGGGCGGGGGTCACGGAGCCATGCATCGTGGCGTTCCCGATCGTGGGAATTCAGACGCAATGTCTGCAGCAGCCGACTTCCAAAAATGCCATGTGGAGACCAGGCATGATGGCTACTCCAGGGGTCTTGGAGCCCCTTGGGTGATCAGGCACCGGGCGAGGAAGTAGCTCGGCACTTCCCCCAGCATTGGGCACCCTGGCAATGCCAACCTGGCTCTTCCAGAGTGCCTGGTTGGCACTGATTGGGTGCAGGGGCACTGCCCAAGTTCCAGGTTAGCAGTGCCAGATTACCCAGTGCCAGATTGATACTGCCAAGGGTCAAGACCTGAGAGGAGCCATTTCCATGAAAGGAGGGGCGAGGAGGGTATGAAGGGTGAGGAGGGGAAGAGGGGTTTTGAAAGGTGGGCGGGGTCCTGAAATAGAGGGTGGGAGGGCCTGAAAGTGGAGGCCCTCAGCAACTCCATAATGGATGTGCTCACTTTGAGGGTGGGGGGGGGGGGGGGGGGAGATATGCCCATGTGTGCAGGGATTGGCATTGTCCGTGGATGCAGGATGTGGGGGACTGTCAAGCTCACTTAGAGATCGGGCCCCCTTTCAAAATGGCATTCCGATCTCTGAGGAGCTGGTCTCCCACTTCTCTCCAAGCTTTTGCTGGCCCTTGCCATCCTGGGGGCGGGGGGGGGGGGGGGGGGGGGGCTTCTTCATCAGGTTTGGTGGGCTCTTTTCACACAAAAAAATGTTATTTTCTGAGTTCCCGGAGGAGAGCCACCTTCCCTGTATCTGCTCAGCGCACCCCTCTCACCAGAAGTCCGTCAATCCCAATTTTCCCCTGACGCCCAATTCTCCGTCCCATCTGCGAATGCGATTTGGGCATCACAGGACAGAGAATCCAGCCGACAGTCCTTAAACAGTGCAGGTGTATTAATGGAACACGTGCGCACAGACTGTTTTCCCAGGTGATGTTCTTTGACCGGAGAGTGTTGTTCCAGTCGACCTTGTTGCCTTGGTGACTGTTACTGTTCCATTGTTGTTGTTGAGGACCTGTGGACTTCTGGTGTTGATTGCAGTTTTCTACTCAGTACAGCTGGTGATATCCCATCTCTCTGACCGGCCGTTTGTTGTGAAGAAACAGCTTTGTTGTTCATTGTTTGGATATGCCTATGGTTGCGTGAGTATACTTGGTCGTTCACTGCCACTCCGTGTGATCGAGGTGACAATGTCGCTACAGATGTGACAAGTTTCCACTCCAGTTGAATGTGTTGAAGGTTTCCATCCTGACTTGCTCTCCACGCTCAGCTCTGGTAATGGTTTGGCAGTCTTGTCAAACTGAAATTTGGCTTTCTTTATTTCCACATTGACAATGAGCCCTCTGACGGTTTTCACTGTCGCCTCAGCCATTCAATTTGATTGGGGATAGTGCAGAGATGCTGAATTTCCCAATCCTTTGGGAATTGGCTGAACTCTTCACTTGTGAACTGAGTGTTGTGTGCTCTATTTCCTGTACCTGGATGGCTCGGATGCGTAGTGTTGAGTAAAGAACACAAAGCTTTGTTCATGAACAAAACTATAAATTTATTACACTACTAACTAAGATTCGTTCACATTCCTAAAATAGAAGGTTTCCACATTAAACTATGCTATCTCTAACTGCAGACTTCTCAACTACAACTGTTCTGAGGCCTGGCCCGCTTACAGCTGCCTTCTAACTCCTCACTCATAACTTCCAGAATCTAGTCACATGATATATATGTGACTGTTCTGTGGTTTCCTCTAGTGGTAAGAAGCATTATCATTAACTTGTTAACTCTTTACATCCCAGTCAAGGTACATAGCTTTACACTGAGGACCATTGTTACTCATCACAATGTCTGGAATGTTGTACTGACTGGAGTGAGCTTTCAGGCATTCTATTATTTCTATCGTTGTTGTTGATGTCAGCTGGTCTAAGTCCCAGTAGTCAGAATAGTAGTCTAAGTGACTAGATAATTAGCTCCTCCAAAGTGAAAAGGTCTACTCGCAGATTCATCCATGGTCTGTCTGGGATAGTATCACCAACAGCACTCTAGCTTATGCAACCAATTAGTACCGTGGGCGGTACAGTGGTGCAATGGTTAGCACTGCTGCTTCACAGCGCCAGAGACCCAGGTTCGAATCTGACCTTGGTTGACTGTCTGTGTGGAGTCTGCACATTGGTCCTATGTCTGCATGGGTTTCCTGTGGGTGCTCAGGTTTCCTCCGACTGTCCACAGATGTGCAGGTTAGGTGGATTGAGCATGCTCCTTAATGTCCAACGGTGAAGTGTAGTTACGGGGATGGGCAGGGGAGTGGGCCTGGGTAGGGTGCTCTTTCGGAGGATCGGTGCAGACTCAATGGGCCAAATGGCTTCCTTCTGTGCTGAAGGCATTCTATGATTCTGTGGGTAAAAGCAAATGATCAAAATATGTCTCTGATGCACCTGAGAACACTAAGGAAATCCCAATGTGCCCACATACATTGGTGCTGAAAAGGAAGTTTCAATTTCCTATTGTTGATTTTACCCTGTCTGCCCTGCTCCGTGTTTCCCTGTGTCAGTGAGATCAGATACCCAGAACCAGAGAAACATGGGTCGTTTGCACTGCTTGTTTTTTGCACAGATTTACTTAGAAATTTTTTTGGCAGGTGTAAAGCCTGCTGAGGAACACAGCTCAAAGTAAACCAGCTGGAGTACTGTTACGACACCATCGGCTAGTGTACGTTTCATTAAAGCCTCAACTGAGCCACAGCTGCAACACAGGTGAAATAAGTTTTATTTAAAATACCCAAGGTCCTTGCCTGAGCCTAATAAACTGCAGTCACCAGGTTTGTAACTTTAAGACAAGTAACCTTTTATTATGTGCGGACAAAATTTTTAACTATCTAATTTCCCTTCCCCTCCATTCCTAACTACCCCTACTCTTTTGGTTTTGGTTTCCTGGATAATTGGGGCTCATTCTGGGGTAGGTGGGACCTCTACAAACAGGATGGTCTTCACCTGAACCAGAGGGGTACCAATATCCTGGGAGGGAGATTTGCTAGTGCTCTTCGGGGGGGTTTAAACTAATTCAGCAGGGGGATGGGAACCTAAATTGTAGTCCCAGTGTACAGGATGTTGAGAGTAGTGAGGTCAGGGATAGGGTTAAAAGTTCGAAAGAGGGCACCGGCAAGCAGGACGCTGGTTTGAAGTGTGTCTACTTCAACGCCAGGAGCATCCGGAATAAGGTGGGTGAGCTTGCAGCATGGGTTGGTACCTGGGATCTCGATGTTGTGGCGATTTCGGAGACATGGGTAGAGCAGGGACAGGAATGGTTGTTGCAGGTTCCAGGATTTAGATGTTTCTGTAAGAACAGAGAAGATGGTAAAAGAGGGGGGGGTGTGGCATTGTTAATCAAGGAAAGTATTACGGCGGTAGAAAGGACGCTTGAGGACTCGTCTACTGAGGCAGTATGGGCCGAGGTTAGGAACAGTAGAGGAGAGGTCACCCTGTTGGGAGTTGTCTATAGACCTCCGAATAGTCCCAGAGATGTAGAGGAAAGGATTGCAAAGATGATTCTTGACAGGAGCGAGAGTAACAGGGTAGTTGTTATGGGGGACTTTAACTTTCCAAATATTGACTGGAAATACTATAGTTCGAGTACTATAGATGGGTCAGTTTTTGTGCAGTGTGTGCAGGAGGGTTTTCTGACACAGTATGTAGACAGGCCAACAAGGGGCGAGGCCACATTGGATTTGGTACTGGGTAATGAACCCGGCCAGGTGTTAGATTTAGATGTAGGTGAGCACTTTGGTGATAGTGATCACAACTCGGTTATGTTTACTTTAGCAATGGGCAGGGATAGGTATATACCGCAAGGCAAGAATTATAGCTGGGGGAAAGGCAATTATGATGCTATTCGGCAAGATTTAGGAGGTATAGGATGGGGAAGGAAACTGCAGGGGATGGGTACAATCGAAATGTGGAGCTTTTTCAAGGAACAGCTACTGCGTGTCCTTGATAAGTATGTACCAGTCAGGCAGGGAGGAAGTTGTCGAGCAAGGGAGCCGTGGTTTACTAAGGAAGTTGAAGCACTTGTCAAGAGGAAGAAGAAGGCTTATGTTAGGATGAGACATGAAGGCTCAGTTAGGGCACTTGAGAGTTACAAGTTAGCCAGGAAGGACCTAAAGGAAGAGTTAAGAAGAGCGAGGAGAGGACACGAAAAGTCGTTGGCGGATAGGATCAAGGAAAACCCTAAGGCTTTCTATAGGTATATCAGGAACAAAAGAATGACTCGAGTAAGATTAGGGCCAATCAAGGATAGTAGTGGAAAGTTGTGTGTGGAATCAGAGGAGATAGGGGAAGCATTAAATGGATATTTTTCGTCAGTGTTTACACTGGAGAAAGACAATGTTGTCGAGGAGAACACTCAGGTTCAGTCGACCAGGCTAGATGGAATTGAGGTTCAAAAGGAGGAGGTGTTAGCAATTTTAGAAAATGTCAAAATAGATAAGTCCCCTGGGCCAGATGGGATTTATCCTAGGATTCTCTGGGAAGCCAGGGAGGAGATTGCTGAGCCTTTGTCCTTGATCTTTATGTCGTCTTTGTCGACAGGAATAGTGCCGGAAGACTGGAGGATAGCAAATATTGTCCCCTTGTTCAAGAAGGGGAGTAGAGACAACCCTGGTAATTATAGACCTGTGAGCCTTACTTCGGTTGTGGGTAAAATGTTGGAAAAGGTTATAAGAGATAGGGTTTATAATCATCTTGAAAAGAACAAGTTGATTAGCGATACTCAACACGGTTTTGTGAAGGGTAGGTCATGTCTCACAAACCTTATTGAGTTTTTTGAGAAGGTGACCAAACAGGTGGATCAGGGTAAAGCTGTTGATGTGGTGTATATGGATTTTAGTAAGGCGTTTGATAAGGTTCCCCACGGTAGGCTATTGCAGAAAATAAGGAAGTATGGAATTGAAGGTGATTTAGCGGTTTGGATCAGTAATTGGCTAGCTGAAAGAAGACAGAGGGTGGTGGTTGATGGCAAATGTTCATCCTGGAGTTCAGTTACTAGTGGTGTACCGCAAGGATCTGTTTTGGGGCCACTGCTGTTTGTCATTTTTATAAATGACCTGGAAGAGGGTGTAGAAGGATGGGTTAGTAAATTTGCAGATGACACGAAGGTCGGTGGAGTTGTGGATAGTGCTGAAGGATGTTATAGGATACAGAGGGACATAGATAAGCTGCAGAGCTGGGCTGAGAGGTGGCAGATGGAGTTTAATGCGGAAAAGTGTGAGGTGGTTCACTTTGGAAGGAGTAACAGGAATGCAGAGTACTGGGCTAATGGCAAGATTCTTGGTAGTGTAGATGAACAGAGAGATCTCGGCATCCAGGTACATAAATCCCTGAAAGTTGCCACCCAGGTTAATAGGGCTGTTAAGAAGGCATATGGTGTGCTAGCCTTTATAAGCAGGGGGATTGAGTTTCGGAACCACAAGGTCATGCTGCAGCTGTACATAACTCTGGTGCGGCCACACCTGGAGTACTGCGTGCAGTTCTGGTCACCACATTATAGGAAGGATGTGGAAGCTTTGGAAAGGGTTCAGAGGAGATTTACTAGGATGTTGCCTGGTATGGAGGGAAGGTCTTACGAGGAAAGGCTCAGGGAATTGAGGTTGTTTTCGTTAGAGAGGAGAAGGCTGAGAGGTGACTTAATAGAGACATATAAGATAGTCAGAGGGTTAGATAGGGTGGACAGTGAGAGTCTTTTTCCTCGGATGGTGATGACCAACACGTGGGGACATAGCTTTAAATTGAGGGGTGAGAGATATAGGACAGATGTCAGAGGCAGTTTCTTTACTCAGAGAGTAGTAGGGGTGTGGAACGCCCTGCCTGCAATAGTAGTAGACTCGCCAACTTTAAGGGTATTTAGGTGGTCACTGGATAGACATATGGATGAATATGGAATAGTGTAGGTCAGATAGGCTTCAGATGGTTTCACAGGTCGGCGCAACATCGAGGGCCGAAGGGCCCGTACTGCGCTGTAGTGTTCTATGTTCTCTCTCTACACACACACACACATACAAACAACACAGAGGGGAGAGGGTGGTGGAAAGGAAAAGACAATATTAATAAAAATTAAATGATAAGGATCTTTGATGCACTGGGATGACTTCCAGTCAATGTCTTTCTGAAGTTTAGCTTTCATTTCGATACGTCTTCCTTCTAGGCTTGAGATGGTTTTCTCTGGCAAGGCTGTTTACTATCTCTGCAGAATCCGCATCATTTCAGGTTCACAGCAGAGGATGTGCCAGGCACTCACTGCTTTCAGAACAATAAAGTAGTTCTTTCACTTCAGCAAGCAGGAGGCAGAAAGAGGACGCGTTCCTTTCGCTTCCAAGATCTAAAAGCTTTTGCCCAGTTCTCTTAGAAAGTATCACGCATGAACCAATCACTAACCAGAACACTCCCCCTGGCCAACCCACTGGTTGCCAATTATCCGATTGATCCGACTCCCTCCAAACCTGGTTCCTAAGATCCACTCAGTGGTGAGGAGTCTCAAAAAACAAAACCTGGACACCCAGTGTGCTGCCGAACAGACTGCTTCAACTTTGAGTCTTCTGCTCAAAGACATATTATAGATTCACGGACCAAGATAACAAAATAAAAGAAATGGGCACAAAGGAAATAAAAAGGAAGGACTGTTACAGTATCAAAAACAATCCAACAGCACAGCAATCTCTGCAATGGTCTGTGCTCACTCCCCTCCCAACAATATCGACTCCCTTTGGCAATGTCAAACCCCTCTGACGATATTCACTCCTCCAGGCAATACTCACCACCCCACCTATTGGGTGAGAGAGTTGGTGAGCATTATTGGGAAGGTGGGTGAATATTGTCAGCAGGTGAACCATATTCGGCCGTGAAGGAGGGGTGAACACTGTTGGGGGAGTGGTGAATGTTCACTGGTGGGATGAGGGTGAGTAATTTTGGGAAGTTGGGGATCTGAGGGGATGAGGGGGGAGTGTGAGCATTGTCAGGCGTGAGGGAGAGGGTTGGTGCACTATCAAATACGACGAGATGAGAGTAGAGTAATCGAGGCTTCATTACGCAGAGATATGGAGCCTCCCGCAGCTGCTGCCGAAATGGCTGCAGCTCGAAGAGCCCACATTTATACTCCGCCTACTGGGCGGAGCCAGCAGGCAGGGATCTACCCCCGTACCTGTAGTACAGGGGCCTTACCATAATACCCTCGTATGCAGTATATAATACAACAGTGGTGACTACAACAAGGGTGAACATTTTCAGAAATGAGGGAGGTATTGAATATTGTCAGAGGGAGGAAGTTTGAATATTGTTGGGGGTGTTTGGGGTGTCAGTTCCAGTTAAAACTCATTTCAATGGAGACTTCCGGTGGCGCCCTCGAGGAGGCAGGTCGCAGGTCGGATCGCTCCCGCCCGAGATGGGCAAACGGACCTTTGTCTACGGACTTTTTAGGGACCTGGCAGCCTGAATCGGTGGAGGAGACGACAGGGAAGAGGCTTTCTTCCCGGGGTATGGGCAGCTGGACCAGAAGCGGTCGAGTGGAGCGGCAAGGATCGAAGCGGGAGCAGCGGGGAACCCAGGCCGGGCGGCCAAGCATGGCGGACGGCGGGGACCGGGGAGCGGAGGCTCACTGGCCAAGGGAGGAGCAGATGGAGTTTTTCAAGAACTGCTTCGCCGAGCTGAGGAGGGACACGCTGGACCCGATGAGAGCGGTGATGGACCGAATGGTCGAGACACAGGCGGCCCAAGGGAAGGCGCTCAGGGAGGTCGAGGCGAAGCTCTCCAGTCAGGAGGGCACGGTAACGGAGCTGGAGCACGAGGTGGAGGAGCTGAACGCCCGTCAGAGGAGGATGCAGGAGCAGCTTGAAGAGCTGGGGAACAGAGCCAGGAGGCAGAATTTAAGAATCGTTGGCCTCCCCGAGGGCTGCGAGGGGTCGGATGTGGGCGCATACGTGACGGGTATGCTTGAGGCGCTGATGGGACCGGAGGCCTTCCCTCAACCCCTGGAGTTGGATGGGGCACATAGAGCCCCCGCAAGGAAGCCCAGGACGGGCGACCGACCGAGGGCCTTGGTGGTCCGCTTTCACCGGCTTGCTGACAGGGAACGTGTGCTGCGATGGGCCAAGGCGGAGAGGAGCAGCAGATGGGAGAACTGCGAGGTGCGCATTTACCAGGACTTGGGAACGGAGCTGGCCAAGAGGCGTGCAGGATTCATCAAGGTAAAGGCAGCCCTCTACAAAAAGGAGGTGAGGTTTGGAATGCTATATCCTGCAAAGCTTTGGGTTACGTTTGAAGAACTCCACTACTACTTTGAGACACCAGAACAGGTTTGGGCCTTTATTAAAGACAAGAAGCTGGACTTGAACTAATGGGCACTGAGTTCTTTCAGTGCTGTACAGTGGCGGCGGCCTGTTAACTTAAAGTTGCTCTGATTAGGACTTTTACTAAGAAAAAGAAGCTGGACTGGAACTAAAGGACTCGGGGCTTTCAGACATTTTGTGTGGCGGCGGTTTGTTAAACTATCCTGTACTGTAATGTTTTATCTAAGATTGTTTTCAGCCTGGACAGAGAGTGGGGGCTGGAGGGCGCACTGTTTAGGGTCCTTTGGGGGGATCGCAATGGGGGGGGGGGGCTGTGCTTGGTACCTTCTGGTGCGAGATCGGGGCCTCTGATGGGGGGATGGGCTAGGGGCTAGTCACGGGACTTGAAAGGGCTCGGTGGGATACAATTAGGTTAATGGGTCCCTGGTGGGTGGGGGGAGGGCCTGAGCGCTGGGACGGGAGACAGGTAGGCGCCAAGGGCAGGGGTCAGTGTGACTAGCGTAGGTCAGGGGGCACCAGGGAGATCGGAGGGGGGGCGGGGCGAGCTAGGGCCAAGCGCAGGGCTGACCTGGCAGGCCAGGCCTGGGGGAGTAGGGGAGACCAGGCGGGGGGGGGGGGGGGGGGGGGGGGGGGGGGGGGGGGGGGGGGGGGGGGGGGGGCGGGGGGGGGAGAAGAGGGTTAGGGCCACGTTAGCTTAGTGTAGTTGAACACGTGTGGCATGGGTAAACAGAGCTGGCAGGGAAAGTGCCGTATGGAAGGATTTTTGGGTTCAACATTTATTAACATGTTTATTTCTTTCCCACTGTTCGTTTTCACTATGTTAAGGCTCTTTGCACAGGGCCATTTTTCGCTTTGTAACTGTTACAAATTTGTGTTAAATAAAAAACTTTAAAAAAAAAAAAAAAAAACTCATTTCAATGAACTGAATACAGACCTTAAGGGGTGTGTCTTCACTTCATGACAAAACGGGTTATGCCAGTGCTGAAATTACACTTGCCATTTGGCCTCCCAACTGTGTTCATCGCTGGATTCAAACTGTAGTGGGGATTGGAAGGTACAAAGTCTCCAGCATTGAATATGAAGCGGGCAGTTTAAATCAGTCAGCAGTGCACCCGTTTTGCCGCTGACTGGACAATCTGGGCCATTAATGGCATTACCCTTGTCTACCCTTTCTATTACCTCTTCAAATAATTCAATACAGTAAGAAGTCTTACAACACCAGGTTAAAGTCCAACAGGTTTGTTTCAAACACGAGCTTTCGGAGCACTGCTCCTTCCTCAGGTGAATGGCGAGGTATGTTCCAGAAACATCCAGAATGTTCCCTTCCAGTCGGGGAACACTTCAGCAGTCAAGGGCATTCAGCCTCTGATCTCCGGGTAAGCGTTCTCCAAGGCGGCCTTCATGACGTGCGACAACGCAGAATCGCCGAGCAGAAACCTATAGCTAAGTTCCGCACACATGAGTGTGGCCTCAACCGGGATCTTGGAATCATGTCACATTACATTCACCCCCCACCATCGGGCCTGGACTTGCAAAATCCTACCAACTGTCCTGGCTTGTGACAATTCACACCTCTTTAACCAGGGATTACCCTCTATCTCTGGATCTGTAATGATTTGATTACCTGCAAATGCTCGCACTCCAAGCATTGTCTGGCATCTCTGACTTTGTCTATATAAATGTTTCTGGAACATACCTCTCCATTCACCTGAGGAAGGAGCAGTGCTCCGAAAGCTCGTGTTTGAAACAAACCTGTTGGACTTTAACCTGGCGTTGTAAGACTTCTTACTGTGCCCAAATAATTCAATAACATTGGTCAAGCATTACCTCCCATTTTGGGATCTGTGCTGACTGCTCTTTATTTTATTTCAGTTTTTGATTTTTTTTAAATATTCCATCTTTGAGTGAAGATTCTATTATCCTTCCGACCATTGACATGAAATTAATTGGTCTGCAGTTCCCTGAATTTGTTTGATCTCCATTTCTTTATATAGGAATTACATTACTAACCTCCTGTCCTCTGGCAGTATTTGCTTTTCTCATGATGTATCTATGTGTGTATATATGCACCTTTTCTAACATATTTTAGTATGTTTATGATATTTTGCCAGTTTTCTCTTCCTTTTCATTCTCTCCAAACTCTGCAATCTTGGACTTGACCCCTCCCTGTGCAGCTGGATCCTTGACTTCCTCAGCAACAGACTGCAATCTGTCAGGATAGTCAACTGCACCTCCTCCACAATAGTCCTCAACACCGGGGCCCCAAAAGGATGTGTGCTCAGTCCTCTACTGTACTCCCTATACACACACGACTGTGTGGCAAGATTCAACTCCAATTCGATCTATAAATTTGCAGATTATATGACCGTGGTGGGTCATATCTCAAACAACAACGAATCAGACTACAGAAGGGAGATAGATCACTTGGTTGCATGGTGTACCGAAAACAACCTCTCTCTAAATGCTGGAAAGACCAAGGGACTGATCATCGACTTCAGGAAGCATAGCATGACACCCCCCCCCCCCCCCCCCCCCCCCCCCCCCCCCACCGTCTACATCAATGGCTCCGAAGGAGAGATGGTCGATAGCTTTAAGTTCCTGGGGGTCACCATCACCAACAATCTATCCTGGACCACTCACGTTGATGCAACAGTCAAGAAAGCCCAACTAGGTCTCTACTTCCTACGGAAACTAAAGAAATTCAGCATGTCTGCATCAACTCTCACAAACCTCTCCAGATGTGCCATAGAGAGCATCCTATCAGGCTACATCACAGCCTGGTATGACAACTGCGTGGGCCAAGATCGCAAGAAACTGCAGAGTGTGGTGAACGCGCCCAATGCATCACACAAGCTTGGCATCCTCCCACTGATTCTATCTACACCTCCCGCTGCCTCAGGAAGGCAGACAGCATTATCAGAGACCCCTCACACCCAGGCTTTGCCCTCTTTCAAACCCTTCCACCAGGCAGAAGATACAGAAGTCTGAAGACCTGCACATCCTGATATAGGAATAGCTTCGTCCCCACAGCTACTAGACTCCTCAATGGCTCTCCCTCAGACTGATCTGTTCCCTGTAAGAACACTATTCACGACGCCCTCATAGAATCATAGAATTTACAGTGCAGAAGGAGGGCCATTCGAGTCTGCACCGGCCCTTGGAAAGAGCACCCAGCCCAAGCCCACACCTCCACCCCATCCCCATAACCCAGTAACCCCACCAAAACTTTTTGGACATTAAGGGCAATTTAGCATGGACAATCCACCTAATCTTCACATCTTTGGACTGTGAGAGGAAACTGGAGCACCCGGAGTAAACTCACACAGGCACGAGGAGAACATGCAGACTCCGCACAGTACATGCAGACTACGTGCTCTTGCTCATGTATTGCTTGTTTGGCCCTTGTTCCACACTAATGTAACCAATCACTATTTGTTGATGTACCATTTGTCAATGTACCATGTCGATTATTCTCTTGACTACTATGTACGTACTGTGTACGTTCCCTTGGCCGCACAAAAATACTTTTCACTGTATTTCGGTACATGTGTCAATAAATATCCATAATGTGGAGATACCGGTGTTGGACTGGGGTGAGCACAGTAAGTAGTCTGACAACACCAGGTTAAAGTCCAACAGGTTTGTTTCGAATCACTAGCTTCGGAGCACTGCTCCTTCATCAGGTGAATGAGGAAGGAGCTGTGCTCCAAAAGCTAGTGATTCAACACAAACCTGTTGGTCTTTAACTGGGTGTTTTAAGACTTCTTACAATAAATATCAATCAATCAATCAATCTTGCTCTCTTTCAGCTGGTAATTTTTCTTCATGTAATGTTCTGCTGATTTGGGAGTCCTCATCAAATTGTCTTAATTAGACAGTGTCAGAAAGCTATTTGGCTGCAGAGAATTTCACTGACAAATGCAAACTTGTCTTCACCTCAGGGCCTTACCCAACCATTCCCCTAAACTTTTGATCCAAAACAGCAGTGGCCAAATATAACAAGTTTTACTCACTTGGAGACAGATTCGCTAAGTCTAGTTTATCAAAGGTCAACTACTCATAATAGTAAGGACAGCTCCATTCTTTCAACCACCCTTTCTGATAATAAATCTCACTTCTGACATTTCCTTCATGCTGGCACATTTGGCATTGTTCTATCCACAGGTGGATATTATGAGATCTGACATTGATTGCTGCTGTCAGGAGCGGGTTGGCAAAACTGTGACCAAACCACCAGTTAAGCTGAATATGTGGGATGGGTCAAATTAAAACTGAAAATGTGGTCATTTTCATTGAGAACATATCATGTTGAATTTTTGTTCCCGAGACCTGATCCCACCGTCAGCAGGAGATGTCGGTTAGCAGCTGAAAAGTGCTGCCGTTGGGATACAGAGGGTGATGATTGAGGAGGCAGTTAATTAAAATGGGAAATCACCCAACATCCATCCAACCAAGGCCAATAGAATCGGAAGTGGAGCCTTAGTTGCAGGACTGCGTGAGGATGCGGAATGGGTTAAAAAGGACGGAAAAGGTTCATCCTTACCCTGGAGCCTCTGCTGGAACACATAGTGTTCAAAGCTCTCATTGACTTTGATGTCACAGTGGCTGTCGAACTTCAGCAGGACTGTCTTAAATTTTATCTTGTCCTCGCCTTCAGCAAAGGTGAGGGAGTTAAAGATGTGGATAGCGTGGTCCCCGGCTGTTGAGAGGAAGATGGCATCCGATGCGGCTTCGAGGTTGGTGGCTTCAAGATACAGCTGGAACTTCTGTTTGAAAATCTTCCAGTTTGCACCGAGGTTGCCGGCGATGCGGAGCTGCGGGGGAGGGCGGACGCTATCCATGTTACCGGATGGCTGATCGCTGGTCAAAGGCAGACTATGTTAAGGTAGGTCCGTCAAACTCGAGCATGACTCACTGGTACCATGATGTGTTGGGTAATATGGGTCTGCGAGGACTGCGTTTACTGCAGTGGTGAGAGAGACAGGCTTCCAACACTTGAAGAAATGCAACTCGATTTTATTGAACTCTGAACTATCATACATATTTTAACTGTGGGTTGACACTATGCTGACTTGACTGGAGACCTGAGGCTAACCTGACCAGACTATCTTACTACCACATGGTGTATGTTCTAGTTGCTGCTCATGGGCTCTGACTGACTCAGAGGCTGGATCCCAAGAGAGAGGGAAAATTAGTGCCCTCTGGCTTTATAGTGGTCGTGTCCTGTCTGGTGATTGGCTGCTGTGTTCTGTGTGTTCACTTGTCATCCTGTGTGTCAATCACTGCCTGTCTATGCACCATCATATACTTGTGTGTATATTATGACAGGACTAATGTCCTTGGTGTAGGGGAGGGGTGGGGGGCAGAGGTGGTGGTGTTTGTTGTCAGGTGTAAACTAAAACGGTAGGGAGATGGAAACGTGAGCAGGGGGATAGTGGAGGGAGAAACAAAATGAAGCAAAAAAGAAAGGCAGAAAAGACAAGAAGTAAAAACAAATGGGGCTGTTACGATCTGGGACCGGAACCCAACATTTGCTAGGACACTGGGCAGCAACCCGATCATTTTTTTTAAATTCGAAAAGCTGTGAGTAAAGGATACCACGTTCCAGGAGTGATTACATGCACAAATAGGGTATTGAAACAAACTTCATTATTAACAGTGTTAAACTATCTTAACATCACAATTATAGCTGACAATTAATTCTCAATTAAAGGGGCCGATTCTCTGCTCCGCGGATCAAGTGCCCGAGTACAGGGGACCAGCATGGCGCTGGAGCGGTTCACGCCACTCCAGTGTCCTTATGTGGCGCCAAATGGGCGCCACACCAACCTGCGCTTGTGCAGTTGGGGCAGCTCAATCCTGAGCATGCTCAGTTGGGCCGCGCCATCCTGCTCATGCACGGGGAACTTCTTACACACGCTGGCCCTGACGCAATATGGCGTGGGTGTTCAGGGGCCGGCAGCGGCGGAATGTAGGCCCGAGGGAGGAGAGGCCGGCCCGCCGATCAGTGGGCCCCGATCGTGGGCCAGACCACTTAGGAGGCCGTCCCCCGGTGAAGGAGCCCCCATCCCCCCCACAGGCCACCCCCCCCGAGCGTTCCCGCTGAGTTCCCGACGGCAGCAACCAGTGGTGGACGGCGCCGGCGGGACCCTGTTGTGTCGGAGCGGCACCCCTCGGGGCCAGAGAATCGGCACTCGCCGCTCGCGGCGATTCTCCGAGCGGCCCCGCACGATTTGCGCAGCGCTGGTTTTGGGGGGTGGGAGAATCACGTGCCGGGGTCGGGGCGGCGTTGTGCAATTCGCGGGGGGGGGGGGGGGGGGGGGGGGAGAATACCGCCCAAAGAGTGATTCGAAACAAACCTGTTGGACTTTAACCTGGTGTTGTAAGACTTCTTAATATATAAAAACAACAGCAGCAACTTCCCTTGCAGCTAACTCCTCTCTCTCTGCTGGTTCTGGGGTGGGCACAGCGAGAAGTCTCCACATCATGCTTGAAGAGAGAGAGGGATCCTTTCATTCAACAATCTGCAGAACCCTGTCTGTCAGATTAATGCTGAATCTGACAGCCTTCTGCAAAAGCTTTTGTTTGGTTCAATGTCAAATATGTATAATATTACTTACAAGTAGGATACGCACTGGGATTGGGGGGGGGGGGGGGGGGGGTTAGTGGTGGCGATGTGGAATGGGGGGAAGGAGCATTGACCCATAACCTCCGTGTATCGGCCGGGATGCTGTGGCCTGATGACACTGAGTGACAAAAGTGCACACTTGCCAGAGCTCAAATATCACGGTGAACCTTCGGACACAGCCTCGGGCCTGGAGTTCTCCAGTTCCTTCAACGACAGGCACTGCAGTGGACAGAAGAGAACGTGCATGAGAATGACAGAGTCTAAGTCCCGGGTGTGAATGGGAAAGTAGGTTTTTGGGGACCCAGATTGCAGAGGGGAGGGAAGGCCTGGGGATGTGGAACATGAGCGATTGGGGGCTGGATGGTGTTTGGGGGGGGGGGGGGGTGCTGGTTGGGGGTGGGTGTCCAGCTGCCACTGGACCATTTGGGTCCCAAAGTTAGAGAGGGGTTTCTGATGGAAGCTCACTTCTCCATTTCCTGCTTGAGGTCTAAACCCGATCATTGAGGTTGGGTGGGAAAAAGCTCTTAAATGGCCAATAGTTGACCACTTAATGGCCTTAATTGCGGCCGCAGTCGCGCCCACCCCCAGGGTAAAGTCACTGTGGGTTGGGGTGGGCGGGAGCCCAGAGGCAGCTTATCTTTTCCATCTCACACTTCCCTGCCTCACCGATGCCAAAAGTCCTGCCGGCGAGGGTGTGTGAAATTCAGTCCATAGATAAATATGAGGTGCTTGCTTAGAAAATAGGATACTAAATGAGGTAGAAGAGCTTCTGTATCTAGGGATATAGGTGAATAAAAGCACCGCATGTCAGAAAAACAATTAAAAATGCTAACAGCATAGTGGGATTTATTTCCAGTTGTATATCATCATGAAAGAGTGAAGTTCTATTAAATTTATAAGAAACGTGTTATGCTGCTGTTAAAAGTATTGTTAATAGTTCTGGTTTCCACACTATAAAAAGAAAATGGAAATACTGGAAAAAATCCAATTATTATTTATAAGGCAGGTACCAGAACTGAAGGATTGGGGCTTTTTTCCTTCAGAAGTAAAGAGGGCTTTGACTGCTAGAAGTCTTTAAAATTATGAGTGGTTTAGACAGGGTGCATGTGAAGTGAATATTTCAATTCTGGGAGAAAATCCAAAACAAGAGACCAAATACAAATGAGATTGTTAGTAATAAATCCCATAGGAAATCGGGATAAATGTATTTATTCAGTGAATGGTTAGAATGTGGAAAGCATTACAACAGCAAGTGGTTGAGGCAGTAGCTTAAGTGCTTTGAAAAGTATGATAAAATCCATTCATTCTATGTGCTCTTTATGTTCACCATCTGTGAACATTATAAGATTTTGGGACACAGCGTGCTCTAACACTGGTACTGTGGTTTCTGCCTAGTGACAAGGATGGGACCTGCTGTGAGCGTGTTTGCCCAGCTCAGTTCAAGGGTCAGTGACAAGCAGTTTAGGAGTCAGTCAGTATTGATCTGAAGACAAGTGTTCCAGGAATGACAAGGAGGGGGCCGGAGAGGGGCCCAAAGAAGTGCCCCAGAGAGAAGAACAAGGGAGGGGTTGTTGCACTATCAATTATGATGAGACGAGAGTAGAATGTAATCGAGGCTTTATTACACGGAGATGTGTGGCCTCCTACAGCAACCGACGAAATGGCTGCTGTACGGAGAGCACACATATTTATACTCCGCCTACTGGGCGGAGCCAGCAGGCAGGGATCTACCCCCGTACCTGTAGTACAGGGGCCTTACCATAAAACCCATATATATATACAGTATAATACATCAGTGGTGACTACCAAATTCATCCCCTGTTAAAAATGAGTCCAGCGGGGGTGGTGGAGAACTATATACAGACAAATTGCTTTTTAAAATCACAGAGAAGATCATAAATTTAGGCGGTTCTGTGCCTTGATTTGTTATCGAGAGCGCCGCAGTGCTGGTGGTGATTCCGGCGTCGGCTTGGTCTTCGGTGACTCCGGGAGTGTGCCAAAATCCTCTTCATCCCCGGGTGGTGCAAGGGGAGGATGGATTTCCTAGAGTGGGGGCTGTGGTGGGGTGCGCCGGGGAAGGGAGGGTGGCGCCGGTGCAGAGGGGTGTGTGTGTGGGGAACCAGCTGGTGCCAGGTCCCTGAGGGAGACTGTGTCTTGGTGGCCGTCGGGGTATGCTACATAAGTGTACTGCGGGTTGCCATGGAGTAGCTGTACCCTCTCAACCAACGGGTCGGCCTTGTTGAGTCGCACGTGTTTACGGAGGAGAACGGGTCCTGGAGCTGCCAGCCACGTTGGAAGCGAAATCCTGGAGGTGGACTTCCTGAGGAAGGCAAAGAGACTTTCATGGAGGGTTTCATTAGTTGTGGTGCACAGGAGCAACCAAATGGAGTAGAGTGTGTCGGGGAGGACCTCCTGCCAGCAAGAGGCCGGGAGATTTCTGGACCGTAGGGCCAGCTGGACGGGCCTCCAGACCATCCCATTCTCCCTCTCCACCTGCCCGTTGCCCCTGGGGTTGTAGCTGGTCATCCTGCTCGAGGCAATGCCCCTTTTGAGCAGGAACTGGCACAGCTCATCGCTCATAAATGAGGATCCCCGGTCGCTGAGGAAGTACGTTTTTCGGTTGGGGGAGGGGCCCACGCTGAGACATTCAAAGGGGCTGGAGACTTTCACCAGGCGCGCACAGTCTGGCCAGTAGATGTGCAGTTTACACTCCGCGCAGACCTGGCAGTCCCTGGTGATAGCCCTGACTTCCTCGATGGAGTAGGGAAGATTGTGGGCCTTAATGAAGTGGGAAAAACAGATGACCCCTGGGTGACAGAGATTGTCGTGCAGGGTCCGGAGTCGGTCCACTTTGCGCTGGCACATGTACCTCGGGATAGGGCATCCAGGGGCTCGTTGAGCTTCCAGGGGCGATACAAAATCTCGTAGTTGTAGGTGGAGAGCTCAATGCTTGACCTCAAGATTTTATTGTTTTTGATCTTGCCCCGCTGTGTGTAATTGAACATGAAGGCAACCGACCGTTGGTCAGTGAGGAGAGCGAATCTCCTGCTGCCAGGCAATGCCTCCAATGCCACACAGCTTGAACGATGGCTTGTGCTTCCTTATCGACGGAGTAGTGTTGAAGTTTGGAGGCATGGAGGGTGCGGGAAAAGAATGCCACGCGCCTGCCTGTCAGGTTGAGGGTGGCGGCCAGAGCGACGTCTGATGCATCGCTCTCGGCTTGGAAGGGGAGCGTCGCGCCGACCGCGTGCATCGTGGCATTGGCGATGTCGGCCTTGATACGTTTGAAGGCCTGGTGAGCCTCGGCTGTCAGTGGGAAAACGGGGGATTGAATGAGTGGGCGGGCCTTGGCCGCATAGCTTGGGACCCACTGGGCGTAATACAAAAAGAACCCCAGGCATTGTTCGAGAGCCTTGGGGCAGTGGGGGAGGGGGTTCCATGAGGGGTTTAATTCGATCGGGGTCGGGCCCCAGAACTCTGTTCCGGACCACATAGCTGAGGATGGCTAATCGGTTCCTGCTGAACACGCACTTCTCCTTGTTGTAAGTGAGGTTGAGGAGAGTGGCGGTGTGGAGAAATTTGGAAAGGTTAGCGGCGTGGTCCTGCTGGTCATGGCCGCAAATGGTGATGTTGTCCAGGTACGGGAAAGTGGCCCGCAGCCCCTACCGGTCAACCATTTGGTCCATCTCCCATTGGAAGACCGAGATACCGTTGGTGACGCCGAAGGGAACGTTAAGAAAGTGGTAAAGGGGCAGCACGGTGGCGCAGTGGGTTAGCCCTGCTGTCTCACAGCGCCGAGGTCCCAGGTTCGAACCCGGCTCTGGGTCACTGTCCGTGTGGAGTTTGCACATTCTCTGCGTGTCTGCGTCGGTTTCGCCCCCACAACCCAAAGATGTGCAGGATAGGTGGATTGGCCACGCTAAATTGCCCCTTAATTGGAAAAAATTAATTGGGTACTCTAATTCTATTTTTAAAAAAGAAAAACGAAAGTGGTAAAGGCGGCCGTCTGCTTTGAACGCCGTGTATGGGCAGATTTCAGGTCCACTGTCGAGAAGTCCCGGTACCGTGCAATCTGATTGACCATATCAGATATGCGTGGGAGAGGGTTTGCGTCAAGCTGCGTGTACCGATTGATGGTCTGACTGTAGTCAACGACCATCCTGTTTTTCTCCCCGGTTTTCAAAACTACCACTTGGGCTCTCCAGGGGCTGTTAATGGCCTCGATGATACCTTCCCGCAGTAGCCGCTGGACCTCAGACCTGCTGAAGGTCCTGTCCTGGGCGCTGTACCGTCTGCTTCTGATGGCGACGGGTTTGCAATCCGGGGTTAGGTTTGCAAAAAGGGAAGGCGGGTCTCCCTTAAGGGTCGTGAGGCTGCAAACAGTGAGGGGTGGTAAGGGCCCGCCTAAATTTCAGGGCTAGGCTCTGGAGGTTGCACTGGAAGTTCAGGCCGAGTAGCAAGGCAGCGCAGAGGTTGGGGAGGACGTAGTGGCAGAAGGCCACTGGACAGTGAGGGTGGTGATGTTGTACCCCCCGATCGCCATGGAGTGGGATCCGGAGGCCAGGGAGATTCTCTGGTTAGCGGGGTGCGCCGCGAGGGAGCAGCGCCTTACCGTATCGGGGTGGATGAAGCTCTCAGTGCTCCTGGAGCCCAGAAGGCAGGAGATATCGTGCCCGTCGACCTTCACCTTTGTCGAAGCGGTCGCGAGGTGGTGCGGTCGAGACTGGTCAATCGTGACCGAGGTGTGACGCGGCTGGTCGTCAGCGGTTGCAGGCGATGAGCAGCTTGGTGAGGTGTCCGACGGGCAGGGGTCCTGAGGCGGGTACGATAGCAGCGCCCACGGGCCACACTTGTCCTGGGGCTGGCAAGATGGCAGCGCCCTCGGGCCGCAAGTGTCCTGGGGCAGGCAAGATGGTGGCGCCCATTGGTTCTGAGGCAGGCAAAATGGCGGCACCCATGGGCCGCACATGGTCTGAGGAGGGGAAGATGGCAGCACCCACTGGCCACACGTGCGGGGTGCCGGGAAAATAGCGGCGATTGAGCGGACCTGACACACTGCATCGAAACATCCCTTCTTGCCACAGGCCTTGCAGAGCGCGCTCCGCGCCGGGCAGCGCTACCGGGGGTGTTTTGACTGCCCACAGAAGTAGCATTTGGGTCCCCCGGGGTTGGTTGGCCACCGCGCGGCGCAGGCGTGGGGTTGGCTGGGGGTGGTCGCCAATGGGGTCCATGATGGGGTGGCCATCGGCGGGGTCCACGATGCGCAGGGGGATGGGCTGCGCGGTCGGGGGCATAGACCTGAATATCGCGAGAGGTGACTGTAAGCGAGAGCGCTAGTTGTTTGGTCACCGCGAGGTCAAGAGTGGCCCTTCCGAAGAGGCGCTTGAGAATGTAGTCGTACCCTATGCCCGTAATGAACACGTCCCTCATCAGCAGGTTTGAATGTTCAGTGGCCGAAACGGCCTGGCAGTCACAGTCTCCAACTAGGTCGAGCAGGGCACGCCAGAAATCTTCCACAGACTCACCGGGAAGTTGGCGCCGCGTGAATAGGAGATGCGGTCCGCTTTTTGTTGGTCCACTGAGCGTAATTTTCCTTCAGTAGCACCATGGCTTCTGCGTAAGTTGGCGCATCCTGGGCGAGGGGATAAACAGAGCTCAGCCGCGTGTACAGAATCTGGAGCTTCTGTGCTTCTGGGATTGGGTCTGGCACAGACCCAATGTAAGCTTCAAAACAGGCTAGCCAATGCTCAAAGTCTTTTTTGCTTGGAGATGCAGCTATAGGTGATCCGGCTTGATGCGGAGGTCCATCTCTCAAAAATCTCTGTGTAATAAATTGGATGCACTATCAATTACGACGAGATAAGAGTAGAATGTAATCGAGGCTTTATTACACAGAGATGTGTGGCCTCCTACAGCAGCTGACAAAATGGCTGCAGTTCGGAGAGCACAAATATTTATACTCCGCCCACTGGGCGGAACCAGCAGGTAGGGATCTACCCCCGTACCTGTAGTACAGGGGCCTTACCGTAAAACCCATATATATATATATATATACAGTATAAATACATCAGTGGTGACTACCACAGGGTACAGGTAGAGGTCCCAAGAAGCGTCCCATTGTGGGATAAGGGAGAGAAATTAGAAAAGGTCCGAAAAGGAAATTCCAGGTTAGGGACAAAGACAGGGGACTTAATCAGGTCCCAGCTACAAAAAAAGAAGGGAGTCAGAGAAAGGCTTCCGAGTAGCGAGTGTGCTGTGTTCGGGCAGGCTGAGGAGAAGATGCAGTAGCTGTTGGTTTCAGATAGTGGCCACAGATAGGGTTGGAAGAAATCCTGGGAGCCACTCAGTTAGTAAGTGCAGACCAGAAAGTGGAGGCAGAAGGTCTGGGGCGGGATGGGCACAGAACAATACCGCCGCAGCCGGAAAGGCAGCCGTTCAGCTGCGCACACCACTGACAGCTCACTGTATACTTACGGCCACGGGTCGTTTCCGTACCCCCCCAGGCCACCTCTTAGGTGTCCTCTGGCCCCAGCCGACCCATCAGCTGTATGGGAGCGCTCCAGTGCAACCAGTGTCATATTGTTGGCTGGGACGAGTGTGTTTGGGGACTGTAATGTGTATATGTGGCTGCAGCTTGTCCGACTCCTGAGTATCATTCAAGGCCCTGCGAATCCCACACCATTTTCCACTGGAATCGATCATGTTCCACGTGGGGCCGGTGCTAACCCATCTACAATAGCTGAATCGGTCCAGGTTCGGCCAAAGTTTTGCTGTCGTGAAAGTCCACGAATCATGCCCCGCGAATGGAGAATCCAGCCCCTGGTCTCTCCAAGAAGAAATATTGCAAAAAGCTTGATAAGGAATGAATTTTAAGGAACTCATGTATTTACTCAGAAATTAAACTATATTGAGTTTAGATTTTAGTTTTTGGGTGTCTCCCTGAGAGATTCCCAACTGAAGAAACCATCTGCCAGATGTTCAGAAGTCTGCCAGTAGAAAACTGTTTGAAGCTGAGTTACCCCAAACAAGTAACCTTAGTGTTGTGATTTTAGCAAACCTTCACTGGGATTTTGTGTCTGTAAGGGTTGTTGACAAAGGAGTAGTGTGTGTTTGAATATTTGTTATCTGTATTGAAATCTTACCAATACTTTTAGTTGGTGTAATATAGTTTATTTTTCTTTATTAAATGTTGTACTCTTTTGTTACAATTTCATCAGTAAACCCCTATGAATCCGTGCAGTAACTGACCTCCATGTCTAAAAAATAAAATCATTTTTAAAAATGTTTTATTAATTTACGTGATTGGGTGTCACTGGTTAGACCAGCATTTATTGTCCATCTTAGTGAGAATCATTGGATTCCTACAGTGTAGAAGGAAGCCATTTGGTCCATCGGGTTTTCATTGATCCCAGGAAAGAGTACCCCACCTAGTACAAAAGTACAATTCCACCCTATCTCCGTAACCCAGCAACCCAACCCAACCTTTATTTTGGACAGTAAGGGAGAATTTAACATGGCCAATCCACCAAACCTGCATATCTTTGGACTGTGGGGGGAAATTGGAGCACTTGGTGGACACCCATGCAGGCACGGGCAGAAAGTGCAAACTCCACACAGACAGCGAACCAGGGCTGGAACTGAACCCGGGTCCCTGGCGCTGTAAAGCAGCGTGCTAACCACTGTGCCACCATACCGCCCTTTTCTAGTTGCCCTTCAGTAGTTGCCCTTCAGGAGGTAGTGGTGAGTTGCCTTCTTGCCAACGCAGTTGCTGAGGTGTAGGTATACCCATAGTGCTGTTGGTAGAGAGTGGCAGGATTTTGGCCCCAGCGACAGTGGGGCAAATATATTTCTGAGTCAGGATGGTGAGTGACTTGGGGGGGAACCTCCAGGTGGTGGGGTTCCCAGGTATCTGCTGCTCTTGTCCTTCTAGAATGTAGAGGTTGTGGGTTTGGAAGATGCTGTCTAAGGAACCTTGGTGAGTTACTACAGTGCGGGCGGCACAGTGGCGCAATGGTTGGCAGTGCTGCCTCACGGCACTGAGGACCCAGGTTCGATCCAGCTCCGGGTCACCGTCCATAAGGAGCTTGCACATTCTCCCCGTGTTTGTGTGAACCTCACCTCCACAATCCAAAGATGTGCAGGCTAGCTGGAGTCGCCACGCTAAATTGTCCCTTAATTGAAAAATAAATTGTGTAATTTCAATTTATATTTAAAAAAAATGTTACTGCAGTGCATCTTGTAGATGGTACACACGGTAGCCATTGTTCATCGGTGGTGGAGGGTTTGAATGTTTGTTGGAGGAGGGGCAATCAAGCAGGCTGCTTTGTCCTAGATGGTGTCGAGCTCCTTGAATGTTGTTAGAGCTGCACTCATCCAGGCAAGTGGAGAGTATTCCATTACACTCCTGATATGTGCCTTGCAGATGGCAGACAGGCTTTGCAGGATCAGGAGGTGAGTTACTTGCCATAGAATTCCTAGCCTTTGACCTGCCCTGGTAGCCACAGTATTAATATGGCCAGTTCAGTTCAGTTTCTGATCAATGGTAACTCCCACCACCCCCATTATGTTGATTGTGGGGGATTTAGCAATAGTAATGTCATTGAATGCAAGGGGCGGTGGTTCGATCCTCTCCTGTTGGAGATGGTCATTGCCTGGCACTTGTGTGTAACTTGCCACTTGTCAGCCCAAGTCTCAAAATTGCCCAGGACTTGCTGCATTTGGACATGGACTGCTTCATTATCTGAAGAGTCGTGAATGGTGCTAAACATTGTGCATTCATCCACAAACATCCCCACTTCCGACCTTATGATGGAAGGGAGGTCTTATAGACTTATAGAACAGTACAGCACAGAACAGGCCCTTCGGCCCTCGATGTTGTGCCGAGCAATGATCACCCTACTCAAACCCACGTATCCACACTATACCCGTAACCCAACAACCCTCCCCCCCTTAACCTTACTTTTTAGGACACTACGGGCAAATTTAGCATGGCCAATCCACCTAACCCGCACATCTTTGGACTGTGGGAGGAAACCGGAGCACCCGGAGGAAACCCACGCACACAGGGGGAGGACGTGCAGACTCCACACAGACAGTGATCCAGCCGGGATTCGAACCTGGAACCCTGGAGCTGTGAAGCATTTATGCTAACCACCATGCTACCGTGCTGCCTCAAAGGTCATTGATGAAGCAGCTGAGAATTGTTGGGCCTGGGACACTACCCGTAGGAATTCCTGCAGTGATATCCTGGAGCTAAGATGATTGACTTCCAACCATCGCAACCATCTTCCTTGGTGCCAGGTATGTCTTCAGCCAGCGGAGAGTTTTTATCCTTATTCCCATTGACTCTAGTTTATGTAGGGCACCCTGGTGCCCTACACAGTCAAATTGTGCCTTGATGTCAAGGACAGTCACTCTCACCTCACATCTGGCATTCAGCTCTTTTGCCCATGTTTGAATCAAGGCTGTAATGAAGTCAGGACTGAGTGACTCTGGTGGAACTCAAACTATGCGTCCGTGAGCAGATAGGTTATTGCTAAGTAAGTGCTGCTTGATAGCACTGTTGATGACTCCTTCCATCACATTGCTGATGATAGAGAATTGACTGATAGGGCAGTAATTGGCTGGGTTGGATTTGTCCTGCTTCTTGTGTACAGGACACACCTGGGCACACCTGGGCGATTATCCACATTGCCGGGTAGATGCCAGTGTTGTAGCTGTACTGGAACAGCTTGGCTAGGGGTGTGGCAGGTTCATATTAGGGTTCTCATATTAGAGTGAACGTTATCCCATCTGTACCCCTGAACCCCTTGAAAACTCACTTGAGACACATCGGGCGCGATTCTCCGCTCCCCACGCAGTGTGGGAGAATCGCGGGAGGGCCCCCCGACAAAATTCACGCCCCCCTGGCGCCCCCTGCGATTCTCCACCCCTGCTCAGAAGAATCGGCGCTCGCCGTTTTTCACGGCGAACGGCGATTCTCTGACCCGGATGGGCCGAGCGGCCTGCCGTTCGCGACCGTTTCACGACGGCATCAACCACACCTGGTCGCTGCCGTCGTGAAACGAGTGAGATATGCCCATTTGGGGCTTGTGGGGGGAGTACAGGGGAAAGAGCACCACGACTGTGCTCGGGAGGGGACAGGCCCGCGATCGCTGCCCACTGATCGTCGGGCCGGCGTCTCAATCGGACGCACTATTTCCCCTCCGCCGCCCCGTAAGATCAAGCCGCCACGTCTTGCGGGGAGGCTGAGAGGAAAGACGGCCACCGACATGCGTGGGTTCGAGCTGTCAGCGTCGTGACATCAGCTGCGCATGCGCGGGTTGGAGCCGGCCAACCTGTGCATGCGCGGCTGACGTCATTAGGCGAGCCGGCAGCGTCATTCTCGGCGCGACGCCCCCGTGGCCGAGATTAACGGAGCACCACTCTTAGCCCCGCCGGGAGGGGAGAATAGGGGGCGAGGAGCGGCCTCCGAGGCCGTTGTGAAACTCGGCTGAGTTCTCAACGGCCCTCCCGATTTTTCCCGGGAGCGGAGAATTCTGCCCATCATCTGGATGAAGGATCAGGATGCCAAGTTTAAAGTTCTGTGAGATGAAAGTGAAAGTTATGCCTTCAAAGTGGTGGAAACCTTTAAAGTGTTTTCACACAGTCAATTTCATTACCTTTTGAAGTATTGAAGGCAACGTGTACAGGTGCGAATGCTTTGAATTGGATTATTTACATTGAAATTCACATTTCATTACCTGTTGAAATTATTGTGACTGATATCTCAGTGGAACTTCAAAGCATTGAAACACGTTGTTTATTTATAGATCTGCAGGGATCCATTAAGTCAGGGTAGCAGCTGTTTCTTTAACCGCATTTTAGAACATAGAACATACAGTGCAGAAGGAAGCCATTCGGCCCATCGAGTCTGCACCGACCTACTTAAGCCCTCACTTCCACCCCATGCCCGTAACCCAATAACCCCTCCTAACCTTTTTGGCCTCTAAAGGCAATTTATCATGGCCAATCACACCTAACTGCACGTCTTTGGACTGTGGGAGGAAACCGGAGCACCCGGAGAAATCCCACGCAGACATGGGGAGAACGTGCAGACTCTGCACAGACAGTGACCCGGCGGGGAATCGAACCTGGGACCCTGGCGCTGTGAAGCCACAGTGCCATCCACTTGTGTTCCGTGCTGCCAAACGAGTTTGTTAATGAGTCTGTCGCTTTGTTCTTGAGGAAAGAACAACTGCCAAGGGGCAGTGCCTGAAGTGGGGGAAATGGGGGGGGGGGGGGGGGGGCTGAATAGGGACCTGAGAGAGCTAAATGGGTGGCCCGGGGGTGGGGGGGCTGATTGGGGGTCTTCGAAGTGCTGAAGGGTGGTTCTGTGGTGGGGGGTTGCCTTGACCACAATTAGGGTGGCGTGTTGCCCTGGCAGGAATCCTGGGGGTAGATGCAGGTGCTATTTTGATTTGGAGCATCCTTTAAAAAAGGTGCTCCGATCTTAGAGGTGCAGGATATGTCTGAGAGATTAGGCCCCACCCCTCTCAGTAGCAGCGTGGAGCCTGGCCTGCCGTGTAATGGCAAGGAAACCCCGATTTGGAAATATCTTTTTCCAAGTGAATGACACATCAAGGGGGTTCCTGGTGACAGTGGAGACCAGTCCTGACTCTCCGCTGGTGGGAACACTTAGACTCCTGGATAGAGAGTCCGGACCTGGTCTGAAAACTCGGCATCATGTGAGTTACACACCGGTTTTTCGTTAAAGGTTGAAAGTCTGACAAAGTTTGGTAAAATTCTGCCCCTTGAGCTCAAACAGGATCCCATGAAGACCAATTGCATATTCAAGACTGGCAACTTTCATTACTGAGCCTGCAAAGAGACAGAAGCCATTTGGCAAATCTGTAAATATGCGTAAACAGTGTAGGTGGAGCACAACTAAAGGTAAAAGATTGCCACCTGCAGGATTCACTAATCTAGTAGTTATGTTGATGGACAAATAATCCAGAGGCCTAGGCTAATATGGGAGTTAAAATCCTACCATGACGTTAAACTTCATGGACACCCTGCCGGTGCCCGCCAGGCAGGTCCAGACATGGACCCAGAAGGACCACTCACTGGCGAAACTACGCCACGTGATCCTAAGTGACAGAATTCAAGGACACCATACAGAGTATCTGAAGCTATTCCGATCTAAATGCCTGGAATTCAGTCTGGAGGAAGGCATCATCCTGTGGGGAGTCCTCACCCAGGCCAGCGCGCAAACTTGAAGGAGCTACAGGAGTCTCCAAAATGAAGATGCTCACAAAGAACTACGTCTGATGGCACAGGAATGACTCAGACATTAAAAATTTGGTAAAACGGTGCTCATCATGTCAGGAGAATCAATCCCTGCATCGGTCTCGCTGTACCCATGGGAATGGTCAAGGGGGATCTTGGGTACGAGTACACTCGGACTTCACCAAGCCATTTATTGGGTCAATATTTTTAATCTTTGTCAACGCTCATTCCAAATGGATAGACATACAATGGATATCTTCCACGACTTCCAGCACCATGATAGAGAAACTCTGGCAATCATTTTGCACTCATGGGATACAGGAGGTCCTCGGGTCCAAAAATGGGACCCCTTCACCAGTGGAAAATTCCAGGCGTTCGCAAAATCCAATGGGATTGAACACATCTGAATGGCACCATACCACCTCGCTTCTAATGGCCTGGCCTAACAGATAGTCCTAATGTTTAAAAGCGACATGAAGAAACAGACCACAGGCTCGTTCAACACCAGATTGTCTCGGTTCCTCTTCAATTACAGGACCATGCCACATTCGACAAGAGGAGTTGTGCCAGTAAAATTGCAGATGGCCTGATGCCTCTGGACCAGACTCAGTCTATTGTTTCCCAACATAGGTGAGAAGGTGGAGTCAAAACAAGAAGGCCCAGAAAATAATTATGATACTCGACAGGACCATCAGGCCAGGAGATACCATCGATGTTTGTAATATCGGAGACAATCTCCATGGATCCCAAGAATTGAAATAGAAAGACTGGCCCCAGGTTGTACAAGGTCAAGACCAGCGAGAGGACAGTAAAAAAAACATGTGGACCATTTGTTTTAATGCGAGAAATGTAGCAGGTAAGGCAGATGAACTTAGGGCTTGGATTAGTACCTGGGAATATGATGTTATTGGTACTACTGAGACTTGGTTGAGGGATGGACAAGACTGGCAACTAAATATCCCAGGGTATAGATGCTTCAGGAGGGATAGAGAGGGAGGTAAAAATGGTGGAGGAGTTGCATTACTGGTCAGAGATGATATCACAGCTGTGATTAAGGAGGGCACAATGGAGGATTCGAGCACTGAGGCAATATGGATAGAGCTAAGAAATAGGAAGGGTGCAGTAACATTGTTGGGACTTTACTACAGGCCTCCCAAAAGCGAGCGTGAAGTAGAATACAAATATGTAGACAGATTATAGAACAACGTAGGAGCAATAGGGTGGTTGTGATGGGAGATTTTAACTTCCCCAACATTGAATGGGACTCATGTAGTGTTGGAGGCGTAGATGGAGCAGAATTTGTAAGGAGCATCCAGGAGAGTTTTTTTTAGAGCAGTATGTAAATAGTCCAACTCGGGAAGGGGCCATACTGAACCTGGTATTGGGGAATGATCCCGGCCAGGTAGTTGAAGTTTCAGTCGGTGATTGCTTTGGGAATAGCGATCACAATTCCGTAAGTTTTAGAATATTCATGGACAAAGTGAAGTCGTATGGGGTTCAGGGTGTACTAGCTAGATGGATAAAGAACTGGTTGGGCAACAGGAGACAGAGAGTAGTGGTGGAAGGGAGTGTCTCAAAATGGAGAAAGGTGACTAGTGGTGTTCCACAGAGATCCGTGCTCTGACCACTGTTGTTTGTGATATACATAAATGATCTGGATGAAGGTATAAGTGGTCTGATGAGCAAGTTTGCAGATGATACTAAGATTGGTGGAGTTGCAGATAGCGATGAGGACTATCAGAGAATACAGCAAAATATAGACAGATTGGAGAGTTGGGCAGAGAAATGGCAGATGGAGTTCAATCCAGACAATCCAGGGGCAGCACGGTAGCATTGTGGATAGCACAATTGCTTCACAGCTCCAGGGTCCCAGGTTCGATTCCGGCTTGGGTCACAGTCTGTGTGGAGTCTGCACATCCTACCCATGTGTGTGTGGGTTTCCTCCGGGTGCTCCGGTTTCCTCCCACAGTCCAAAGATGTGCTGGTTAGGTGGATTGGCCATGATAAATTGCCCTTAGTGTCCAAAATTGCTCTTAGTGTTGGGTGGGGTTACTGGGTTATGGAGATAGGGTGGAGGTGTTGACCTTGGATAGGGTGCTCTTTCCAAGAGCCGGTGCAGACTCGATGGGCCGAATGGCCTCCTTCTGCACTGTAAATTCTATGAAATAATTCTATGAAAATGCGAGGTGATGTATTTTGAAGATCTAACTCAAGAGCAGACTATATGGTCAATGGAAGAGTCCTGGGGAAAATTGATGTACAGAGAGATCTGGGAGTTCAGGTCCATTGTACCCTGAAGGTGGCAACGCAGGTCGATAGAGTGGTCAAGAAGGCATACAGCATGCTTGCCTTCATCGGACGGGGTATTGAGTACAAGAGTCGGCAGGTCATGTTACAGTTGTATAGGACTTTGGTTAGGCCACATTTGGAATACTGCATGCAGTTCTGGTCGCCACATTACCAGAAGCATGTGGATGCTTTAGAGAGGGTGCAGAGGAGGTTCACCAGGATGTTGCCTGGTATGGAGGGTGCTAGCTATGAAGAAAGGTTGAGTAGATTAGGATTGTTTTCGTTGGAAAAACGGAGTTTGAGGTCTACAAAATCATGAGAGGTATGGACAGGGTGGATAGCAACAAGCTTTTTCCAAGAGTGGGGGTGTCAATTACAAGGGGTCACGATTTCAAGGTGAGAGGGGGAAAGTTTAAGGGAGATGTGCGTGGAATGTTTTTTACACAGAGAGTGGTGGGTGCCTGGAACGCTTTGCCAGCGGAGGTCGTAGAGGCGGGGACGATAGCATCATTTAAGATGCATCTGGACAGATATATGAACGGGCGGGGAACAGAGAGAAATAGATCCTTGGAAAATAGGCAACAGGTTTAGATAAAGGATCTGGATCGGTGCAGGCTGGGAGGGCCAAAGTGCCTGTTCCTGTGCTGTAATTTTCTTTGTTCTTTGTATCTCAGGGAACCCTCTACTGCGGAAAGTACTTGGGGTGGGTTGACGCCCTCAATATCCTTTGAACCTACCCCCAAGCAGGGGACTCAACCCATGTTACACCCAAGAGTCATCCCCCAAGAACACTCGAGCTCAGAAATGGAGACTGAGATGACAGACCCGCAGCCGGAACTCAACATCGAGGTAGAAACTCCATCAGTGGCTTTTCGACGTTCAACTAGGAAGCAACGAGCCCCCAACTGCTTCATGTCCCTGGATCTGACTCCACTGACTCCACTCAAGGCTGTGCACAAAGAGATGAAGGAAGCCTCATTGTCACTGGAATGAGGGGGAGGATCTGGACTTGGGGTGGGGGGGGGGGGGTGTGCAGTCACAGAGATGCGATAACCCACACCGACTATGAGTTCCCATGGTAACGGTTGAAGGCCTGTTCAGCTCGGACTCATTATCAAGCCCTTTAAATACCATCCCAGACGAGGAGTCCTGTGGTCCCAGGCTGCGATACTTGTGTTGATGCAGCGGGTGTGGCTTTACTTTTGAATTTAAAATAAAATTAGTTTAACCTTCATCTTTATGTCTCCTAGATTACTACACTGACGTTCAAGCCTGTCCTGGTGACTATATGTGAATCTAGTCACATATTTGCCCTCAGAGGTGGTCTCGCAAGTCACTCAATTGTGTCAGACCACTTATAGCTCGTAGAAGATGACCCATCATCACCATGGCAACTAGAGAGCGACAATTAATATCACGCTTGCCAATGCCAACCACATTCTGAGAATGATTGAATAAAGTAAACCTGCTTTCAGCAATTTCTTTTATTGAAAATGGAGCAAGTGTGATTTGTAATCACCAGTTCCAACCAAGCAGGAAGAATTTAAAAATAGATCCATGCATTTATATAGTCCTTTATCATTTCATAAATGTGTCTCAAAGTGCATCACATAATTAATTTGTTTGTATTTTTATGTTGGAATCAAACAGCAGCCATTCTGCATTAAAACAATCAGTGATGAGGTAAAGTAACTCTGTGGACATGTTTAACCCCATACCATCTGTTGGGTTCCAGGTGGGTGGGTGGACAGTTAAAACTGCCCAGGTTACTTACCTGTCCTGAGGCTGCCAGGAGCTAAGGCCTCTCGTATATAACCTCTTCTACTGAGTTGACTGCAGCGACTTGTGGCCAAATCTGACAGAATTAACGGGGATTTTGCTGGAGGGGAATGAAAAGCCCATACTGGTACAGTTTTTGTCTGTTCTCTTTGGGCAATGGAAAGCAGGAGTTCGCCTTCAGGCTATACAGAGCCTCCATGCCACATGATTGCCCAATTGGTCCTTGGCGTATCAAAACCTTGTGTCTTTTTGCTCCAATCATAAAATCTTTACCACTTTCACAGAGGTTTTACATTGACCACTGCGTGGTGAATATTTTAAAAATCTGTCAGCTGTATGTTTGAAGCTTTGATGCTTTGTGAAAATTAAGAAAGCAAATATACAAATTTGTGAGAAGATAGAATTAATTTCAAGTTAAAGTAATCTGCCTTTGATGTTCGATTATCAGTTCAAAATCTAAATGGATCAAAGTTCTTTGCCTAAAACCTTAGTTCTCTAGAAATGTCCTGAGGTATTAAATGCATCCAGAATGTTGCCTGATACCCATTTGAGCGTACAAGCATATACGTAGTACGGCTACAGCCTAAGATGCATTTTATGCTTTTTCATACAATGGAAACGTCATTAACTGCATTTCTTTTTACTGCCTTCCTGATTATCTGTGGACAAATTATTATACACAATGTCGTTCAAAATATTGCTTCTTGTGGTATTTATCTTGTACTTGCCTTCAGGCCTGTGAGAAGGCATTACTGTACCATACATGCAAGAACAAATTTATTTGGTCGTTCTCTATTATCAACTATAATGCCCCCAACAGAGGACTGCATTCCCAGTACATCCCACTTAGAGATGAAGATTTGCAATTTATTATACATTGGAGCACTGTGCTTCAGGAAGGATTTCAAGGCCTCAGAGGGAGGGCAGAGGAGATTTACTGGAATGGTTCTAGGCATACAGGACTTCAGTTGCATGGAGAGACTGGAGAAACTTGGGTTGTTCTCCTTCCAACTGTGTGGGGTAAGGGGAGATTTGACTGAGGTGTTCAAAATGAAGAGCTTTGATGGAATAAATAAGGAGAAACTGTTTGCAGTGGCAGAAGGGTCAGTAACCAGGGGAGACAGTGGCATAGTGATATTGTCACGGGACTAGTAATCCAGAGACAGGATTTGAACCTGGGGTTCCAGGTTCAAATCCCACCACTGCACATAGTGAAATTTGAATTAAATGAAGATCTGGAACACTAAAAGTCTAATGATGACCATGGATCGATTGTGGAAGAAAAACCCTTCTGGTTCACTAATGTCCTTTAGGGAAGGAAATCTGTCATCCTCACCTGGTCTGGCCTATATGTGACTCCAGAATCATAGCAATTATTAATTCATGGGCCTGCGATGCCCACGACCCATAAGTGAATTTAAAAAAGGTTATTGACAAAAGAGGTGATATGAGGAAGAAAAATTAGGCAGCAAGTCATTTTGATTTGGAAGGTGGAAGAACATAAGAACTAGGAGCAGGAGTAGGCCATCTGGCCCCTCGAGCCTGCTCAACCATTCAATGAGATCATGGCTGATCTTTTGTGGACTCAGCTCCACTTTCCGGCCCGAACACCATAACCCTTTATTCTTCAAAAAGCTATCTATCTTTATCTTAAAAACATTTAATGAAGGAGCCTCTACTGCTTCACTGGGCAATGAATTCCATAGATTCACAACCCTTTGGATGAAGAAGTTCCTCCTAAACTCAGTCCATAAAGCCTTTAAAAGGGAATTGTGTAAATTGTAGAAGTGCTTTGAAGAGAAAAGACAAGGGTTAACGGGAAAGAACAGGGATTTGAGACTAATTGGTTAGCTCTTTCAAAGAGAAAATGGTGTCCTTCTGAGATATATGATTCTGTTGGCAGACTTTTACGACCCTGTTGTGGTTGGGGCAGAGCCAGAAAATGCAGTGAGCCGTTCAAAGGTTCGTTGTCTTCAAAAGGACTGGAAGATTTTGTGTCTGTTTCGATGATTCAATCCAACAAGTTCAAATATCGATTGCTGTGGGTTGGGGGCAAATGATGAGAATGCCCTCCATTACAACAATTGATGGATTTCTATCAATTAGGAGGAGTTCTTTGGATTTAGCTGAGTTCAGTTTTGACAAAAAACAACTTTTAATTTTAGGTAATCTATGTTGACGTTCCAGGAGAAATCAAAACCTTTCACAATCATTGCTATGGTAACAGCAAATTGTGTTTTTCCTCTTGATAAATAAAGACAGTTAGTAAACTACTTTGCATACCTAAAGTATCTCGCATTTACCCTCGGAAATCCTTTATGAGAATCTTACACAAGAGTGAAGTCTGGAAAGAAGGTTTTTAAGGTTTGATTAAATGGAGCTTTCTGTTCTCTTTGCTTAAAATTCAGATATTTGCAGTCTTTTCTAATTTTTCATCTCCCCCAAAGGTGCTTACCCATGTTGTAGTGCCATTCATGATAGATATACCAAAATGGCCATTATTTATTGCTGCCCCTCTTCAATTCATGGAGTTCACCTGACATACAACTTTTTATTGATTTTGGTTACAATGAGCACAAGAGCCTGCCTTTCAGGTTTAGTCAACAGACTTCTTAGGCGCTTTCAATAAAAAAAACAAGCTTGATTCTACAAATTTAGTTAACATTTTGTATAAACACACGCAGTAACAATTTTTATCAACTACAAGCAAAGACCACACACAATTACAGTAATCTATGTATAGCCGTTAATGAATTCCCCTTAACTGTTCCAATTCAATAACAAAATCCAAGTAAAACCAGAAAACCCTTTTCAAACTGCAGGTTTAAATTCCGTCCAGAAAGCAATGACCTATTTTAAGTTATCAAGTAGTCTGGAAACAGCTTTTAAAATGAAGGACACTTCTTTCAATCTGTGCAGTTCAAAACCAGTCCAAACTCAAAACGAAAGTAAAACTCAGAGCTGCAGCCCGGCTCCACCCAATGACATCACTGAAGCTATGTGATAAGACAAAAACATTTCTGAAAGGGACACTCCCATGACAAGATTTCCAGCATCCACAGTGTTTTGCTTTTATTTGGCCATTATTTATGTCTGAACCTTAACACTGGTAGGAGGCGACTGTATTACGGAATTCATCGCAGCAGCATCTGAGCCTGTCCCCATCCAGCATCCACAAATATACACTTCCATTGGGCCTTTGGATGGCAATCAGAGATAATAATTCTGGTGGTTGTTCTCATTCCATGATCCAACATTAGCCAATATTTCATTCATTGTAGTGCCACAACTCCGGCACCCCATGTGACCTGGCCGGCCATCAGATCATCAGGCTGAGGAGGGAGCCAGAAAGGGAGGCCAATGAAGGCCCAAGATGTACAAGGACCATTGGTCATTCAATGAGCTGACGGACACCATGTGCCACAGAAGATTGCATCTCAGCAGAGACAGTGCGGCATGGCACCCGTGGAGAAGGATGACACCCACTCCCGGTAGCCGTGATGATCTCTGCAGCCCTAATCTTCTATTCCACCAGGTCATTTTAGGGCTCGAACGGGGATGTGTGTGTGGCATTTCACAATCATCTGCCCACAAGTGCATCCGGGAAGTGTCGGATGCTCTGTATGATTGGGCATCAAAGTGTACCACCATTGAGCTGGACCAGGCCCACCAAGATGCCCGGGCTGTAGGATTTGCTGGTATCACTGGGCTGCCTTAGGTCCAGGGGCAATCGCTGGCACGCATGTCACCCTGGGAGTACCGGGGCATCAGGGGATGCCCTTTCTTAACAGAAAGGTGTTCCACTCCCTGAATGTTCAGATCGTGTGTGACCACTGCCTCTGAATTATGCACATGCGTGCCCACTACCCTGGGAGCATGAATGACATCTACATCCTTGGGCACACAAAGATCCCTGGTGTCTTCAAAGACCACTCCAGGATGACGGGTTGGCTCATGGGGGACTAATGATACCTGCTGAGGTCATAGCTGACAACGCCTGTGCGGAGGCCTGAGACCGATGTGGAGACCCGATACAGTGAGGCCCATGTTGCCACCCGTGCTGTCATTGAGCGGTGCATAGGGCTGCTCAAAATGTGGTCCGATGCCTTTATCACTCTGGTGGTGCACTGCAGTACACCACCTAGAGGGCCTCCTGCTTCGTGGTGATCTGCTGTGTCCTCCACAATCTTCACAGCAGCGGGGAAACATGCTGTAGGAGGAGGATCAGGAAGAGGCGGAGGGACATGCAGCCTCGTCTGAGGGGGAGAATGAGGTAGTCCAGGACAGGCTGATGGATGAGCCCGAGGAGCAGCCAAAGGATGGAGTACAGGCTGTGGTCAGGGTCCAACAGGCCACGAGGAGCAGAGGAGGCCGTCATCATCTCCAAATTCTCCTAGGACGAGGCGGTGCCCATCAGCTCAACACCCACCCCCCCCACCCCATTTCCTTCCCTCCACCCCCAATCCCCACCTCCCTCCAATTTCATTACTCCCCCCAATGCCCCTACCCCCATTACCCTACCTCGTCCCATTCCCACCCCCCCCCGCCATACCCCCATTTTCCTCCTTCCTTATTCCCCTACCCCTCTATCCCCCTCCCCCATTTCCCTACCTCCTGCCTATTCCCATCCCCCATTTCCCTCCCACATTCCCCTTCTCTCCCCAACCTGCCTGCCGAACCCATTTTCCTCACTCCACTTCATTCCCCTGACTCCGATCCCTCCAAAACCCCTAATTTTCCCACCCACCCGCAATCCCCCCTCATCCATTTCCCTCCCTTGCCTCAAAACTCCCCTGCCTTCCCATTTCCCACCCCCTTTCTGTTCCCCAAAACCCCTGCCCTACCCTCATTATTCTCACTTCTCCCATTTCCCTACTCCCTCTTCCCAATATACCCTCCATACACCCCCCGTAATACCACCCCCTCCCCGACCATCCTGTTTCCCCCTCCAAAGGTCTGTGTAACATCACTCCAGGGTGAAGGGCCTGATTCGGCACTGTGGTATAATCATAACTATCAAATTACAAGGGTTAATGTAGTTTCAAGAGTAGCCACTAGAGGGAGCTGCAGATACAATTATATAAAGCAGCGCTGCTGGACCTTAGGTGAGGAATGTATGCAGGAGGCAGCTAATGAAGGTCATCAGAGCAGTTAGTGTGAGGTTAGATTATAGTTTATACCTGGAGCGAGATTAGCAGTCAATGAGTGCAGTTAGATGTTCCTGATCAATTCTGTATTCTAAAGGACTAAGTGTCGGAACCCAGTTTAGTAGTGTAAATAAAATCATAATTTTGTTTAAGTAAAAGCTATACTGTGGTCTTTGTGGAACTCTACGCCAACCATCCCAAATAAGCAACACAATAAACGCAACAGGCACTGTCAGAGGGTCAATATACAAGGCAGGAGAGTGCTAACTCGCTGTGAGGATAGCTCTGGTACACCTCCGTTTCTGCTGAAGTCTGACTCCTGTCTGACTGCTGACAGCGCATCCCACCCATCTTCTGAATGGGACCTGCATTGGGGGGCTTTTTATGTTGGACCACTATGCTCAGGGGGTGGGGGGGAGTGGACGGCAACATGGGGCGGGGGATCAGGTGGGCACGCTGTGAATATTGACGTGACAGAGACTTTGCATGTATGAGGTGTGACATGTTGTAATAAACATTTCACTATGACAGATTCCCCCCCCCCAGCTGCAGATAGCGGTGGGAGTTCACCGGCAGTGCCAGCGGGAAACTCCCTGAAAAACAGGTTACAAATTACCAGACATATTTTGGGAGAATCAGGCCCACTGACTTGAGGGGTGATGCGGAGTAAAGGGTTAACTCTAACACTACTCTAATAGTAGCTATTGAGCGTGTGTGTAAGGAGTACTGTCATAATGATATCACTGATAGAGAGGTGAGTGAGAAGAACTGAAGAGAGGAACAGTATCGCTCAGTCCTGGTGCTCTGTAATCTTGTACATAGTTAATAAAAGTACTTTTAAGGAAAAGTACTTTGGCCAGATCCCTTGCTAAAGACATCCATTGTCTTCCGAGAGAACCCAACTATAACAGACTACCCTTCCCAAACTGCACCACAAGCCCAGCCACCCCCAACCTAACCCAGATCCCCAATCCCCCAACCACTTCCAAATGAGCCTCCCCACCCATGAGCTCTAATGCATTCGGGAACAGTTGAGTCCACCTCTAATCCATTAGGCAAACAATAAAAAAGAAGTAATGCAATGAATTTGGAGTGAACAGATTCCGGACAACCTAATGCACTTTGCCAATTTTTTCACATTTTAAAATTCATGTCAAGACTTTTCCACATTTACTCACATTAAATTAAAGGTTATGCCAGTTCGTAAAATACATTATCATAGAATCATAGAATTTACAGTGCAGAAGGTGGCCATTCAGCCCATCGGGTCAGCACCACCCTTGGAAAGTGCACCCTACTTAAGCCCACGCCTCTACTCTCGCCCCGGAAACTCAGTAACCTGGCCTATCCCCGTAAGCCCAATAACCCGACTTAACGTTTTGGACACTAAGGGCAATTTAGCATGGCCAATCCACCTAACCTGCACATCCTGGGACTGTGGGAGGAAACTGGAGCACCCGGAGGAAAGCTTTAAAAAATGTTAAAAGATTAAAATGGTTTTTAAAAATACTCAAGAACTTTAGAAACCTCACCATACCTTTGGGAAGCTTGTTGGATTTAATAGGACATTCCTTCCATGCTGTGGGAGGGCAAGGCCCCTATGCTTCTGCACCTTGTCACTACCAATCGTAGCTGCCTTTGCTGATGGCTGAGTTCCTCGACTGGAACATCAAGTCCCTAAAACACCAGTGCAAAAAGTTAATGAAACAATTTTTATCGTGGTCAGTAGCAAGTGTCATAGCTTCACTGCTGAAAGGACAATTTGGGCCAAATACTTTATGACACATTTGTGCTCTACTGAGGAAATGTTGCAGTATTGAAAATGCGGTCCTTCATATAAGATGTTGAACTGCAATGTGTACCATAGCTTCAAGTGAACATTTAGAATTCAGCTGCTCTTTATGGGGAAGAGTGGGGAGCTTTCCCTGTGCACTGGTCAACATTGCTCCCTCAACATGTACAACTAAAGAGGCACCAACTGCTCATTCATCTCATTACTGATTGTATGGTCTTCCTGTTTGCCAGATGGCCACTCTGTAATCTGCCATTACAAGTATCACTGCACCGTCTGCGAAGCATTTTGAGACACTTCAACTTTCCACTCAACTAAATCTCTGCATAGGATAATATGCTATTTGGGTACAAATAGTTATTTTAAAATTGCAATTAGAAATTACATAGTTCATTGATGGTTATTAATCAGCGCTTAGTTTCACATTTGATTCAGGACAATTATTTCTCAGAGGAGAATTGCATGTGTCATAATAAGCATCTATATATATAATGGATTGCAGACAGGCAGTGATTGACACACAGGATGACCAGTAAGCACACAGGACAGTGCAGCCAATCACCAGACAGGACACTACCACTATAAAGCCAGAGGGCACCAGTTTTCCCGCTCTCTCTGTACCCAGTCTCTGAGACAGTCAGAGTTCGTGAACTAGTCAGTGCAAACATCATGCGGTAGCTAGAAAGTCTGGTCAGGCTAGCACTAGTCTCCAGTCAAGTCAGCATAGTGTCAACCCACAGTTGAACATGTATAATAGTTAAGATGTTGAATAAAATCGTGTTGCATCTTATCAAGTGTTGGAGATCTGTCTCTCGCTACACTGCATCAAGCGCAGTCCACATCGACCCAGCCTGCCCAACACATCAGTTTGATCATATACACCAGTAGCAAATTCCACATTGGATGCTGAGCTCTTGTATTGTGTCTATAACTTGTTCCAAGGCAAGCAAAAAATACTGGTGGCAATTTTCAGGAATATTTAAGTGCTAAAGAGATAAAAGAAAATGGCTTCTAAATTACAGTGAGTAATGTCATTGTATGAACACCTAAGGCATTGGCATTATATTGCTCTCCACTATTTCATCTTTTGTTTTTGATGGAATGTGGCCATCATTGACAAGGTCAGCATTTGTTACCCATCCTGGCTTACTCAGCCATTTAGAGTCACAGAGTCATAGGATCATACATCACAGAAAAGGCCTTTCGGCCCATCGCATCTGAGCTGGTCAAAAACAACCACCGAACCATTCTAATTCCATTTACCGGCACTTGGCCCATAGCTGTGTCTTCCTTAGGATCGCAAGTGCACATCTAAATAACTCTTAAATATTATGAGGGTCTCTGTCTCCAAAACCTTTCAGGCAGAGAATTCCAAACTCCCACCACCCTCTCGGGAGACGACGTGGTGGAAGAAGGAGACGCAGGAGGAGAAGGAGGAGATGGGGAGGGCGTCGAGGGAGAAGAAGCCGTTAAACTCCTTCAGACATTGCAAAATGGAAAGTAGAGCCAAATTTGGACCAACGGATTATTAGTCACCTCCTGCTTGAAACATCCTGCCTGCTGTCTCCATCAACCAAGCAGAGACTGACTGCCCTGCATGCATGTTTTCAAGACTTCATTATCTTCTGTACTGATTTGTTCATAAATAAAAGCATCAGCAATGATGCTGGAAACAAAAAAAAATAGTTTTTTCTCACATCCCCTCTAAACCCCCTGTCCCTCAACTTAAATCTATAACCCCCTCCACCAAGGGGAAACGTTTGTTTCTGTCTACTCTATATTTGCCCCTCATAAATTTATACATCTCAATCATGCCCCCCTCAGTGTCCTCTGCTTCAAGGAAAACAATCTAATTCTGTCTGACCTCTCTTCATAACTAAACCTCTCCAGCCAAGGCAACATCCTGGTAAATCTCCTCAGCACCCTCTTCGAGTGTTGAAATGAAAATCACTTATTGTCACAAGTAAGCTTCAAATGAAGTTACTGGTCGCCACATTCTGGCACCTGTTTGGGGAGGCTAGTACGGGAATTGAACCATGCTGCTGGCCTGCCTTGGTCTGCTTTCAAAGCCAGCGATTTAGCCCAGTGCTAAACCAGCCCCTGTTATCACTTCCCTCCTACATTGTGGATTCCAGAAGTGCACAAAATACTCTAGATGTGGCCTAATCAACGTTCCAGCATATCCTCCCTGCTCTTTGACTCTACGCTTCTGCTAATAAAGGCAATATACCATATGCCTTCTTAATCACTGCATCTACTTGCTCTGCTACCTTCAGGGGCCACTGTACAAGCACATCAAGGTCCCCCTGAACCCTGGTGCTTCCTAGGGTTCTGCCATTTGTCATGTGTTCTCTTGCCTTGTTTGTCCGGCCCAAGTGCATCACCTCACATTTATCCGGATTCAATTCCGTTTGCCACCGATCAGCCGATCTGACCAGCCTGCCTATATGCCTAATAGAAGGCTTTCATCCTCACTTTTCATCGTCCCACCAATTTTCGTATCATCTGCAAACTTACAGATCAACCCTCCTACATTCATATCTAAATCATTTATATAAACCACAACGGCAAAGGCCTCAACAATAATTCCTGTGGGATCTCACTGGACACAGGCTTCCAATTAGAAATCACCCCTCGACCATCACCCTCTGCTTCCTGCCACTCAGCCAATTCTGGATTTCTGAGGGCAGTTAAGAGTTTAGAATAGGGGGAGGTAGTCTCTGATCCTGGGGGTAAGTGTTGACGCTGTCGTAAACGCCAAATATCCTGCGCCACGCAGGGGGCCAGCATGGCACTGGAGAGCCTCATGTTGCTCCAGCTGCTGATACGGGCGTCAGAACGGGCATTGTGGGTCCGGGCATGTGCGCTATGGCCGGCGCGAGATTTTGCATGCACACTACGGCCGGCGTGAGTTCACGCATGCGCGTGAATTGCCTTCTCCGTGCCGGCCCCGACACACCATGGCAGAGAGCTACAGGGACCTGGCATGGAGGAACATAGGCCCCCACAAGGATAAGCCCACCTGCCGATCGGTAGGCCCCGATTGCGGACCACGCCACCATGGAGGCTACTCTTGGGGTCGGATCCCCCCCTTCCCCCGACCAGGCCGTCCCCCGCAACATGAACCCCGAGGTCCCGCCGGGTAGGACCATACGAGAACGGTGCCGGCGGTACTCGGCCTAACTCGGCGAGCACTCGGCCCATCACGCGGGGTGAATCGCTGGGGGGGGCGCTTTCAATGGCCACCGATCGGTGCCACACCAACTGCGCCGGCGCCAACGTCGCCGATTCTCCAGTGACCTGAGAATCGGCGGACCGGCGTTGGAGTGGCATTGCGTGAATCGCGCACCCACCCCAGCAATTCTCTGACCCGGTGCGGGGTTGGAGAATCCCGCCCAGGGTTTTTCAAACTCAGAGCGGGTGCTGAGAGGATCATGGCGTGATTGTCGCGATGTCCCCGATTGTGGGAAGAAGTCTTAGCTGCCACAACGAACCTTTAAGAATGTCGCCCACGGGATGTCCCCGATTGGCTGTAGAATCTGAGGGGGTGGGGTGACGTGAGGCTGGGTGCAGGTCACCGTGCACATTGTGGGGGGGGTGGCCAGGTGGGCATGAGATGCTAACGGTGGTGGCCCCAACTTAGAGCTCCGCACTGGCGTTCACTCTCTGCACCATTCTCAGCTTGTTCCTCGTCACCGATCGGCAGTATGTGACCTGCGGCTCCATGGTCAAGCTGCATAACGGCCCATACAATGTTCACTTGTATTCCCGTGACCTGAAGTATGGGTCGGGAAATGGCCAGTATGACAGTAACAGCTACTGGACAGTGAGAGGGAAGTCAGGCCAGGTTTGTCACCGAGGAATACCGATCAAATGAGGCCAGTCAATATGGCTGATATATGTCAACACTGGAAGAAACCTACCCTGTCATCACTTTGTGGCACCACTCTTTGGAAACCAGGTAGTAAGTGCTTTTGGTGAGAATGGAGAAAGAGATGACTTGAATGTTTGGACAGTGCAATGCAGTGGAACCAGTAAGAAATATTGTGACATTGTGTGTGTTTGACAAGTTACTTCATCTCGTCTAAAGTCATAGTTTGTAAAGTAACAACAAGATTGTACTTTTTTCTATTCTTGTTTAAATTTCTAGAGAAATGGAAATATATTTAAAACGTTTGTGTGCAAATATAAGAATGAGCATGTTCAACTTTAATTTTCAGTGGTAAAGAGTCAGAAACATGGGAAAATGTGGGGCAGGACTCTCCTCGATTATATTGTTTTGGAGGGGGCGGAGCATCGTAAAAGTGGTGTTGCCCCTGATTTCAGTGCCAACGTGGATTCTCTGGGCAGCACGGTAGCATAGTAGTTAGCGCAATTGCTTCACAGATCCAGGGTCCCAGGTTCGATTCCCGACTGGGTCACTGTCTGTGCACAGTCTGCATGTTCTCCCCATGTGTGCATGGGTTTCCTCCGGGTGTTCCGGTTCCCTCCCACACTCCAAAGATGCGCGGGTTAGGTGGATTGTCCATGCTAAATTGCCCTTAGTGTCCAAAAAGGTTACGTGGGGGCTGCTGGGTTGCGGGGATAGGGTAGATACATGGGCTTGAGTGGGTTGCTCTTTGTAAGGACCGATGCCGACTCGGTAGGCCGAATGGCCTCCTTCTGCACTGTACATTCTATGATTCTCTGGCTGATCGCCGATTGCGATTTTGCCGTCGGAGACCGGAGAATCCTGCTCAAAATTTCAAAGTAAAAAAAAGAATGCCAGCCACAGCCAACCTTTAAGTACAAACGATGGTCTTTCCGCCAGAAACGGCAGCGGCAGAGATATAGTTACACCTCCAGCATATACACTGACGTCACGCGCCCAGTACGTCCGTGCTTTGGGCACAAAATAACGGAGGAGAGATTCCTCCGTTATGTAGCTGCCAGCAAGCAAGCCACAGGACTGTGTGAAGAACTGCAGATGGATTATTTTGTATTAAGGAAGAGTGGGCTGGAGACACAAACAGGCCAGGATTTTGCAACTGAATCTGTTGAAGAGAGCTGCAGAGGAGAGTCCACAGGAGAAAGCAGTGCTGGCGTGAGCTGTATACAGAGCTCAAGGGCCTCTGGTGAACAACCCATTAAGAAAAAACCTAAATCGGGAACAAAGCAGTATAAAGGATGCAAAGCCCATCTGTGTTATATGCAGGGAAGTACTGGCAAATGAAAGTTTAAAATCCTCAAGACTTCAAAGACAATTGAAGACAAAACATTGGGGAGTTTGAAAATAAACCTCTTGATTTTTTTCAAAGGGTACAGTGAGAACTTAAATCATCAGCTGATGCCCTTAGCAGAAATGTAACATTGAATGACAAAACAAGTGAGATCGTGAGGACCAAGCAGGCATTAAAGGTAAGCATTAATGGTGTGTCACGAAAATCAGCCGGCATGGGTCGCGAAGGTCGGCTGGTTGGTTAAAGTGATTCCCGGGAAAAAATGTTTGAAAAACACTGGTCTAGCACATTGCTGTGGATCTGAAGTCACATGTCGACCTGACCAGATTAGTGATCCTGATCACTGATCACATTAGTGAACTAGATTTTTTTTTACAACAATTGATCATAACCTGATGGTCACCATTACTGAGATTATCTTTCAATTCCAGATTTTATTAATTGAATTTAAACTTCATCAGCTGGCATTGTGGGATTTTAACCCATGTCCTTAACCTGTGTCTCTTGATCACTAGTTTAGTGACATTACCTGTACACCACCATCTTCTGCGGCACAGTGGTTAGCACTGCTGCCGCACAACGTCAAGGACCCGGGTTCAATTCTGCCTTGGGTGACTGTGCGGAATTTGCATGTTCTCCCCGTGTCTGTGTGGGTTTCCTCCAAGTGCTCTGATTTCCTCCCACAGCCGAAAGGTGTGCAGGTTAGGTGCGGATTGGCCATGCTAAATTGCCCCTTAGTGTCCAGAGATGTGCAGGTTGGGTGAGGTCAGGGGGATAGGGTGGGGTGAGCTGAGGAGTAGACCTGGATAGAATGGTCTTTTGGAGAGTCGGTGCAGACTCGATGGGCCGAATGTCTTTGTTCAGCACGGTAGGGATTCAATAATTCCATGGTTCACTAATCCAGGTATTACTCCACATAAAATCAACAAGTTGACAACTCTGTTAAAACAGTGGAACTCCTGTACCTTCAGGACCTCCAGCAATATATCAGCAATGGTTTTTCTGGTTAAATGAGAAGGACCAACTAGCCAAAGAAAGTGGGCCTGTTTGGAGGTGTAGCTGGGATAATGGCCAAGACCAGTGTTTTTCAACCTTTTTTTCCCAGGACCCACTTTTGCCAACCAGCCGAATTTCAGGACCCATGCCGGCCAACCTTCGCAACCCATGCCAGCCGTCCATCGTGGCCCATGCCGGCTGAATATCATGATGCACACTGGCTGACTATCGTGACCCACGCCATGTTCATTTACCTTTAAAGTGAAATGGGAGCCTGCTTGGTCTTCACAATCTCATTCCAATCAGGTTCACAGAGGAGAGAGCAATGTGTATATCAGGGGCAGGCTTCAGCCAGTTCCTTTGTGCCATCTTGACCTTTGTGAGAATGGAAAATCCAACCTTGCATATGTAGGTCATTATAAAGGGCAATAGCATCACCCTGTTTGTTTTACTCACACTAGATACTTCTGGGAGATGCTACGCCAGAATGCTGACATCCTCAAGGACTTTGGCCATGTTTTAATGTGATATATCAGTTCAGATAGAGCAGAGTCATCTTTCCATTATGAGTCAGCTGGAAGTTAACTAACTCTGGGGTCTCAACCTCAAAAGGAATTTTTCACCCATCATTTCTCTTTCAAATTCTGAAACTTCTCTCATTTGCCAGTGCTTCCCCTCATATAACACTCATGGGCTTTGCATCCTTATTTTCATTGGAAAATTGACAAAACTATAAATCAAGAAATCATCTTTATAGTTCTTTGCTCCCAAATTAAGTTATTTCTTTGTTGACTGTTAGCCCGAGTGCCTGGAGCTATGTACAGAGCTAACACTAGCACTGCTCTGTCCTGCCATGGATTCTCCTGAGCAGCTCTCCCCACCAGATTCAGTTGTGAGATCCGGGCCAGCAGGTACTCTGCCCATTTGTGTCACTGGCTATCCCTGAATTGTAAGAATCATCTTCACTGTTCTCTTAGCTGGAAAATGGAAGAAGCACTCCTCCATGATTTTTAAAATTATTAATTTACAGGATGTGGGCATCGCTGGTTAGGCCAGCATTTATTGCCCATCCCTAGCTGCTCTTCAGAAGGTGATGGTGATATGCCTCCTTGAATCGCTGCAGTCCTTGAGGTGTAGGTACACCCACTGTGCTGTTAGGGAGGGAGTTCCAGGATGTTGCTCCAGTGGTAGTGAAGGAACAGCGATATATTTCCAAGTCAGGGTGGTGAGTGGCTTGGAGGGGAATCTCCAGGTGGTGGTGTTCCCAGGTATCTGCTGCTTTTGTCCTTCTAGATGGTAGTGGTCGTGGCTTTGGGAGGTGCTATCTGAGGAACCTTGGTGAGTTACTGCAGTGCATCTTGTAGATGGTATGTATGGCTGCCAACGTATGGTTGGTCGGTGGTGGAGAGTTTGAATGTTTGTGGATGGGGGAGCAATCAATTGGGCTGCTTTGTCCTGGATGGTGTCGAGCTTCTTGAGTGTTGTTGGAGCTTCACTCATCCAGGCAAGTGGCATCAAGTGTACGTGCAGGGCACGTGACCTGCTCACTGCTGCCGTTTCTGGTGATCCGCACTTTGAAAAACCGTGGCCTAGACCACATAATGTTCAAAACTTATTACAATAGGCCCACTCAAGGCATTATTCTTTCCAGGATGGATGGGGGTTCAGAACCCAGGCACCAGCAAAGCTGGCAAACTGTGCTGGGCTTCTCAGTCTCTCTACCAAGGTGGGTTCTCTAAATGCAACTCTAAAGGTTTGGGAATGGATTAATATTGGTGCATCTGACATTCCCACTGCGAAGCACCCATTTTAATGGTTTGTGGCCCCATATGTTTTTGCAAAAAGGAAAAGTGGGGAAGGGTACTCATGAATGCAATACTCGGCGACGCAAACTCAGCACCACCTTCTGAAGGGCAACTAGGGATTGGCACTAAATGCTGGCCTAACCAGTGATGCCCACATCCCCTAAATTAATTTAATAAAACTGGATAGCATCAAGTTGGATTTCTAATTGCATCCAGAGTAGCAGTTGCACATCATAATCAATATCTATGGGCTGAGGAGAAACAATTAATAGCTTTTGCTTCTGTTGAAGTGACCTCTCTGGGCAGTAAACAATTATGGATGTGGGTGAGAGGTAACAAAGCTCAGCTGAGAGGACACCAGAGAGCTGCTAGTATCTGTGAGAAACAAAAACCCAGCAAGTGGCAAGTCCTTCAGCAAAGGAAAGGAAACTTGACAGGTGGAAGGTAGAGAGATTGATAAAATTGGCAGGGGTAGGGAAAATATATTACTGCCATGATCCTAAATTGACCGATGCCATTGCTTTTGGTGTAATTAGTAAATGAATTCATCCAGATTACTACAAAACCATGTTCACTGAAGCAGTGAAACTAATATGTGCATATATGGGTCACTTTTACGCGCATAAGTTTTTGTTTTTTCTCCGGTCTGGCAAATTGACCTATTTGCACTGCTCTCTCCTAAAATTGTAAAAGACAATTGTAAATGTAGAAGAGGGGCGACGTAGCACAGTGGTTAGCACTGTTGCTTCACAGCTCCAGGGTCACAGGTTTGATTCTCGGCTTGGGTCACTGTCTGTGTGGAATCTGCACGTTCCCCCCGTGTCGCGTGGATTTCCTCTGGGTGCTCCGGTTTCCTCCCACAGTCCAAAGATGTGCAGGTTAGGTGGATTGGCTGCGCTTAATTGCCCATAGTGCCCAAAAAAGGTTAGGTGGGGTTATGGGGATAGGGTGGAGGTGTGGGCTTGGGTAGGGTGCTCTTTCCAATGGCCGGTGCAGATTCGATGGGCCAATCTTTCTGCGCTGTAAATTCTATGATTCTATAATAATATTGAGTGAACTCCTGATATGGAAAAGCACCTGTAAACGTGAATCTTTACTTATCCCTGGTATCTTGTCTTGTGAGTGAAGCCCTGAAGAGAAGAGAGCTCACCGAACACTGGCCTGTACTTTGAGGTTGAAATGGCAGTGAAACTGTTAGTGTTCATTGTCATTGCTCTGTGAAACTGTGAGAAACGTCTGGCATCTGCGCCTGTGTAGTTAGCTGTGAAATTCCAGGGGCGCAATTCTCCGCTGCCCACGACGGGTCAGAGAATAGCGGGAGGGCCTTCCCGACATTTTTCCCGACCTCCCGCTATTCTCCCCCCCCCCCCATGGCCGCCCCATGACACGATTCGCTGCTCGCCGTTTTTTACGGCGAACAACGATTCTCCCCTGGCCGATGGGCCGAGTTCCCAGGCCTTTGTGGCCGTTTTCACGAACGCAAACACACCTGCTCTCACCGTTCGTGAAAACGGCCACAAAGTGCCATCCTGGACAACCATGGCACCGATTGGCACGGCCGCACCATGGCCGTGCCAAGGGTGGCATGGGTCCGCGATCGGTGGGCACTGATCGCGAGCAGCGGGTCCGATACCCACGCACTCTTTGTTCCTCCGCCGCCCTGCAGTATCAATCCGCTGAGGGGCATGACCCCCCGCGCATGCGCGGCTTTGACGCATATGCGTGATGACGTCATCCACGCATGCGCGCGTTGGAGCCGTCCAACCCGCGCATGCGCGGCTGACGTCATCGTGCGCGTCAGCTGCCGTGACGTTTGGCGCACGGACATAGCGACGGTCGCTAAGCCCGCGATGCCGTTCTTCACGGGGACGCGCTGCTAGCCCCGACTGGGGGGGTGAATCGGGTCCCAGCAGCCTTTACGACTCTCCGCATTGGCGGAGAATCGCGTCCCAGAGGTTTCTGTCAATAATTCTCCCCTCATTCACAGGCGTGCTATTGAAATTCTTGAAGATGAAAATCAATTACAAAGCACTGAATTGACATGAATTCCATTTTTGCATACTAGTTCCACTGGATAATAATTGAGCAAGTTATCCCTTATTGAATGAGGAGTAACAGTTTTTTTCAAAAAATAATTTTTATTGAAATTTTTACAAAATATAAATAGCTCAACTCTTAACAAAACAACTGCGGTAACACCCCAAGAATAATTCCCACCAAACTTCAAAAGCAACTACAAACAAAAGAAAAAACCCCAAAAGAACACCCAACGACAAAAGGGAAAGAGATAACATCCGCCACATCCCACAGACCCATACGTACACAGTTCTCCCTCCCCCCGATCCAAACCCTCCCACCCCGGGTTGCTGCTGCTGCCGGCCTATTTCCCTGCCGTTCCGCCAGGAAGTCCAGGAAAGGCTGCCACTGCCTAAAGAACCCCTGTACTGATCCCCTCAGGGCAAATTTCACCTTCTCCAATTTAATGAACCCCGCCATATCATTGATCCAGGCCTCCACGCTTGGGGCCTCGCATCCTTCCACTGAAGAAGAATCCTCCGCCGGGCTAATAGGGACGCAAAGGCCAGAACACCGGCCTCTTTCGCCTCCTGCGCTCCCGGCTCCACTGCAACCCCAAAAATTGCGAGTCCCCAGCCTGGCTTGACACTGGATCCCATCACCCTCGACACCGTCCTTGTTACCCCCTTCCAAAACTCCCCCAGCGCTGGGCACGCCCAAAACATATGGGCGTGGTTCGCTGGGCTCCCCGAGCATCTAGCACACCTGTCCTCGCCCCCGAAAAACCTACTCATCCTCGTCCCAGTCATGTGGGCCCTATGCAGCACCATGAACTGTATGTGGCTAAGCTTCGCACAGGAAGAGGAGGAATTCACTCTCTCCAGGGCATCCGCCCACATCCCCTCCTCAATCTCCTCCCCCAGCTCCTCTTCCCACTTCCCCTTCAGTTCCTCCACCGAGGCCTCGTCTACCTCCTGCATCACCCGGTATATGTCCAAAATCCTCCCTCCTCCAACCCACACCCCCGAGAGCAACCGATCCCGCACCCCTCGTGGGGGCAGCAAGGGGAACCCCTCCACCTGCTGCCTGGCAAATGCCCTCACCTGCATGTGCCTAAACATGTTCCCGGGGGGAGCCCAAACTTCTCCTCTAACTCCCGCAAGCTCGCGAACCTCCCCTCCACAAACAGGTCCCTCAGCCTCCTAACCCCTGCCCTGTGCCAGCCTAGGAATCCGCCATCAATGCTCCCTGGGACAAACCGATGGTTCCCCCGTATCGGGGCTTCCATCGAGCCCCCCACTTCTCCCCTATGCCGTCTCCATTGCCCCCAAATTTTGAGGGTAGCCCCTACCACCGGGCTCGTGGTATACCTCGTTGGAGGGAGTGGCAACGGCGCCGTTAACAGCGCCTCCAGGCTCGTGCCCACACATGCCGCCGCCTCCATCCTCTTCCATGCTGCCCCTTCCTCGTCCATTACCCACTTACGCACCATCGCTGCGTTGGCAGCCCAATAGTATCCACAGAGGTTGGGCACCGCCAGCCCCCCCTATCCCTGCCTCATTTCAGGAACACTCTTTTCACCCTCGGAGTCCCATGCGCCCAGACAAATCCCGTGATACTCCTGTTGACACTCCTAAAAAAGGCCTTCGGGATAAGGATGGGGAGGCACTGGAACAGGAACAAAAACCTTGGGAGCACCGTCATCTTAACGGACTGCACCCTCCCCGCCAGTGACAGCGGTAACATATCCCACCTCTTAAACTCCTCCTCCATCTGCTCCACCAACCTTGTGAGGTTGAGCTTGTGCAGGGCCCCCCAACTCCCAGCCACCTGGACACCTAGGTACCTGAAGCTCTTCCCTGCCTGCTTCAATGGGAGCCTATCAATCCCCTCCTCTTGATCCCCCGGATGCACCACAAACAACTCACTCTTGTCCAGGTTCAACTTATACCCCGAGAAACCCCCGAATTCACTAAGAATCCTCATCACCTCCGGCATCCCCCCCCCACCGGGTCCGCCACATACAGCAACAGGTCGTCCGCATACAGTGACACTCGATGCTCCTCCCCACCCCGCACCAGGCCCCTCCAGTTCCCTGACTCCCTCAATGCCATGGCCAGGGGCTCAATCGCCAACGCGAAGAGCAAGGGGGACAGGGGGCACCCCTGTCTCGTCCCCCGGTACAGCCGAAAGTACTCCGACCTCCTCCTATTTGTGGCTACACTCACCATCGGGGCCTCGTAGAGCAGCCTCACCCACCGGATAAACCCCTCCCCAAACCTAAACCTCTCCAACACCTCCCACAATACTCCCACTCAACCCTATCAAAGGACTTCTCCGCATCCAATGCTACCACTATCTCCGCCTCCCCTTCCATGGCCGGCATCATAATGATATTGAGGAGCCTTTGCACATTCGTATTCAACTGCCTTTCCTTTACAAACCCCGTCTGGTCCTCATGAATGACCCCGGGCACGCAATCCTCTATTCTAGTGGCCAGGATCTTTGCCAGCAGCTTAGCATCGGCGTTCAGCAGCGAAATCGGCCTATATGATCCGCACTGCCGAGGGTCCTTGTCCCGCTTCAGGATCAAGGAAATCAGTGCCCGTGACATAGTTGGGGGCAAAGCCCCCCCCCCCCCCCCCCCCCCCTCCCTTTCCTCGTTAAAGGTCCGGACCAACAGGGGGCCCAACAGGTCCAAATATCTTTTATAAAATTCCGCCGGAAACCCATCCGGCCCCGGCGCCTTCCCCGACTGCATGCTCCCTATCCCTTTGACCACCTCCTCCAACTCGATCGGTGCCCCTAGTCCCTCCACCTGCTCCTCCTCCACCCTCGGGAATCGCAGCTTGTCCAAGAAGCGCCCCATTCCACCCCCCTCCACCGGGGGCTCGGACCGGTACAGTTCCCCATAGAAGTCTCTGAAGACCCCATTAACATCTACTCCCCTCCGCACCACCTTCCCAGCCTTATCCGTCACTCCCTCAATCGACCTGGCCGCGTCCTGCTTTCGGAGCTGTTGTGCCAGCATCCTGCTCGCCTTCTCCCCATATTCATACACCGCCCCCTGTGCTTTCCTCCACTGAGCCTCCGCCTTTCTGGTAGTCAATAGGTCGAATCTGGCCTGAAGGCTACGCCTCTCCCCCAGCAATCCCTCCTCTGGAGCCTCCGCATATCTCCTATCCACCCTCACCATCTCCCCTATCAGTCTCTCCCTCTCCCTCTGCTCCCCCCTCTCCCTATGGATTCGGATGGAGATCAATTCCCCCCTCATCACCGCCTTCAATGCCTCCCAGACCGTCCCCACTCGTTGTCATTGGCCTCAAGGTACCTCTCGATACACCCCCGAACCCTCTCGGCCACCTCCTCATCTGCCAGCAGCCCCACCTCCAAGCGCCAGAACGGACGTTGGTCCCTCTCTTCCCCCAGCCCGAGGTCCACCCAGTGCGGGGCATGATCTGAAATGGCAATGGTGGAGTATTCCGCATCCTCCACCCTCGAAACCAACCCCCTACTCAGGACAGAAAAATCAATCCTCGAGTAGGCCTCATGTACGTGGGAGAAAAACGAGTATTCCCAGGCCCTTGGCCTCGCAAACCTCCAGGGGTCCACCCCCCCCATCTGGTCCATAAATCCCCTCAGCACCTTAGCCGCCGCCGGCCTCCTACCCGTCCGGGACTTGGATCGATCCAATGGGGGATCCAGTACCGTGTTGAAGTCCCCCCCATGATTAGGCCCCCCCCCACCTCCAGGTCCGGAATGCGGCCCAACATATGCCGCATAAACATCGCATCGTTCCAATTTGGGGCGTAAACATTCACCAACACCACCCGCTCCCCCTGCAGCTTGCCACTCACCATCACATATCTCCCGCCACTGTCAGCCACCACATTTAACGCCTAAAACGACACCTTCTTCCCCACCAGGATCGCCACCCCCCTACTCTTCTCACCCAGCCCTGAGTGAAATACTTGGCCCACCCATCCCTTCCTCAGCCGAACCTGGTCCACCGCTCTCAGGTGTGTCTCCTGGAGCATGGCCACATCCGCCTTCAGCCCCTTCAGGTGCGCAAATACCCGGGCCCGTTTGACCGGCCCATTCAGCCCCCTCACATTCCAGGTTATCAGCCGGATCAGAGGGCTCCCTGCCCCCCTCCCCTGCCGATTAGCCATACCCCATCCCTTGCCCACCCCCGGCCAGCGTTCCCCGCTCTGCCAGTTTCCCACGGCGGCAACTCCCCCCCCTCCAGCACCCCCTGCGTCCTCCAGCTCCTTCCTGACCGTTTCAGCAGCAACCCGGTACCCCCCCCCAGGCTAGGACCCCTCCTAGCCGCGCCCCTCCCTCCATAGCACTCCCGTGAGCCAGCTAACTCCTGCTGACCCCGGCGACTCCCGCCCTACCTCCGACTCCTCCCCACATACCCCTCCTCCATCGTGCCCGTCAACGGGTCCTCCCACCCCCCCCCCCCCCCCCCCCCCCCGCTCTTGCGCGGGAAAAGAAAACAGCCAGCAACGACCCGCACTTCTCAGCCCCGACCCCGCCCCCACCATCTCCCAGTGCGGGAAACCCGCAGAAAGCCCGCGCTTTCGCCCCGCCCGGCCCCGCCTCCTCCGGGGCTACTCCCATTGTCAGTCCCCCCCACCAGCTCCCCGAACTCCCCGTTTACCCCTCTGCCCGAACCCGTCCACCAGACCCCTACAGAAAAACCCATATAGAAAAGACAAATCAACATCACCCCACCCACCCTAAGGCCAACCCACATCTTACATTAAACCAAGCAAATACAAATACAGTATTATACAGCATCCCCCATCTTAGACCCTCAGTTTGAGTCCAATTTCACGGCCTGCACAAAGGCCCACGCCTCCTCCGGGGACTTAAAATAATGGTGCCGATCGTTATAGGTGACCCACAGACGCGCCGGCTGCAACATGCCGAACTTCACACTCCGTCTATGGAGCACCGCCTTCGTCCAGTTAAACCCGGCCCTCCGCCTCGCCACCTCCGCACTCCAGTCCTGGAAGATCCGCACCTCCGTGTCCTCCTACTTGCTGCTCCGCTCCTTCTTGGCCCACCGGAGCACACACTCACGATCCACGAACCGATGAAACCGCACCAACACCGCCCGCGGCGGCTCGTTCGGCTTGGGCCTCCTAGCCAGAATTCTGTGGGCCCCCTCTAACTCCAGGGGCCGCTGGAAGGACCCAGCCCCCATCAGCGAGTTTAACATAGTCACCACATAGGCCGCTATGTCCGACCACTCCAGCCCCTCCATGAGGCCCAGGATCCGCAAATTCTTCCTCCTCGACCGGTTGTCCAGCTCCTCGAACCGCTCCTGCCATCTTTTATGGAGCGCCTCGTGCATCTCCACCTTCCCCGCCATGGCCACGACCTCATCCTCCCTTTCGGAGGCCTGCTGCTGCAGCTCCCGGATCGCAGCCTCCTGGGCTGTCTGGGTCTCCATCAGCTCCCTGTTGGTTACCTTCAGCAACTCCAGCAGCTCCACCTTAAGCTCCTGGAAGCAGCGCAGCAGAGTTGCCTGCTGCTTCTGAGCCCACTGCCTCAGCTCCTCAAGGCCTCCGCCGGCCGCCATTTTGTCTTCCTTCCCCCGCTTTTTCAGGGGTGCTTTCTCCGGTTTTCTCCTTACCCCACTCCTGGTCCGGACCATAGGACCGTTGGGGTCGACTCCTGACCTCTTCCCACATCGGGATTTGCTGCCACAGCTCCGTTGGGGGCCCTGAAAGAGCCCCAAAGTCCGTTCTCAGTGGGAGCTGCCGAATGTGCGGCTTAGCTCCTCATTGCCGCCACCGGACGTCGAGTAACTGTCTTTTTAATTATGTGTTAACTCACAATTACTTCTGCACTCATTTTCTGGCTCAGAAAAGATATCTCTTTATTTGTGGGATGTACATTATTTCACTTGTTATGACATCCTGGGCTAGTGCATGGTCCATTCCAGCCCAACTTGACCCAGAGTCGCAACACAAATGTATTAAGCAATAATTCTTATTAAAACGCCCAAAACCGTTGGCCCTTGGCTGACCAATAGCTACATTTGCCAGATTGTATGTTTAAACACAATTAACGGTTATTTATAATAAGAAAAAATATGAAATATGCAATAAATACATCGAACGACAAGCTAATACCTGACTCCCCCTTTAACAGCTCCACCCTCTACCCACACACACAAGACAGACAAACATAGAGGGGTGGAAAGGGCTAAAAATAATAAGAGTGAAGGTCAAAAGATAGGAGTCGTTGCTTCACTTTTTTTCACAGCTTTCTCCACGGCACACTTGCTGATTTAAGTCTCTGGTTTACAGCCTGTAGTTATCTTTTTTACAGTTTAGCAACAGCTTCCTTGGAGTGTCCCATTGCTTCACATCAAACTTTGCTTCCAGGCACCTGTCTTTTCTGGAAAAAGAATTGGTCAGTCCACAGCAGCCTCTCTGAGAAGAGCTATCAGGTTCAGAACCTTTCCTGTACAGCCTGTAATGATTCTCCTGTACACATTCATCCAGGCTTTCTGCCAGGTCAGAAACATAATCTTTCTGGAGAAAAATGGAATGGAAAGAGAGTGGGTCTTCTCTCTAAGATGTCAAAATGAAACTGAAAGCACCTTAGGTCTCTGAATCTTTCAGTGGGATCAGATCAAATCACCACCTGTTACTGGGCAGAGAACAATTTTTGGGCCAATTCATTGGCTACCAGCTAAATCCATCAAACCGAGTCATCACTGATCTCCCCTGCTGTTGAAAACCTCTGCTTGAATTAAAGGCCACTGCTTTCTTCTGTTTGGATTAAAGATACAGGCTGCCTTAAAAAAAATGTCCATAAGTCATCCATGGATCAAAATGTAACAGCAAAATAAAAAAAGGGGAAATAAGGGAATAGACAGGGAACAGACATGAGTGACCCTTACATACTCCATGATAAACATTTTGTTGATTTTATTTCTTTTCAAATGGAGTTTGTTTATGAAATTTCAGCTTCTACTTTAATCCCATGTCTTTGCAAAATTTTGATCTTATTTTTTTAATAAAGTTCTTTTAAAAAGTGAATGATAAGACCTGCATGTTACTCCCTGGATTGCTGTCTGTGAGAATTTGTCATCCTCATTGGTTCCTTAGCCTACTAGATGTCTTCACTATTGCTGGAGAACATTTGCCAATGTGGTGATAACCTGATTTCTTCTTTTTTTCAGGGATTTTGTTTGAGGGATAAATATTGGCAAGGCCACGAGAGAGAGCTCCCCTGCTTTTCTTCAAAATAGTATGGCTGGTTTAGCACAGTGGGCGAAATAGCTGGCTTGTAATGCAGTACAAGGCAGCAGCGCGGGTGCAATTCCCATACCGGCCTCCCCGAACAGGCGCCGGAATGTGGTGACTGGGGGCTATTCACAGTAACTTCATTGAAGCCTACTTGTAACAATAAGCGATTATTATTAACTGTGAGATGTGTGTTCATATGAGAGGAAAGACAAGGCCTTATTTTAGCTTCTCATCTGAAAGCGACCCAGCCTGAATGCTCTCCTTCCTCACCAGTTCAGGGTCCTTACAGCCAAACAGTTCAGGGACGCGGCCGATGCCCCTTACTTCTTCATGTGCGGGAAGTGTGTCCAGCTGCAGCTCCTGTTAGACTGCATGACGGCTCTGGAGCTGCGGATGGACTCACTTTGGAGCATCCGCGATGCTGAGGAGGTCGTGGATAGCACTTTCAGTGAGTTGGTCACACCGCAGATTAGGATTGGTGACGGAGACAGGGAACGGGTGACCAAAAGGCAGAGAAAGAGCAGGAAGGCAGTGCAGGTGTCCCCTGCAGTCATCTCCCTCCAAAACAGGTATACCATTTTGGATACTGTTGGGGAGATGACTCACCAGGGGAAGGCAGTAGAAGCCAGGCTCATGGCACCGTGGCTAGCTCTGCTGCACAGAAGGGCGGGAAAAAGACTGGCAGGGCTATAGTCATAGGGGATTCAATTGTAAGGGGAGTAGACAGGCGTTTCTGTAGTCGAAAACGAGACTCCCGAATGGTATGTTGCCTCCCGGGTGCTCGGGTCAGGGATGTCTCTGATCAACTGCAGGACATACTGAAGGGGGAGGGTGAACAGCCAGTTGTTGTGGCGCATATAGGCACCAACGATATAGGTAAAAAAAGGGATGAGGTCCTACAATCAGAATTTAGGGAGTTAGGAGATAAGTTAAAAAGTAGGACCTCAAAGGTAGCAATCTCAGGATTGCTACCAGTGCCACGGGACAGTCAGAGTAGAAATTCAAGAATAGTCAGAATGAATACATGGCTTGAGAGATGGTGCAGGAGGGAGGGGTTCAGATTTTTGGGACATTGGAACCGGTTCTGGGGGCGGTGGGACCATTACAAACCGGAGGGTCTACACCTGGGCAGGACTGGAACCTGCTTTTGCTAACACTGTTGGGGAGGTTTTAAACTAATGTGGCAGGGGGATGGGAACCAGATTAGGAAGTTAGAGGTCAGTAAAGAAGCAGCAACTAAAGCCAGTAAGGTACGAGACAATAAACTCAATGTGACTAAGGGGAAGAGTAGACAGGGAAGAGATGATGAACGCAAAGGTGGTCTGACGTGCATTTGTTTTAATGCGAGAAGTGTAGCAGGTAAGGCAGATGAACTTAGGGCTTGGATCAGTACCTGGGAATATGATGCTATTGGTATTACTGAGACTTGGTTGAGGGAAGGGCAGGACTGTCAACTGAATATCCCAGGGTATAGATGCTTCAGGAGGAATAGAGAGGGAGGTAGAAGGGGTGGAGGAGTTGCATTACTCGTCAGAGATGATATAACAGCTGTGATTAAGGAGGGCATATTGGAGGATTCGAGCACTGAGGCAATATGGGTGGAGCTGAGAAATAGGAAGGGTGCAGTAACATTGTTGGGACTTTACTATAGGCCTCCCAAATGTGAGCATGAAGTAGAGGTACAAATATGCAGACAGATTATAGAAAAATGTAGGAGCAATAGGATGGTTGTGATGGGAGATTTTAACTTCCCCAACATTGAATGGGATTCGTGTAGTGTTGGAGGCGTAGATGGAGCAGAGTTTGTAAGGAGCATCCAGGAGAGTTTTTTAGAGCAGTATGTAAATAGTCCAACTCGGGAAGGGGCCATACTGGACCTGGTATTGGGAATGATCCCGGCCAGGTGGTTGATGTTTCAGTCGGTGATTACTTTGGGAATAGCGATCACAATTCCGTAAGTTTTAGAATACTCATGGACAAGGACAAGAGGGGTCCGAAAGGAAGAGTACAAAATTGGGGAAAGGCAGAGTATAACAAAATTCGGCAGGAGCTAGGGAATGTGGATTGGGAGCAGCTGTTTAAGGGTAAATCCACATTTGAAATGTGGAAGTCTTTTAAAGAGTGCAGGACAGACATGTTCCTGTGAAAATGAAAGATAGAAATGGCAAGATTAGGGAACCATGGATGACGGGTGAAATTGTGAGACTAGCTAAGATGAAAAAGGAAGCATACATAGGATCGAGGCAACACAAAACTGATGAAGCTTTGGAGGAATATCGGGAAAGTAGGACGAATCTCAAACGCGCAATAAAGAGGGCTAAAAGGGGTCATGAAATATCTTTGGTTAACAGGGTTAAGGAAAATCCCAAAGCATTTTATTTGTATGTACGGAGCAAGAGAGTAACTAGAGAAAGGATTGGCCCACTTAAAGACAAAAGAGGGAATTTATGCGTGGACTCAGAGGAAATGGGTGAGATTCTTAATGAGTACTTTGCATCGGTATTCACAAAGGAGAGGGACAAGACGGATGTTGAGGCTAGGGATGGATGTTTAAATGCTCTCGGTCAAGTTGTCATACGGAAGGGGAAGTTTTGGGTATTTTAAAAGACATTAAGGTGGACAAGTCCCCAGGACCGGATGGGATCTATCCCAGGTTACTGAGGGAAGCGAGGGTCGAAATAGCTGGGGCCTTAACAGATATCTTTGCAGCATCCTTGAGCACGGGTGAGGTCCCGGAGGACTGGAGAATTGTTAATGTTGTCCCTTTGTTTAAGAGGGATAGCAGGGAGAATCCAGGGAATTGTAGACCTGTGAGCTTGACGTCAGTGGTAGGCAAACTGTTGGAGAAGATACTGAGGGATAGGATCTATTCACATCTGGAAGAAAATAGACTTATCAGTGATAGGCAGCATGGTTTTGTGCAGGGAAGGTCATGTCTTACAAACCTAATAGAATTCTTTGAGGAAGTGACAAAGTTAATTGATGAGGGAAGGGCTGTAGATGTTGTATACATGGACTTTAGTAAGGCGTTTGATAAGGTTTCCCATGGCAGGTTGATGTAAAAAGTGAAGTCGTATGGGGTTCAGGGTGTACTAGCTAGATGGATAAAGAACTGGCTGGGCAACAGGAGACAGAGAGTAGTGGTGGAAGGGAGTATCTCAAAATGGAGAAGGGTGACTACTGGTGTTCCACAGGGATCCGTGCTCGGACCACTGTTGTTTGTGATCTACATAAATGACCTGGAGGAAGGTATAGGTGGTCTGATTAGCAAGTTTGCAGATGATACTAAGATTGGTGGAGTTGCAGATTACGAGGAGGACTGTCAGAGAATACAACAAAATATAGATAGATTGGAGAGTTGGGCAGCGAAATGGCAGATGGAGTTCAATCCAGGCAAATGCGAGGTGATGCATTTTGGAAGATCAAATTCAAGAGCGGACTATATGGTCAATGGAAGGGTCTTGGGGAAAATTGATGTGCAGAGAGATCTGGGAGTTCAGGTCCATTATACCCTGAAGGTGGCAACGCAGGTTGATAGAGTGGTCAAGAAGGCATACAGCATGCTTGCCTTCATCGGACGGGGTATTGAGTACAAGAGTTGGCAGGTCATGTTACAGTTGTATAGGACTTTGGTTCGGCCACATTTGGAATACTGCGTGCAGTTCTGGTCGCCACATTACCAGAAGGATGTGGATGCCTTGGAGAGGGTGCAGAGGAGGTTCACCAGGATGTTGCCTGGTATGGAGGGTGCTAGCTATGAAGAAAGATTGAGTAGATTAGGATTGTTTTCGTTGGAAAGACGGAGGTTGAGGGGGGACCTGATTGAGGTCTACAAAATTATGAGAGGTATGGACAGGGTGGATAGCAACAAGCTTTTCCCAAGAGTGGGGGTGTCAGTTACAAGGGGTCACGATTTCAAGGTGAGAGGGGGAAAGTTTAAGGGAGATGTGCGTGGAAAGGTTTTTACGCAGAGGGTGGTGGGTGCCTGGAACGCCTTACCAGCGGAGGTGGTAGAGGCGGGCACGATAGCATCATTTAAGAAGCATTTAGACAGGTATATGAATGGGCGGGAACAGAGGGAAGTAGACCTTGGAAAATAGGAGACAGGTTTAGATAAAGGATCTGGATCGGCGCAGGCTGGGAGGGCCGAAGGGCCTGTTCCTGTGCTGTAATTTTCTTTGTTCTTTGTTCTTTGTTCTAAATGTAGTGCTCCTCCTGCTGCCTGGACTGAAAGCAGTTATTCTTCTCAGGGTCAGAATGGTTCCCACTACCTTTTGGTCTGGCTAAATATTTGGTGGGCACCAACAGGAAAAACCTCCAAGTGCTGTCATCCAGTTGCTCTTTTTATCAGAAAAATTAAGATGCACAAAAGAATTACATTTGAATTTCCTAAATCCGCTTCCATATGCAGTGAAGTTTCTCGCAACAATCTGTGATTTAGTTTCCATTTCAAATGTTTTCGTTTGCACAGTTTACAGATGGTTATTTGTTAAAACCATGCCAAGTCTGAAAGACTGCCGATCTACTAGTTTAAAATAAATGTTTTCCAAAATGCTGCAAATGCTTTGAAAAGCTGTACAATATTTGTCAGTGAGAAGGGTTCATTTTTGATTTAGGCAGTCAGAAGATATGCATTTATGAAATAATAATACATATCTGAGATTTGAACAGCATAGCAATCACAGTTCATTACTAATAGTGTTGTGGTGGACCCATATAATGCTTACTGCTGAGCATGCTGTTTGTCTGTATCCGTGGAAGAGGCAGCTTCTAAATATAACTTTTTTTTTAATAACTATAGCCCTACCAATAGTGCAATAAGCAATCAGACCCAACATAAAACAACAATTATATGAAGAGAGATTTGGTACTTAATGATACTTCACAAACGTGCCAGAAATCCACAGCTGCTGCTTTATATCCTTCAAAGGAAGTAACTTGAGTTCTTTCATCAATATCTCTTTTTTTATCTGCCACTTTACCGAAACACTCTAGATTTCAAAAATTAAGGTTTGGAATCAACTAGGTTGGAACACTATATTCCTTTGATTTCTAGCTCCATTGCTTGGGTGATGGAATATTGCTTTCTTTCATCCCCTGTGAAATAAGAGCAGAGCAAGCCTTAAAAAACAATAAAACGGGGAAATAAAAAAACGGTCAAACTGTTTCTTCCTTCTTTATTGAATGGCCCATTCAATAAGATCGTGGCTGATCTGATTTCAATGTCAACTCCACATTCCTGCCTACCCTCAGTAACCTTTCACCCCATGGCTTATCAAGAATCTATCCACACCTGCCTTAAAAATATTCAGACTCTGCCTCTACCGCCTTTTGAGGAAAAGAGTTCCAAAGACTCACAACCCTCGGAGAGAAAACAAAGTTCTCATCTCAACGAAGTTTTAAATGGGAAACCCCTCAAAAGTGACCCTGTCCCCAGCTCTAGATTCTCCCACAAGAGGAAACATCTTTTCCACATCCACCCTGTCAAGTCCCCTCAGGATTTTTAATGTTTCAATCAAGTTGCCTCTTACTCTTCCAAACTGCAGCCAATACTACGCGAGTCTGCAGATACTATTTATGCTTGCTGTGGTCAGTGTCACTCTGAACATACCGCAACATTTTCTCTTTTAAGATGCCAATATGCTCTTCAAACATAATAGTCCACTTCCCTATGTCCTCACAGAGCTGAAATTTAGAGTTACATTTCTGAGAGGGTTCTCCTGATAATATGCTTTAACTTCAGCAGAAGAGATGTGGAAACACTGGTGATGTGGTTTAAGTTTCTTTACATTTCCCACAGACCTTGCATCAGACAAGAGAACCCTATGGATATGCAGCACATAAGGGAGTAGAATCTCCATTGCCTGACGTTGCGATTGGGCTCATCTTGGGATCAAATAGGATACGTAGGTTGCAAACAGTCTCCAGCAGTTGCCAGAGTGAGCGATGGAGTTGGTAGCCATGGAACAGAGTTGGTGAACCATCAGTGTTTCAGCTCTGTGATGACATAGGGAAGGGGACTATTGTGTTTGAAGAGCATATTTAGTGTTTACAATATTTAATTTATACATTGTTATGAAAATTAATAAGTAACAAGTAACCAGTTGGTTTGAATGCATTGAACACTTTATCCCGTCCTGTTATTTCTTATCTGCTCTTTAGGGACCCTGAATTCAAATTTGTTTCCTTTTTGTAATATATTTGTGCTTTTTCAAAGACAGTATTCCATAAGACCATAAGACCATAAGACCATAAGACATAGGAACATAATTAGGCCACTCGGCCCGTTGAGTCTGCTCCACCATCCAATCATGGTTGATATTTTTCTCATCCCCATTCTCCTGCCTTCTTAATGCCGATAGCATCATTTAAGAAGCATCTAGACAGGTATATGAATGGGCGGGAACAGAGGGAAGTAGACCGTGGAAAATAGGAGACAGGTTTAGATAAAGGATCTGGATCGGCGCAGGCTGGGAGGGCCGAAGGGCCTGTTCCTGTGCTGTAATTTTCTTTGTTCTTTGTTCCCCTCATAACCCCTGATTGATCAAAAACCTATCTATCTCTGTCTTAAAGACACTCAGTGATTTGGCCTCCAGAGCCTTCTGCGGCAAAGAGTTCCACAGATTCACCACCCTAGCTGAAGAAATTCCTCCTCATCTCTGTTTTAAAGGATCATACCTTTAGTCTGTGTCCTCTGCGTCTAGTTTTTCCTACAAGTGGAAACATCCTCTCCAGGCCCACTCTATCCAGGCCTCGCAGTATCCTGTAAGTTTCAATAAGATCCCCCCCCTCATCCTTCTAAACTCCAATGAGTACAGACCCAGAGTCCTCAAACATTCCTCATATGACAAGCTCTTCATTCCAGGGATAATTCTCGTGAACATCCTCTGGACCCCTTCCAAAGCCAGCACATCCTTCCTGAGATAGGGGCCCAAAACTGTCCCAGTACTCCAAATGGGGTCTGACCAGAGTCTTATATAGCCTCAGAAGTACATCCCTGGTCTTGTATTCTAGCCCGCTCGACATGAATGCTAACATTGCATTTGCCTTCCATTTTAACCTTAGGAGAATCATGACCAAGGACTCCCAAGTCCCTTTGTGCTTCTTATTTCCTAAGCATCTTCCCATTTAGAAAATAGTCTATGCCTCCATTTCTCCTTCCAAAGTGCACAATCTCACACTTTTCCACATCGTATTCCATCTGCCACTTCTTTGCCCACTCTCCTAGCCTGTCCAAGTCCTTCTGCAGCCCGCTTGCTTCCTCAATACTACCTGCCCCTCTACAGATCTTTGTATCATCTGCAACTAAGCAACAGTGCCTTCAGTTCCTTCTTCCAGATCATTAATGTATATCATGAAAAGTTGTGGTCCCAGCACCGACCCCTGAGGCACACCACAAGTCCCCGGCTGCCATCCTGAAAAAGACCCCTTTATCCCCACTCTCTGCCTTCTGCCAGTTAGCCAATCCTCTATTCATGTCAGGATCTTACCCCTAACACCATGAACTTATTTAACAGTCTCTTTGTCAAAGGCCTTCTGGAAATCTAAATAGATCCCGTCCACTGGTTCTTCTTTGTCTAACATCCTTGTTACTTCCTCAAAGAACTCTAACAGATTTGTCAGACCTGACCGCCCCTTGACGAAGCCCTGCTGTCTCAGTCCTATTCAATCCTGCGCTTCCAAGTACTCTGTGATTTCATCTTTAATAATGGACTCTAAAATCTTACCAATGACCGGATTACCTCTTTCCCTTCTTAAATAGGGGTGTTACATTAGCCACTTTTCAGTCCTCTGGGATCCTTCCTGCCTCCAGTGATTCCTGAAAGATCACTACCAATGCCGCCACAATCTCCTGAACTATCTCTTTTGGAACCCTGGGGTGTAGTCCATCCGGTCGAAGTGATTTATCCACTGTCAGACCTTTCAGTTTCCCCAGAACCTTCTCCTTAGTAATGATCACTGCGCTCACCTCTGCTCCCTGGTTCTCCTGGAGTTCTGGTATCCCACTGGTGTCCTCCACCGTGAAGACTGATGCAAAGTAACTATTCCGTTCCTCTGCCATTTCTTTGTTTCCTATTATTACTTCTCCAGCCTCATTTTCCAGTGGTCCAATGTCTATTTTTGCCTCTCTCTTACCTTTTATATATTGAAAAAACTCTTCCTATCTTCCTTTACATTACTAGCTAGCTTGCACTCATATTTCATCTTCGCTCTCCTTATTGCTTTTTTAGTTGCCCTCTGCTCGCTTTTAAAGGCTTCCCAATCCTCTGGCTTCCCACTAATCAGCACCACTGTATGCTTTTTCTTTTGCTTTTATGCTGTCCTTGACTTCCCTTGTCAGCCATGGCTGCCTTAGCATGTTTCCTCCTCCTTGGGATGAATTTATGTTGTGCCTCCTGAATAACCCCCCCAAAACCCCACTGTCTTCCCTGGTAGACTCCTTTTCCAATCAACTTTGGCCAGTTCCTCCCTCATGTCTTTGTAGTTACCCTTATTTAATTGTAATACCATTACATCTGATTGCAGCTTCTCCCTTTCAAACTGCAGGGTAAATTCTCATCATATTGTCGTCACTGCTCCCTTCACCTTAAGTTCCCTAATCAAGTCTGCCTCATTACACATCACCAAACCCAGAATTGCCTGTTCCCTAGTACGCTCTGTCACAAGCCGCTCCAAAAAAACATCACTTATACATTCCACAAATTCCTTTTCTTGGGATCCACTACCAACCTGATTTTCCCAGTCCTCCTGCATATTGAAGTCCCCCATGATTATTATAATATTGCCGTTTTTACATGCCTTTTCTATCTCCTGATTTATTTTCTGCCCCACATTCTGCTAGGGGGCCTGTACATAACTCCCATTAGAGTCTTTTTACCTTTGCGATTCCTCAACTCTACCGACACAGATTCTAAGCCTTCTGATCCTATATCGCTCCTTGCTATCGATTTAACTTCATTCCTTACTAACAATGCAACCCCGCCCCCTTTACCCATCTGCCTGTCCTCGGATATTTAGATCCCAGCCCTGATCCCTTTGCAGCCACGTCTCTGTGATGCCCACAACTTCATACTGGCCAATTTCAATGTGCGCAACAAGCTCATTTGTTCCATATACTGCACGCATTTAGGTACAACACCCTTAATCCTGCATTGATCACCTCCCTTTACACACTTGTCCCCTTTTTTGCTCCGCCTCAGGGTAATGTTGCTCTTTTATTTTGGTTCTCTATTTCCCCTTCAGTTATTACGCCTTCTAAGCACACATTGTGGATCCACTGAATCCCTGCTGCGGTCTTTCTATTTCCTCAGTACCCTTTCTATTTGACGGTCGCCGAGGTTTTAAAAATAGATATGCTGCTTTATACTAGAAGCTGTGTACATTAACCTTGTCATCCAGTACTGAGCATTAACTGTACTGGGAAGCTCCTGGTTCCGTTTGGGTCATTTGCTCAATGGATGAAGCTAATGAACCATTGGGGAAATCTATGAACTTGGACTGAGAAACCACTTTGTGCAGCATCTGTTTTTTGAACTCTGGATGGTTACCTGAGGCTCCAAAATGGCATCAAATGTATGCGCACTCTTCCAAACAGCAGTCTTTACTCATGCTTAAAACAGGCAATGAATGGACTCATAATATATTTTGATCTGTTGAACAAAAATAACTTTGTTGTTTTAATGCTTGTTGGAATGCCACTAAAATTTTATGCATAACAACGAGGCAGCAATTGGTGTCGTACCTGTCTTTTGCTGAGAAAAAAAAATACATTTTTGTCGAAGCTTTTCACCTTGCACTCATCAGAACAATGTACAGGACAAGAATACAATATAAGTGAAATCAACAAATTTCCTGGCGGTGAGCGGTGCATTCAACGGGATACCCTGTTGACAACGGCAGGACCAGAAGATCCTGCCGCCTACCAATGGCTGTTCGCCTCCGCCACTGTGAAACGCTTCTGTGGAAAACCCCCCTATATGCTGTATAAGAAGAGAATGCTGATTGGTTGTCAAGTGGACTCTGCTTGGTGGAGGAGTTGCCATGGATACTGCACCAGGTGGCGATGGCAGCCGCCATCAGTTTCAGCAATACTGACGTTCTGTACCACCAAATGCCTACCTGTCTTTTTGTGATGTGGTTTACTTCAAGACAGGAGAGCGGAATCAGCCACAAGACCCCTTAACGGCTGGTGAAGTAATTTGCCAGGTCGTTAAGCATCAAACTCCTGTCTCCCTACCACAAAATAAAAAGCACTGCTTCATCCAGCTGTACTATTATGCCACGCCATCAGGAATAAATGTTATTGCCAATCCAGCATCATCCTCCTTTAATTGCAGAATCATTCTTCAAATCCACACTTGATGGGGGAATCTTTACCTTCCAGAGCTGCCAAATGGAGGAAGCTGGTAAGAAACAGTAAATGACGGCAAGTTAGAAAGTTGTGTTTAAATTGAATGTATTTGGTCAAACAGGAAACCACAGGTGGGTCCGCTGTGAAAATAAGCTAAATGGCATAAGTGCATTTTTAACCCTAGATTCAGTTTTTATTTATCAGCGCCCAGGCTGAACAAGGTGAGAGGACAGCAGGTGATTGATGGGACTGAGCAATTGACAATCTGGAGAATATTTAAATACTGGAATAAAACAGCTGCTCCTTAGCCTAGATGAAAGGCTTTAGCTCACAGGACATTTTCTGAGGCTGTACTTTCGCTGCTTGGACTTTGAAAACTTTGGCGGTCATTTCTGCCACTTTTTTTAAAGGATATTTTTGCCTTTGATCTTTAGTTGCCAGCTGTGAGCCTTCTTCAGCATCATGGTACTAACTGACGCAGTTCCAACTTAGATTCTGAAGAAGTACAAGAAGACTTTAGGCTGATTTCTCCGTTTCAGCAGCTAAGTGCTGGCTCAAACGGAGAATTTGTGGGCGTTTTACAAGGCCAACATCAGCAGTGAACCCTCATCGATTCTGGGACCGGCGAGGGGTTGGCAGCAGTGCTGGATGAAACCCCCACCTTCCACGCCGAAAACGGCCGGAGAATGGCCGTGCATGACCTGCAGCGGCCGCGCCGTACAACATGGCGGCAGTCGTGCGCGGACCCGACCTGCCCTCCGCAACCCCACAGGCCAGCCCCCCCCCGGCCACACCGCACCAGTCCCCTAGCCATCCCGGAAGCCCCCGTGCGCAGTGGCATGGATCCCGGCGGAGTGTGGTGACGTTGGACGCAGTCCACAGTAGCCATGCTGGGTTACTGACCGCTCAGGCACACATCCCCCACGCTGTTGTGAACTCGGCCCATTGGGAACAGAGCATCGCGGGAGAGCCTGCTGATGATGCTCCGATCCTGTTGCAATGGCGTGTGGTGCGTAACACGATTATGCCCCTTCCAATGGGGCGGAGCATGGCTGACCGGCGTCACACTGCTGCCAGCCCCGATTTCGGCATCGGAGTGGATTCTTCAGCTGATCGCCAATTATGATACCGGCGTTGGGCAACGGATAATCCCGCCCTTCATTTCAACCACTTGCGTTTCCACAGGAGAGAGAAGATGAACACAGAAATGCTGCTCACTGGAAATGATACTCCCATCATAGGACACACAGGTAGAGGATTAGCTTTCTGCATATGACTGTGCCCCAGTGCCTCAGGAAACTCAAGAATTTCATGTCAGGTCATTGCTAACATTTGCAGTCTCCTGGAAGCAGTCTTGCCAAGTGGACTAGCTGATCATTCACTACCAATGGCAGTTACGGTCACTACAGCCCAAATTCCTTTGCTTTCAGGAACCTGCAAGTGTCATCTGGAGAATCTCACAATCTGGTACACACCGATGTATCTCCCAAGTGTTGATGCCTTGTGTTTTCAGGGCTGCTGCTTATATTCACTTCGTTACTGGTGTAACCAGTCAGAATTTGCTGTTCTGGCTGGATTCCCACAAATATAAAGGGTCATAGAGTTCACCCATGTGGCATTCAAAACACCCTGAGATGAACCACTTTAATTGAAAGGGATTGCTTTCCATTATTGCTCATCTGGTATGCAACCACTGATAGGTTATCATGTATGCGTGAACAGTACTCAGGAAGTTACCGTGATGTTTTAATTCTCTGCTTGTCATGTCTGCCAAAGACGCTTGCACCATTGGAAACAAAGGCTACCTTCAATGGACATGATTGTTGACACTTGTAAAGAGCCCGGCCACTGACACAAAGGGAAAGGTACAACTGGAACTCTGTGAGCATAGGATTGATCAGTGAGCAGGCCATCAGGACGTGGAAGGTGTGATTCATGTGCCTGGACAGATGTGGGAGTGCCATTCAGTATGCAACAGACAGGATCCCCAGAGTGACCATAGGACCACATGGCTCAGGAGAGAGGACTGGAGCTGCAGGAGGAGGAAGAGGAGGGCCACTTGGCTACTCCCTCACAGGAGGCAGAGGACAAGCCACAGGAGGATGAGGAAGAGGGGCCTGAGGTGGTGCGGGTCCCTGCAGTTGTTCACTTTGCTGACTGGCATGCCTGGGGTGGGCTCATTCAGGCCTGCTTCAGCTTACCTAAGGCATTGCGCCATCTGGTACACCAATTCTGATCTCACTATGCCTCACTGTTCACAGCACAGAAGCAGTGCCGTAGTCAAGAAACTCCCCCCTCACTGACATCTATTCTGTGTTTTCTACTCTCGTAGTACCATTTTCCTCAAAGTTGAAGGACTCTTCGCATGTGACAGGCAACAATGTGAAGGATGGGACAGTAGAGCTTTGAAATAAAGTTTATAATTCCTAAACTTTTGGCAGCATGGTGGCACAGTGGTTAGCATTGCTGCCACACGGCACCAAGGTCCCTTGTTCAATCTCGGTTCACTGTCCGTGTGGAGTTTGCACATTTTCCCCGTGCCTGCGTGGGTTTCACCCCCACAATCCAAAGATATGCAGGGTAGGTGGATTGGCCACACTAAATTGCCCCTCAATTGTAAAAAATGAATTGGGTACTCTAAATTTATTTTAAAAACATAATAATTCCTAAACTTTGAAACAAAAAGTTAAAGGGCGGCACAGCGGCGCAGTGGTTAGCACTGTTTCCTCATGGTGCTGAGGTCCCAGTTTCGATCCTGGCCTTTGGTCACTGTCCGTGTGGAGTTTGCACATTCTCCCCGTGTCTGCATGGTCTCACCCCCACAACTCAAAAGATGTGCAAGATAGGTGAATTGGCCACGCTAAATTGTCCCTCAATTGGAAAAATAAATAATTGGATAAAAGAAGAAACAAAAAGTGACAATTTAAACATCCTAGGCTGCATTATACCTGCGCCTCCTGGATACATTTTGGGTGGTGGGTGCACATAAAAGGGGTGCATGGGCGCCCACCACCACGCACCCCACCACCTTCCCATGCACCTTCACCCGAAGGTGGGCAGGTACCAAATTTGCCAGCCCACCCACAATATTCAAATATGTATCAAGGGTCCAATAGGCTTGTTATCAAGCTAATTGACCCTGATAATATGCTCCCCATGCCAAAACGTTTGCTGTATGCAGTGGGGTAGGAGCCAACAGCCTAATTGTTAAAGAAAACCTCTTCAAAGGACAGGAAGGAAGACCAGGTTTGCTCTTCACCTTTGCCAATCGTGGGTGGCTCCCCATACGATTGAATCTCCCTTCTTTCCTACCCATCCATAGCCTTAAACCTATCCCTTCCTTGACCTACCCAAACCCTCCCAGACCCCAGACATACCTGATCCAAGTATCCAGGGACCTTCTTTCTTCTCCTCCTAGTCTTGGCAGCTGCCACTGACATTATCCTGGTGCTGCTGGGACTGACTGCTGGCCAATCCGATTGGGCATCAGCTCCAGAGGGCGTGACTTGCTCTCCAGTGAGGGGCAGAAGTGCCACTTGGCCTTCGTTTAGTTGCCTGCCATCGGTCCACACCAACTTTGCTTCCGGGGTGGGGTGGTAGGGGGATGCACCCTTGCATTATTCAACCCCCTACATGTAGCTAACTGGATCCTCCTTCTTTAGATCACAGTAAGAAGTCTTACAACACCACGTTAAAGTCCAACAGGTTTGTTTCAAACACGAGCTTTCGGAGCGCAGCTCCTTCCTCAGGTGAATGGAGAGGTATGTTCCAGAAACATTTATATGGACAAAGTCAGAGATGCTGGACAATGCTTGGAATGCGAGCATTTGCAGGTAATCAAATCATTACAGATCCAGGGAGAGGGATAATCACAGGTTAAAGAGGTGTGAATTGTCTCAAGCCAGAATAGTTGGTAGGATTTTGCAAGTCCAGGCCAGATGGTGGGGGGTGGATGTAATGTGACATGAATCCAAGATCCCGGTTGAGGCCGCACTCATGCGTGCGGAACTTAGCTATAAGTTTTTGCTCGGCAATCCTGCGTTGTTGCGTGTCCTGAAGACTGCCTTGGAGAACGCTTACCCGGAGATCAGAGGCTGAATGCCCTCGACTGCTGAAGTGTTCCCCGACTGGAAGGGAACATTCCTGCCTGGTGATTGTCGCACGATGCCCGTTCATTCGTTGTCGCAGTGTCTGCATGGTCTCGCCAATGTACCACGCTTCGGGGCATCCTTTCCTGCAGCGTATGAGGTAGACTACATTGGTCGAGTCGCACAAGTATGTGCCGCGTACCTGGTGGGTGGTGTTACCACGTGTAATGGTGGTATTTGAGTCGATGATCTGGCATGTCTTGCAGAGATTGCCCTGGCAGGGTTGTGTGGTGTCGTGGTCGCTGTTCTGAAGGCTGGGTAATTTGCTGCAAACAATGGTTTGTTTGCGGTTGCGCGGTTGTTTGAAGGCCAGTAGTGGAGGTGTGGGGATGACCTTGGCAAGATGTTCATCTGTATTGATGATGTGTTGAAGGCTGCAAAGAAGATGTCATAGTTTCTCCGCCCCAGGAAAGTACTGGACGACGAAGGGTACTCTGTCAGTGGTGTCCCGTGTTTGTCTTCTGAGGAGGTCGGTGCGGTTTTTTGCTGTGGCGTGTTGGAACTGTCGATCGATGGGTCGAGCGCCATATCCCGTTCGTACAAGAGCATCTTTCAGCATCTGTAGGTGTCTGTTACGCTCCTCGTCTGAGCAGATCCTGTGTATACGGAGGGCTTGTCCATAGTGGATGGCTCCTTTAATGTGTTTCGGGTGAAAGCTGGAGAAGTGGAGCATCGTGAGGTTGTCTGTGGGCTTGCGGTAAAGCGAAGTGCTAAGGTGACCGTCCTTGATGGAGATGAGTGTGTCCAAGAATGCAACAGAATTTGGAGAATAGGCCTGGTGCTGTCAGGCCTAAGAGCCTTCAGGTGCTCAGCCCCTGGACCTGGCAGACTCGCACTATGAATTAGTGTATTCCAGACAGTCGCAGGGGAATATTAACCCTTATAATTCTAACGCCCATCATCTAAAACATCTTTACCATTACAAAGATGCGAAGATCATGGAGCTGTGGAAGTGAAAACCCGAGAGTCATTTAAAAAATGATTGGATGCTCTCCTGTGAAGACTTTAGGATCATTCTGGGTGTGTGGCAAAGATCAGTTAAATGCCCTTTGTCATCTCTAATTATCTTGTAATTTTGTAACATTGTGAGATACTCTTGATATGAAAGTGACATGATAGTTATTTTCTATCTGCCAGGCACCAGTCAAACTGTCTGCATAAAGAAGATTGAGATAATTATGTAAGCATTAAGCAAGAAAATGTAAGCATTTAATCCAATATACTACTGTACCATTAAGAGGATGTGGAGTACAAATTACTGTAGTCAATGCTATCTTTCAAACACTTGACACTTTGTTAAAATAGCAGTGAGAAGGATTTGATACAAAGTGAATAAATGAGTTATTTCAATGGGTTAATACCTTTATTATAGATGGGAAAAAAATCTCCTGTCCGTCCTTACCTGGTCTGGTCTATGTGTGACTCCAGGCTCAAAACAATGTGGTTGACAGCTAAATGCCCTCTGAAACTCCAAAATGACCTCGCAAGCCATTCTTGGGCAGCACAGTAGCACAAGTGGATAGCACTGTGGCTTCACAGCACCAGGGTCCCAGGTTCAATTCCCCGCTGGGTCACTGTCTGTGCGGAGTCTGCTGTTCTCCCCGTGTCTGCGTGGGGTTCCTCCGGGTGCTCCGGTTTCCTCCCACAGTCGAAGGACGTGCAGGTTTGGTGGATTGGCCTTGATAAATTGCCCTCAGTGACCAAAAGGATTGGGACGGGTTATTGGGTTAAGGGGATAGGGTGGAAGTGAGGGCTTGTGGGTCGGTGCAGACACGATGGGCCGAATGGCCTCCTTCTGCACTGTATGTGCTATATACCTTTGCAACAATTACCTATAAGCCAATCAGTTACATCAAACTGTGAAAAAGTCACAAAGGAACTAAACTGGACATAGACCTAGGCACCGGAAACGACAACGGCAAACGCAGCCCTGTTGACCCTACGAAGCCCTCCTCACTAATACCTGGGGACTTGTGTCAAAGTTGGAAGATCTGTCTCACACACTAGTTAAGCAACAGCCTGACATGGTCATGCTCACAGAGTCATACCTTACAGATGCCACCATCACTATTCTTGGGTATATCCTGTCCCACTGGCTGGAAGGACCCAGCAGAGGTGGCTGTGGCACAGTGGCACACATTTGGGAGGGAGTTGCCCTGGGAGTCTTCAACATCAACTCTGGACCCCAAGAAGTCTCATGCCATCAGGCCAAACATGGGAAAGGAAGCCTCCTCCTGATGGCTAAGTACCATTCCCCCTCAGCTGAAGAATCAGTACTCCTCAATGTTGAACACCATTTGGTGGAAGCACTGACAGTGGCAAGGGTGCAGAATGTACTCTGGATGGAGGGTTCAGTGTCCATGATCAGAGTGGCTCCGCAGCAGTACTACTGCCCAAACTGGTTGAGTCCGAAAGGATAAAGCTGCTAGACTTGGTCTGCAGCTGGCGGCAAGAGGACCAACAAGAGGGAAACACATACTTGACCTCATCCTCACCATCCTGCTTGCTGCAGATGCATCTGTCCATGAAAGTACCAGTAGGAATGACCATCACACGCTCATTGTGGAGACCAAGTCCAGTCTTCACATTGAGGATACTGTCCATCATGTTGTGTGGCATTAACATCGTGCTAAATGGAATAGACTTAAAACAGATCTAACAACTCAAAACTGGGTCCATGAGGCGCTGTGGGCCTTCAACAGCAGCAGAATTGTATTCAATCAATATCTGAAACCTCATGGCCCAGCATTTCCCCACCAACAAGCCAGGGGATCAAACCTGGTTCAATTAAATATGAAAGGTGACATGCCAGGAGCAGCACCAGCCACAACTAAAAAGTTCAAACTACAAATAGGACTGGTGCCATATTGAAAAGGTGCCCAACATCACTGACACACCATTGAAGAAAGAACGTGGGCCTCCTGAAAATGTAGATGGACCCACAGGAGAATCCTGAGATGGGAAGATGGAACTCCTGAGAAAGAAGATGGATTTCCAGGAGCATTCTGAAGCTTGAAGATTTCTTCTTTTTAAATTTAGACTGCCCAATTAATTTTTTCCAATTAAGGGGCAATTTAGTGTAGCCAATCCACCTAACCTGCACATCTTTGGGTTGTGGGGGGTGAAATCCATGCACACACGGGGAGAATGTGCAAACTCCACCGACAGTGACCCAGAGCTAGGATCAAACCTGTCACCTCGGCCCCTTGAGACAGCAGTGCTAACCACTGCGCCACTGTGCTGCCCTTTGAGGCTGGAAGATTGACCCCCCTCCAAGACACCTAATCTGGAAGATCCACCTGCAGATGCTCCCCCCACCTATGGTTGCCGGCGGCCTCCATCCTGAACTATGGAGGCAGCCCCAGGCATTGTTCAGATGAGTCCTGACGTCTGCGCGCCATGCTGTACGAACATGTTTCATGCCGACAGTGGAGAGGGTGGGGGAGGTGTCTTCATTTGCACTTTTGTTTCTCACTCCACAGATGCTGTCAGACCTATTGAGTAGTTCCAGTATTTTTTGATTTTATTTTAGTTTTCAAGCATCCGCAGCATTCTGTTTCTGTAATATTACTAATACATTGACATTATAGTTCAGTTTTGTATTCAGTTATTGCAATGATATTAGCAGTTATAGATGCTCCTTTGCACCACTTACTCCATAGTTTGTATGGACTGATAACCAGTTGCAGTAAGACCATATTAACCAGGTCACATAATACTCCCTTGAAGGAGGGAGCAGCTAATAAAAAGCACCAGAAAGGTTCTTATGAAATGGCAAGTCCCAATTCAGGAATACTTGTTTATTTGCACCAAAGGTTCAGTGCATTCCAATCACCCCACTTCACGCTTGAGTGATTTTGAATTGCTCAGCTAGAAATTGACCGCTTAACTCTCTTTGAAGTGATTGATGTTTATAAAGTTTGTGGTTCGAGCACTTCAGATGTATTCAACCGTAAAAGAAGATGAATGAAGCAAGGCTGACAGCTGTGAGTGAGTGGAACCTGTCACAGCCTAGTAAAGGAAAAGAATGAATGGCTTGCAGTTCTAGGATCTGAGGTTGCCTGGCTTCTCTTTCCAGGAATTGACACTTGGTGTTTCCTCTGTCTGAGTCAGCAGGTGTATTGCCCGGTGAGTATTTGAACAGTAATATTTTTTCACTGCCTCTGTCTGGATTGCTCTCTAGCTTCCAGACATTGGGCTCTTTACAGGGGGGCTTCCTGACAGGGGTCCTTATTTGGGAGGTCTGTGGGGGGCGGGGGACGTCTCTGTGGGTGGTCCCTTTCCTTAGGGAGTCTCTGGGGGTCTCTTTAGTTGAGGGGACCTCTGGGGGCTCTTGATGGGGGTCTCTTGTATATGGGTTCTCTGGGGTGTGTCTTTATTTAGGGGGTCTCTGGGCTCTGTTTATTTAGGGGGGCTAGTGAGTCTATTTAGGGGGTGTCTGTGGGATCTCCTTGTTTAGGGAATCTCTGGGAGGGTTATTTTTAGGGGTCTATGGGAGGGTCTCTGTTTGAGGGGTCTCTGGGGGGTTCCTTTATTTAGGGGGTCTCTGGGGGTTTCTTTGTTCAGGTGGTCTCAGGGAGGTGGAGGGAGTCTGGGGGGAAGGGGGGTGAATAAGCCTTGCAAACTGGGGGAGGGGTGGTCCCGGATGGAATTTGGGGACAACCTGATGCACTATCAATTACGACGAGACGAGAGTAGAATGTAATTGAGGCTTTATTACACAGAGATGTGTGGCCTCCTACAGCAGCTGACGAAATGGCTGCTGTTCGGAGAACCCACACATTTATACTCCGCCTACTGGGCGGAGCCAGCAGGCAGGGATCTACCCCCGTACCTGTAGTACAGGGGCCTTACCGTAATACCAGTATATACAATATAATACAACAGTGGTGACGACCACACAACTCCCATAAGGAGTTACCCCCCCTTGGCCCACCATGAGGTCCATCAGGCCAGGTACACCTTTGTCCATACCTGTTGTGATCCTCACCCACTTAATTCCCGGTCTGGAGGACAGGAGAATCACACGGCCGGGAGGGTATGGCGCCCGACCCGCTAAGTGAACCTTAAACCACTCAGGATTCTCCTGTACACAGCCAGACTTTATTCAGTTTAAAAGTCAAAATGGATGTTGTCCCAAAGTGTTCAGCCTAGCTTCCATATTAGGTATTGGGTTAGCCCAGGTCTGGGGCATAGTTCTATCCATTGCCTTTTAGCTAAGGTAATTAACTTTTTTTAATGTTGCAGCCATTAACTTGAATGCTGGCCATTCTTCCATGCTTGGTGAGAAAAGAAAAAGCTATTCACACCTCCAGGGAAGCCATTGTCAATGAGTTTCTGTTTACCCTTGTGGAAATGCACATTGAATTTCAAATGTTTTCACAGTCTGAATCCACTTGGAGCCTTGTAGAAGCTCGACAAACATTGCAGCTGTAAAAGGTCAGGTGACTTTGGCAGCTATTTTTCAGGCTCCTTGTGTCCATTTAAAACAAGGATTAGCTCTTTTGCAAAATCTGTAGTATCATAACTTTAATGACCATGGAAGCCAGCAGTAGGAAGGATAAAGATTTATTTTACTTGAAACATAAAGGCGTGATTCTCCGGCCTTATTACACTCGCACTCGAGTTAAATGAGGCCGGTGAATGGGAGAGGCCGACAACGAGAACCGCGGCAGGCGCCAAACAGTTTGCGATGTAAGCGGCCTGCTTTCATAGGCAAAATTGGGATCTCACCATAGCATGGCAAGAAACCAGTTATCACCACTTAAGCCCTATTTCCATACAATTAACGGGACCCATCCCATATCCAACCGCCTCCCTTGATTCATCAAGTGGTCATGCTGGTGCCGATTAGTACACCTTTTGAAAGTGAGCCTGGAGGAAGGGTTTCTATGGGGAGCTGAGGAGGGGAGTAGCTATGTTCACTCGCAGGCAAAGAGCCTGGGGGCTCTGGGCCTTTCAATCCAATGATTGGCGGAGGCTGGGGGACCTTCGACTGGGGGTGGGGGACTTTCCGCAAGAGTGGGCCGCCATCGGAAGGTGGGGGGGTTGCGCTGGCGGGGGCAACTGCGTGTGGCACCAGCATGCCAACCCCTGGATTGTGTGTATCCACTCTGGGGGCAACCCTTGTCCCTGCCCGTCTGCCCCACCGACCACCCATAAACCCCACCATCTGCTGAGGCCTCTGATTGGCGTGTGGCTGAAGGCTATTGCTAATAGGGAATTGTCAATCATGCTTAAGTAAGCACTTTGCACATCCCAAGTGGAATCCTGTGGGTGGGCGGGCACTGTAGCGTGTTGGAATCATTGCCTAGCATTCCAATCAGACCGTGATGCGTGGACACTGTGCCTGAACCCTGCGGGAGGCAACACCACACACGCAGCAGCAGCCAACATCCGAGCATCCATGTCTCATCACTCCAGGCTGCTGGGACTGTGTCGGCACTGTCAGCGGGTCACTGTTGAGGGCAGGGGGGTGATGATAACCCACAGAGAGCTGAGCACCAGTGCCTCTCAATCTATGCCATAGTCTGACCCCCATCTGCTGAGTGCTCGCTCACATCTATCACGTGCATGCGGTGTACCCGGGGTGGGAGGGAAAGATGTCTGGAGAGATGGGCCAAAGGTTCGGAGGTGGCCCGCATTGTAGAAGAAAGTGATAGAGGCGTCATACTCTTGTGCTCAAGGGTGTTAAATATTTTTTTACAATTCCCCACTCTCCCGATGGAGCTGCCCCTCCCCCCCATCCCCCCTCATCCACACCCCCGACCTACACCCTCAATGATCCTCAATGTGCTTGGCGTTCCTAGCTGTATCACTACTTCTGGATGTGTCTCCAGGATGCACATGAGAGGTGGAGGCAGTCAGCTGCTTTAATAATAATAATCGTTATTGTCACAAGTAGGCTTACATTAACAGTGCGGTTACTGTGAAAATCCCCTAGCCGCCACATTCCGGTGCCTGTTTGGGTACACGGAGGGAGAATTCAGAATATCCAAATTACCTAACAAGCATATCTTTCGGGACTTGCGGGAGGAAACCGGAACATCCAGAGGAAACCCACGCAGACACATGGAGAACGTGCAGACTCCGCAAAAGCAGTGACCGAAGCAGGAATCGAACCTGGTCACTGGCGCTGGAAGCAACAGTGCTAACTACTGTGCTACCGTGCCGTACCTCATCCTTTTTACATGGTCTTTGATGCACCTGGCGGGCATCCTCTGGGGACTCTGGGGCCTGAGGGCCCAGGTGCACCTGGCGGCAGCACATGCACAGACGTGCCGCTCTGTCCCAAATGATAACTGTGAGACATCGCCTCGTAAGAAGGGTGGCCATCGTCGCCACTCCATGAGATGTGTCCGAGTTGGCATCCAGTGTCCCCGTCTCCAGGTCGGTGCCCATAGGGTCCTGGAGTTCACCTTGGAATGGAGGGGCAGCTGGTTCGAGCCCCGGCTGCCCCTGCATCATCTAGTTCTGCCAACCCTGGCAGCTCCCCGATGTCTGCACCATCGTGTAGACGCCCTTGGCGATCCTCCTCAGTGACTGGAACATGCTCTGCCGTGTCTCAGCAATGCCCCCTGCGACTGGGACAAACTCAGCAGCACCTCAGTCATTTCCAACTGAGAGCGGGACATGTCCCACAGCACTTCATCCAGGTCAGCCTGGTACTGGGTAACATCCCCCAGTGAGCTGGGCATTCTGTCGAGACGCTCAGCCATGGACGGTTGTTACAGACTGAGCAATGCCTTGGACACATTCATTGCTGGTGCTGATGTCGTGCACCAGGCTCTCCACTGCAGTCACCAAACTAGCAACGCTGCCAGCAACATCTCCAGCACCCACAGTATTTAGTACACCTCCTATCATAATAATAATCTTTAATATTACTGATAGGGTCATAGATGTTTACAGCATGGAAATAGGCCCTTTGGCCCAGCTTGTCCATGCCGCCCAGTTTCTATCACTAAGCTCGTCCCACTTGCCTGCATTTGGCCCAAATCCCTCTATACCCACCCTGCCCATGTAACTGTCTAACTGTTTTTTAAAGGAAAGAATTGTACCCGCCTCTACCACTGCCTCTGGCAGCCCATTCCAGATGCTCACCACCCTCTGTGTGAAGAAATTTCCCCTCTGGTCTCTTTTGTATCTCTCCCCTCTCAACTTAAACCTATGCCCTCTAGTTCTAGACTCCTCTACCTTTGGGAAAATATCTTGACTATCTACCTTATCTATGCCCCTCATTATTTTATAAACCTCTATAAGATCACCCCTAAGTAGGCTTACATTAACACTGCAATGAAGTTACTGTGAAAATTCCCTCGTCGCCATACTATTGTGCCTGTTCGGGTACACACACAAAGAATTCAAAATGGCCAATTCACCTCACAAGCGCGTCTTTTGGGACTTTTGGGAGGAAACTGGAGCACCTGGAGGAAACTCACACAGATACAGGGAGAACATGCAGACTCTACACAAACAGTGACCCAAGCTGGGAATCGAACCCGGGTCCCTGGCGCTGTGAAGCAACACAGCTAATCACTGTGCTATCTTGCTGCTACAGCCCGCTGCAGTGTTGCTGACATCTCCCTCTGAATGTCCTGACCACACTCTAATGTCTCCATCAGCCGCGGGTAACCCACTGCAGATAGGAGCCTCCCCAGGGCTGTATCACTGAATGTTGGGGCCTGTCTCCTCATTGTTGCGAGTTGACTGGGTTTGGCTGAGCAACTGCTGCTTAAGTGCTGCTCGACCTTGTTAGTGGGTGGCTGGCGAGTGCAGTCCCGACGAACCGGCTGCCGAGCCTTTATTTGCAGCAAGAAGCCCGCGAGGCCTCGTTATGTGCACCGATTATCGTTGATCAGCGTTGCTGACCTCGCTAGGTCGAGAGTCGGGAAGCTCGCGACAGTTCCTGCTCACTACCACACTTGAAATCTTTCCGGAAACTGTGCCCAAAGCCTGCCACACTAGTAACTGCCCGTTGGGACAACCAACATACCGGTCCCTGCTCGGGTCGGTTTTTAATCTCGGTTTAACAAGCCCCAGCTGAGTGGGCCACTACCTGCTACATGGGAAGCTTGTATTCTACGAACCCCATGGATTATGGTTTCCCCGTAAGCCTTGTGAGGGTTCTGACAATAACTGAAGACAATGGACTTTTGGCTGGCTTGCTCCATCTGCTGTGGAGGGCCCGGAAAATCCTGGTTCAGGTCTTTGACCAACTATATATGGGTAATTTTAAATATTGGATACTGATATATGACTTAACTGGGGTGGTTTCAGTGGGAACCTGTAAAATCAAACATGTAACTCGACACCAACAAGACAATATTCACTTTTGAACGATACTCCTCATTAACTTGTCTCTCGATTCTATATGTAAATGTATCGATTTATCCAAAGCTTATTTCCAGATTCCAGGGCTGTTCAGATATTTCACCCTCTTTTTCTTTGAAGTATTGTGACTATGGTAACACGTTTGGATCACAGTACAGACATAATGCATTGGTAGCTTCTCTGGAATTAGGATAAAATTAAATCCTTGTGTTCACTCCTGTATTTTAAGATGACTAAGACACGGAATGTGATTGAGGAAAGCAGAATTGAGGTTAAGTGGAAAGTGGATAAATGCAGCAATGAGCTTGCGGCTATTGATCACTGTACAGCATTGTGTCAATACATTTAGTGTAAAATGAATGGAGAACCTGCTGAAACCATGGCTCGACAGAAGCGTGTGTTGCAGTTGGGTACAATTAATCTCCACTGCGTTTCTGCTGACACAATTCGCCTGCTTTACATGGTGGACAGTAAAATAATATTGGCCTGCATTTTGTCATCAGGGGTAGACAAATGATACAAACCATTCATTATGCTTACATTTTCTCAAAGGCTTTCTCTGAGATTTTACACTGGAACTTATGGTAATTAAAAATCTATTTCAGCATGGTGCCTTCTCCCCGACAGTTTATCTGAGATCTGTGTGAACAGGTTAGCTCCTTAACCAATCAGATTGAAAAATCTTTACTAAAGCATGCAGTCTGAATGAAGAAGTATAAATTAGGATATTCAATTCCATGCCAGATTATTTACCGAGAACGAAAGGGAGAGCAGGAAAGAGATGGGAAGGAAGCAGAACGATAAGACAATCAGAAAGTTTTAAAAATATTTAGTTTTTTAAATTATTTTAAATTTGCAGCAATAATTACAACCTAAAGGAGTGAGATGCTGCACTTATACAAGTTATAAGCCAGAAATTTTATTTGCATTAGGTTTTGGTCATGATGATTGTCATTTGCAACGTACCCATGCGTGTTCTTTTTAAGGCAGAAAGCATACAAATTAAGTGCCGCTTCCTCAATTACCTAGTTGAAGCCTTGCTCTAAGCAGGGCCAATGATGCTGACCGCCTGACTACACAGCAGAGGAATGAGTAGTGTGTGCTTGGTCCCAGTTGTGGTCCCAGCACACCACTAGCCACCGGCTGCCATCCTGATAAACACTCCTTGATCCCCACTATTTGCCTTCTGCCAGTCAGCCAATCCTCTATCCATGCCAGGATCTTACACTTAACCATGGGCGCTTAACTTATTTAACAGTCTCCTATATGGCACCTTGTCAAAGGCCTTCTAGAAATCTAAATAAATCACACCCATTGGTTCTCCTTTGTCCAATTTCCTTGTTCCTTCCTCAAAGAACTGTGACAGATTTGTCAGACATGATCTTCCCTTGATGAAGCTGTACTGACACAGACCTATTTTATCGTGCACTTCCAAGCACTTCGCAATCTCATCTTTGATAATGGACTCTAAAATCTTACCAATGCCCAAAGTCAGGCTAACTGGCCTATAATTTCCTGTCTTCTGCCTCTCTCCCACCTTAAACAGCGGTGTTACATTAGCCACTTTCCTGTCCTCTCGGTCCCTTCCTGCCTCCAGTGATTCCTGAAAGATCATCACCAATGTCTCCACAATCTCCTCAGCTATCTCTTTTAGACCCCTGGGGTGTAGTCCATCCAGTCGAGATGACTTATCCACCTTCAGACCTCTCAGTTTACCCAGAACCTTCTCTTTAGTGATGGCCAGTGCACTCACCTCTGCCCTGATTCTCCTGGAGCTCTGGCATCCCACTGGTGTAATCAGTGAAGACTGATGCAAAGTAACTATTCAGTTACGCTGCTATTTCTTTATTTTCTATTATTACTTCCCCAGGCACATTTTCCAGTGATCCAATGTCTACTTTTGCTTCTCTCTTACCTTTTATACATTGAAAAAACTCTTCCTATGTTAGCTTACTAGCTAGCTTGCACTCATACATCATCTACCCTTATTGCTTTTTTAGTTGTCCTCTGCTCACTTTTAAAGGATTCCCAATCCTCTGGTTTCCCACTAATCTTCGCCACTTTGTATGCTTTCTTTTTTGCTTTTATGCTGTCCTTGACTTCCCTTGTCAGCCATGGATGTCTTGTCCTCCCCTTAACATGTTTCCTCTTCCTTGGGATAAATTTATGTTGTGCCTCCCAAATAACCCCCAAAAACCCCTGTCATTGATGTTCCACCATCTTCACTACTAGGCTCCTTTTCCAATCAACTCTGGCCAGCTCCTCCCTATTTGTAGTTACCCTTATTAAATTGTAATACCGTTACATCTGATTGCAGCTTCTCCCTCTCAAACTGCAGGGTAAATTCTATCATATTGTGGTCACTGCTCCCTAAGGGTTCCTTCGCCTCACGTTCCCTAATCAAGTCTGCCTCATTACACATCACCAAATCCAGAATTGCCTGAATAATTGGTTCAGATTTTTGCCGACCCTGGAGCATTTTAAAATGGCAGGCCAGACCTGATTCCAGGATCTTTGCCACCATTCCCATTTACTGTAACCTGTGCCAGCACAGGATAAGGATGTGCACAGCACTACTCTCATCCTTGCCGGTTCCTTGCAAGGATGGGCAATTCAAACCTCCCCCCTTCAATTTCTGTGGAGTCGGCCTCCTTTCATAACGATAGATGGTTCCGACATCTCAGAGGAGTTGTGAATCATGGGCGAACCCTTGCCTCAAGTGGTGAACAAAAAAAACAGCCACCTGCTCTTTAAATTCTTTGATTGATAGGTTATTTGCTTTGTAATACAAAATAATCTGTTCTTTCAGTTTCAATAGTTAGATACTGTATTATAAATTATGGGCGCAATCTAAAAAAAAGAGTATGTTCTGGGTGGGATTAGGAGGGTCGTTCCCAATGTTTGAAGTGTCGAGAACAACCCAGTTATCTAACAGCACTCTGTTTTTTTTCGGGCCTCAATGTGGAACGTCCCATCGAGGCCACACTCAGCCGCATTTCCTTCACTGAGGAGCTCTGATGAGCGCAACTCCTCAGTAGAGGATACAAATGGCACCCTGATCTCTCGACCCCTTGATGTGACCTCGGACCCCCCCAATGTCCACCTCACCTTTTGGGGAGTCTTAGAGTCCCCCACACACCACCTCACACAGGCAGGGCACCCCTGGGCCTTATCCCTGGCGTGGACAAAATGCCACCTGGGCACCTTGGCACTGACATCCTGGCAGTGCCCTGCCAGCCTGGCAGTACCATCATGGCCCCCAGTGGTACATGTGTGGCACTGCCAGAGTGCCAGGCTGGCAGTGCCAGGTAACATCATCAGTGCCAGGGTGCCACCCGGCCCTGATACCAAGTACCCATGGGACTCCGATCGCCTGGGGAAACCCCTCCCAAGTGCCACTCTGCCTGGTCCCTTTGTGGGGATCAGTGTTTAACAGCTCCCAGCTGCGGTCTCCTCGGCAAGGCCGGTAGATCCTGGGATCCGGTTCAATCCGGCATCGCAGAGTTAAGTGAGTTTTTAAGATCACTTAGTGAGTCTGGGTCTCGCTCATTGTGGGTGGGATCCAGATAGCGATGATCCGTGAGATCTCGTTAGATTTTGTTGCCGCATCGACGGTCAGAAATCTTGAAATAGACCTCTGCCGGGATCTACCGGCTGCTTCTCATCCCGAATCCGGCGGGACGTGGCCAGTAAATCATGCCTTACATGTGTTTTCACTGCTGTGAATCAAGTGCAAAGGATGAAGAGAGTGTATCCAGAAATTGGAGGAGGGGATTGGAAGAAAAGGAGGCGGAGGAGAGGTCCACTGAAGCAGAATCAAGAAGTTAGAGGGAGACAATGGCTCTGTGAAGTAAAGATGTTTAGGTAACTTTTAGTGAAGCGGTGTCTGAGATGTTTTACGAATATAGATACCTGAACGCGACAAAATCTTTGTTGGATTAAATATCTAACAATTGCAGGATCAAAATTTGCTTTGAATTAACTACAATGCACCATTTTAAAGTGCTTCACACTCTCTACTGTGTCTGAATTGTGTGCTTCAAGCCCAACTTGGAGCACACCTTTGGCTGTGTGGTAGCCATCAAGGGCGGGATTCTCTGATCCAGAGGCTAAGTATTGACGCTGTCGTAAACGCCGTCGCGTTTCTCGAAGGTGTCAACATGGCCTCAGGAGCAGCGATTCTGACCCCTACAGGGGGCCAGCATGGCACTGGAGCAACCTACGCCGCTCCAGCTGCCAATCCCCGGCGTCAAACGGGCGCCGCGGGTCTTCGCATGCACAGTGACTCCACGCCAGCCCCGACACAACATAGCATAGGGCTACAGGGGCCAGCGTGGAACAAAAGAGGCCCCAGCCCGAGAGGCCTGCCCGCCGATTGGTGGGCCCCGATCATGGGCCGGCCACAGCGGAGGCCCCCCCCCCCAGGGTCAGACACCCCCTCCCCTCCCACCAGGCCGCCCCAGATGGATCCACGCCAAGGACCCGCCGGGTAAAAGCAGGTGTGAACAGTGCTGGCGGGACACAACTTTTTTTGTGTGGCCGCTCGGCCCATCCTGGGCGGAGAATCGCCGGGGGGGTGGGGGGGTCCGCAGAGCGGTTCCCGACCTGCGCCGGGCCGACCGCGCCAGCATCAATGTCGCTGATTCTCCGCTCTCTGGAGAATCGGCGGACCGGCGTTGGGGCGGCATTGCTCGATTCGCACTCATCCCAGCGATTCTCCGGCCTGGCCCAAGGGTGAGAGAATCCCACCCCCCACATTTGAAACAGAAGGTGTAGAATTCGAAACCCTTTCTAGACAGTCCCAGTGACTGGAGACTGGCGTTCTGAATCTAATGTGATACTGGCATCTCTATGTGTGAACAATCATTTGGATTGTGCAAGCCCATAATACCCTCCCACTATATAGGAATATCCGCCATATCAGCTAGTATGAAGTATAAAGTCATGGCACAGTACAATTCAGACAATTGAATGAATGATTTTAACATTGACATGAGAAATATAATTTGTACTGTTCCCTTTAGCTGAGGAGAGTGAAGGGGCCGTGCATGCATCGTTTTGCTGCAGTTTGCTGTTGCAGCAGGTATTCATTCTGAAGAGGAACTGTGATGATTCTTTGTAAAGCCAATTGTAGTTTTTCCTGACCTATGCCATCTGCAAGTTTCACCTATAAACTTGCAAAAGTAACTGGAGATTATACCAGAAGCCATGCAGCAGAGCAATCAACATTTTATGAGATAATGCAAGATGAGAAAAATCAGGAAGTCAGCACCAGCAGCTGTTGATAGAAGGGAATCCGATAGATATTGTTGCTGGCAATAGCTCCTTTTTCCAGTGGAAGATGGAATGACAGAGCTGATGGCATTACTAGTATGTGGGAATGCCTGACCAATGTTGGATGCCTCGTCAGAAACATTACAATCACAGTTTTCCTGAAAGCAAGACATTCTAGGTACAAGATGTCATATTACAGTGGTCAAAGGTCAGTGTATCATTATTGGTTAGACCCACAATGATGGGACCAATGACTTTGGTTGGCACTGACAGACTTGGCAATAATTATTGGAAACTTTTTCTTAGGGTCTCCATCAATGGAGAGATAGATGTAAAGCTGTATCATCTAATGCAAAAATAGTTGTAATATCTACTGTAAAACTAGCAAATGCAATGAAAGTAATAATCAGCTGAGCTTTGAAACCTGGCTGTGTATCCTTACAGGTAATATAAAATATCGACTTATGGGTATGGTATTTTAAAGTTAACTGTCTTGCATACACCTCCTGAAGCACCACCCTTACTTTACTATCAAATAGGGGATTGAGGCCGGGGCTGTTCCATCACTCATCTCTCGACTAATGCTGCACTTTGCGCTTGCCTTTCCTGATGTTAGTCTGCATCTTTTTAGTGCCCTGCCCTATCAACCTTGCCAAAGGCTACGAGTGAGTTGTGATGCTTTCCGAAACTCTTCAAAGACTTTCTGAATTGTTTAAAATGTGGAATCCAAAGGCAGCACGGTAGCATTGTGGATAGCACAATTGCTTCACAGCTCCTGGGTCCCAGGTTCGATTCCGGCTTGGGTCACTGTCTGTGCGGAGTCTGCACGTCCTCCCCGTGTGTCCGTGGGTTTCCTCCGGGTGCTCCGGTTTCCTCCCACAGTCCAAAGATGTGCGGGTGAGGTGGATTGGCCATGATAAATTGCCCTTAGTGTCCAAAATTGCCCTTAGTGTTGGGTGGGGTTACTGGGTTATGGGGTTATGGGGATAGGGTGGATTTGTTGACCGTGGGTAGGGTGCTCTTTCCAAGAGCCGGTGCAGACTCGATGGGCTGAATGGCCTCCTTCTGCACTGTAAATTCTATGATTCTATGATTGGTAGCATTTTTACTTTGGAGTCAGAAGGTTTTTTTTGGTTCAAGAGTCATTCCACAGACACACACACCCATAATCCAGGCTGGTACTTCAGTTCAGTACTGAGAGAGTGCTGCTCTATTGGGGGTGCAGGGAAACTGGTTAATGAGAGAATTATTGGGAACAGGGACTCACAGCTCAAACAAATGACAATTGACATTAAAATGGCAAAACTCACAGAGGAATTCTATAAGGGTTACTGTAAAAAGGAAATATTGCACCAGTGCAGGAGTGGATACATTTCTGAAATGGGGACACGTTATAAAAAGCACAATAAGAGTTTAGCCTGCAGCTAATGTATACCTGACCTGGATATGGTTAATGCCAACTGAAACTCCACACCATCATTTTGAAAACCCCGGAATAATATTTTTTTCAAATAGAAGAATACAGATAAATTAGTCACTTCCTCTTGTTGAGTGAGGTGGAGAATTCTCTGAAAAGATTTATCAAACCAAATTTCAGTAAAAAATCCACTTCAATGCAAAGTGTACATGGAGGAACAATATGAATACCAATCAACAGAGTACTTCCGAACATTTATATTACAGTTTAACATGGCCATCAGCGAGGGAAATGAGATTTAAATTTGTTATGTTGTGAAGTAAAGCCTCAATTTAAACAGATACTGTGTTTATTGTTCATACAGATAACATTAATAGTCTTGAGCAGACAATTGGATGGTCGGTTAAATAGAGAAACCATTGAAAATTATATCATTTCACTGTCAAGAGCAATTAAGTAGTGTAGTATATAACAGTAATTTAAGAGGCTCTTGTGATATCTGAATCACTCATGCCTAAAAACATAATTGTGGCTCTTTGAAGGTCTTTGACAGAAAATGTATCAGCAATGTGACAGACAACATTAAGGAAAACAATTGCCTCTCCCATCATTCCAATTAATTCAGTGACAATATAATTGCTGTATTATTGCTTCAATCCAGAGCACAAACTGGATATCACACTGATATTAAAGAAATAGTTAACTGATTAACACACACTATCATTTAGATCTGAGAATACCATGAAAGGTCCTTTGTTGCTGATGTTTCAGCCAATTTATGGTGTGCGATTGAATTGGCAGAAATTTCATGCGGTGAGGCTTACTGTTGCTGTCTCCTCCCCTGCTGCCATGGAACCATTACCCCTTCTCTACTAGCTGCATGCAAATGGCAGCAGGGGAAGTTCCTAGAAGAAGGGCAGCACGGTAGCATTGTGGATAGCACAACTGCTTCACAGCTCCAGGGTCCCAGGTTCGATTACGGCTTGGGTCACTGTCTGTGTGGAGTCTGCACATCCTCCCCGTGTGTGCGTGGGTTTCCTCCGGGTGCTCCGGTTTCCTCTCACAGTCCAAAGATGTGCAGGTTAGGTGGATTGGCCATGATAAATTGCCCTTAGTGTCCAAAATTGCCCTTAGTGTTGGGTGGGGTTACTGGGTTATGGGAATAGGGTGGAGGTGTTGACCATGGGTAGTGTGCTCTTCCCAAGAGCCGGTGCAGACTCGATGGGCCGAATGGCCTCCTTCTGCACTGTAAATTCTATGATATTACTCCTGTGTACTGCATTGACAGCTGCGTCTTAGGGGTGCCATAAAGAAGAAACATTTAAAAATTATTTCATGGCAAGTGAATGCCACTGACTAGGTAAGCATTTATTGCCTATCTCTAATTGCCCGACAGAAGGCTGCAGTGAGCCGTCTTTTGAATGAATGCAATCCATTTCGTCTGGGTACCGCCCAAAGCACTGTAAGAAGGGAGTTCAAGGATTTTGACCCAGAGACAATGAAAGAACGCTGAAATAGTTCCAGGTCAGGATGGTGTGTGATATGGAGGGGAACTTGTAGGTGGCGGTGATCCCATGTGCCTGCTGCATCCATCCTTTTAGGTGGCAAAGGTTGCAGATAGATGTTGATGTGTTAAGAAGATTGTTGAAGGACCCTTGGTGAGACGCTACAGTGCATCTTGTAGATGATACACTGCTGCCACTGTGTGCCCCTAATGGAGGGAGTTAATGTTTAAGGTAGTTGTTACAACCCGCATGAGGCTTATGGGTAAGGGATTATTAACTACCCCATGGATCTTGCACAGTACGAGCTCCCCTGATAAGGGGGCAGAGGATCCTTACCAATAGAGTCGGCCAATAAGGCACTGACTAGAGAAGACCCAGTAGGGATCTACTGGAGCTGTACATAATAGTTTTTTGGAAAATAATGTAAGTTTTCGTTTCAACCAAACTCGGGGTGGACTCTGCTTTGCCCTTACAAAAGTGGTGATGGGGTGCCAATCAAAGGGCTGCTTTGTCCTGGGACTGTTGAACTTTTTGAACTTCATTGGAGCTGTACTCATCTGGCAAAGTGGAGAGTATTCCATCTGTGCCTTACAGATGGTGGATAGTCTTTGGGGAGTCGGAAGGTGATTTTCTCATTGCAGAATTCCCAGCCTCTGACCTGCTCTTGTATTCACAGCATTTGTATGGCTGATTCAGTTCAGTTTCTGGCCAATGGTATCCCCAAAGATGTTGGTAGTAGGGGATTCAGTGATGGTAATGCCATTGAATGTCAAAGCGGGGTGGTTAAACTTTCCCTTGTTGGAGATGACCATTGCCTGGCACTTGTGTGGCACAAATGTTATTTGCCACTTATCAGCCCAAACCTGAATATTGTCCAGGTCTTGCATGTGGGCACAGACTGTTTCAGTATCTGAGGAGTCATGAATGGTGCTGAACGTTGTGCAATCATCAGCGAACATCCACCTATGACCTGATGATGGAGTGGAGATCATTGACGAAGCAGCTAAAGATGGTAGTGTCAAGGGGGAACTCCGGCTGTGATGCCCCGGGACTAAGACGACAACAACCCAAACCACCTTCCTTTGTGCTAGCTATGACTCAAACCAATAGAGAGTTGCCCTAGATTCCCATTGACTTCAAGTTTGCTGGAGCTCTTTTATATCATACTTGGTCAAAAGCCGCTTTTATGTTGAGTCAGTCACTGTCACTTCACCTCTGGGATTCAGCTCTTTTGTCATTGCTTGAACAAAAGCTGTAAAGAACTCAGTCAGGAACTGAGTGCCCCTGCTGAACGCAGATGAAGCATTGGTGAACAAACTATTGGTGGGTGAATGCCACATGATAGCACTGTCAAAGACACCTTCCATTGTTTTGCTGATTATTGAGAGGAAACTGATAGGACAGTAATTGGACAGATTTGAGTTGTCCAGTTTTCTGTAGACGGAACATACCTGCTCAATTATCCACATTGTCGGGGAGATGCTAATTTTGCAGCTGTACTAGAGCTGCTTAGCTCCGGGTGTGGCTAATTCTGGAGCACAAATCTTCAGTACTACAGCTAGAATGTTTTCAGGGGTCCCTAGCCATTGCTGTATTCAGTGCCTTCAGTTATTTATTGATGTCATATAGAGTGAATGGACTTGACCAAAGATTGGTGCCAATGATGCTGAGGACCTCAGAGGGAGGCCAAGATGAATCATCCACTAGAAATTCTGGCTGAAGTTGGCTGCCAATAGTTCAGCCTTGTCTTTTGCACTGATGTGCTGGGGTCCTCCATCATCGAGGATATGAGCATCCTTTTTCTGTTAGTTGCCTAATTATCCTTTACCATTCACAACTGGATGTGGCAGGATATCTGGAGTCTGATTTTGCAAGTGTCATGCCTGGGACTTTTACAATTTATTACAGGTATGTTTTCCTGTTGTGCTGCCCATGGTAAGTCAAAGCTGTCTCTTCTCATAGCAAAAAAATTATATCATGGAAAATACCATGCAGTTGTGTGTTTATCTAAGGCAAGAGTTGCATTGGATTCTTGATATGAATGTCGGTTCCAGTCGGAATCAGTCTGCAAATCGAAACATTAACTTTATTTGAACAGGTCAGTTATGAAATTGCAGATATTGGGCTCGGGTTTTCCATGATTAATTATGTAATATAGTGGGAAAAATGTCAGGCCAGGAGCGTTCCCATTGCAACCCTGACCCCATCAGCGTGGCCTTAAATTTTAGAACCCTCTGCTCCAATAGGGAGGTAGACGATTGCATTTTGACTATCCCACCACTAGTAAATAGCAATGTCCAGGATGGACCGCAGAGTCTGGCTGATTCCCTGCTTTCTGTTGCTATTGATCCAAAGGAACACACAGAGAAAGGTGGTAGTGGGCCACTGTCGGTGCTTGAAGACCCAGCAGGTGTCATGCCTGTCACAATATAGTCAAAATATTCACAACTTGAAAGATTCAGTCCTGCCTGATATATTAATTTCAAAGTTCTTTGGGGTGCTTCTGCTTCTTTTAAATGGGGTTTCTCCTCTTGCAGCACTGCAGTAGGTATTCTGTATCATCATATTTTCCTGCACAGTAGCAGGAAATCTCATCTGGAGTCTGGCTGCATAAGCATTGATCCGTGACCTATGAAAATGGGTCATAGTCACAAAGGAAGCAGGTGAAAGTTCTGCTTTAACCAACCGCCTGTAGCAATGTAGCAATCTCATTCCAAAAGGAAGATCAGTCGATTGTGTCTCATGCACTTCTGTTCTTGAATGGAGCAAGCACAGATGCGCATTTTAATCCTGTTTTGTATCTGTAAGAAAGAGAATAGGGTCCATGAGGTAAAACTCATAAATCATCTAGTTGTAATCACCAGAGTAAATCTTCCTATATGTATACTTAGTTTGGAACTGTCTTTTGTAGCTTAAATTTATGGAATAAATAATATTGTTGAGGCAGATTTAAATGTGAGGCAGAGGTAACTTTAAATGTGTGGCAATCAGCTGTGAGAATCTACAAATTTTTATCTTCTTTATTTGTTCCATGCATGTGAGCATTGCTGGCAATGCCAGTGTCTGTTGCACATCACTAATTGCCCTTGAACTGAGTGGCTTGCTGGGTCAGTTCAGAGAGCATTGAAGAGTTAGCTGTCATAATATTCACACATGTATATAATGAGATGCAGACAGGCAGTGATTGACACACAGGGGGCAAAATTCTCTGCGGACCGACGTGACGCCCATTTCCGGCGGGGAAAAGCGGTGCGGATGACTCCGGCGTCCGGGCCTTCTTTTAAGCCGGCAATCTCCGTTCCCGAAAGGGCCAGCAGCGGACTGACGCGATACGCGTCAGTTTCACCAGCTGCGGAAGTGGCGAGTCCCGGCGTTGTTTGGGGGGGGGGGGGGAGGAGAGAGAGTCCCGGTGTTGTTGGGGGGGGGGGGGGAGGAGAGGGAGACCCGGCGTTGTTGGGGGGGGGGGAGGAGAGAGAGACCCGGCGTTGTTGGGGGGGAAGAGAGAGACCCGGCGTTGTTGGGGGGGGGGGGAGGAAGAGAGACCCGGCGTTGGGGGGAGGGGGAGGGGGAGAGGGGGAGAGGGAGGGGGGAGAGGGGGAGAGGGAGGGAGGGAGGGGGGCGGTTGCGGCGTTGAGTTGAGAGGAGAGGGGAGAAGGGGGTTACCTGCGTTGAGAGGAGAGGGGGGTGAGGGGGTTACGGCGTTGAGTTGAGAGGAGGGAGGGAGGGAGGGGGTTGCGGCGTTGAGTTGAGAGGAGAGGAGAGGGGGGGGGTTACCTGCGTTGAGAGAGAGGGGGGCGGCGTTGGAGGGGGGTAGGGGTGATGGGGAGGGGGTAGGGGCGGTGGGGAGGGGGGGAGGGAGTAGGGGTGGTGAGGGGGTAGGGGTGGTGAGGGGGGTAGGGGCGTTGGAGGGGGTAGGGGTGGTGAGGGGGGGTTAGGGTAGGGGGCAGCGCGTGCAGGGGGGGCGACGGATGGCCGGTGCCAACGCACAGTCGCCCCCTCTGCACGCCGCTGCCCCCTACCCCAACGTCCCCTCACCACCCCTACCCCCTCCAACGCCCCTACCCCCCTCACCACCCCTACCCCCCTCACCACCCCACCCACTCCAACGCCCCTACCCCCCCCTCCCCCCTCCCCACCACCCCTACCCCCCCTCACCACCACCCCTACCCCCCTCCAACGCCGCCCCCTCTCTCTCAACGCCGGTACCCCCCCTCTCAACACCGGTACCCCCCCTCAACGCCGGTACCCCCCCTCTCAATGCCGCACCCCCCCCACTAACGCCGCACCCCCCCCACTAATGCCGCACCCCCCCCCCCACTAACGGAGGAAGGAGGGGGGGGAGGAGGAAGGAAGGGGGGAGGAGGAAGGAAGGGGGGGAGGAGGAAGGAAGGGGGGGAGGAGGAAGGAAGGGGGGGAGGAGGAGAGGGGGGGTGTGTGTGTACCGGCCTTCAGAGGGAGGGGGAGGTACCGGCCTTCAGAGGGAGGGGGGTACCGGCCTTCAGAGGGAGGGGGAGGGGGAGGGGGGTGTGGGTACCGGCGTTGAGAGGGGGGGGTGACCCTGCGTTGAGGGGGGGGGGACCCGGCGTTAAGAGGGTGGGGGGTTGCGGTGTTGAGGGTGGGGGGTTGCGGCATTGCGAGAGATGGGGGGCGGCGTTGGAGGGGGGTAGGGGTGGTGGGGAGGGTGGTAAGGGTGGTGAGGGGGATAGGGGCGTTGGAGGGAGGTAGTGGTGGTGAGGGGGGTGGTTGGGGTAGGGGCAGCGGCATGCAGAGGGGGGGCGACGGTGCGTTGGCCCCGGGCATCCGTCGCCCCCCCTCTCTGCACGCCGCTGCCCCCAACCCCCCCACCCCTACCCCCTCCAACGCCCCTATCCCCCCACCGCACCTACCCCCCCTCCCCACCACCCCTACCCCCCTCCCCACCACCCCTACCCCCCTCCCCACCACCCCTACCCCCCCTCCAACGCCGCAACCCCCCCCTCCAACGCCGCAACCCCCCCCCGCACTCGCAACCCCCCCCGCACTCGCAACCCCCCCGCACTCACAACCCCCCCCACTCGCAACCCCCACCACTCGCAACCCCCCCACTCGCAACCCCCCCCTCACTCGCAACCCCCCCCCCCACTCGCAACCCCCACCACTCGCAACCCCCCCACTCGCAACCCCCCCCCCACTCGCAACCCCCCCCCCGCACTCGCAACCCCCCCCACTCACAACCCCCCCCACTCGCAACCCCCACCACTCGCAACCCCCCCACTCGCAACCCCCCCTCACTCGCAATCCCCGCCCGCCACTCGCAACCCCCCCCCACTCGCAACCCCCCCCCCCCACTCGCAAGCCCCCCCCCCCACTCGCAACCCCCCCACTCGCTCTTGGACACTGAACGGCGTCAACCATCATCAATGGTTGACGCCGTTTTAAAGCTACTCTGTTTTTCGCCGACGTGACCCGTGGCCACGTCGGCGGGACTTCGGCCCATCCGGGCCGGAGATTTGGTGAAAGAAAAAATTAATGAAATCCCGCCGGCGCCAGCTGTTTTCAGAGGCTGCCGGCGGGATTTGCACAACGCCGGTTTTTGGCCGGTCGGAGATTTAAAAACCCGACGGGAGCGGGATTAACACCGCTGCTGGCCGATTCTCCGACCCTGCGTGGGGTCGGAGAATTTCGCCCAGGATGACCAATGAATACACAACAACCAATCACCTGACAGGACACCACCACTATAAAGCCCACAGGGCATTAAGACTCCCGCTCTTTTGGGACCCAGATACTGAAACAGTGAGAGTGCACCAGTTAGTGGGCACTACTGCCATGTGGTAGTGAGTAAGTCTGGTCGAGCCAGTAAGAGGTCACCAGTGGGATTAGTAGAGTGTCAACCAACAGCTGAACATGTACAGCAGTTCATAGTTAAATAAAACAGTGTTGGATCATCTCCGGTGTCAGACGTTTGTTTCTAGCTTCTCTGCATCCAGTTGCAGTCAGCGTCGAACCAACCTGCCTAACACATCGTGGTACCAGAGTGTTATTAATCCTGCTGAACCTACCTCGAGTGAATCTGCAACGATCAGCAAGCGGCCATCCAGCGAAATGGAAAACATCCAGCCTCCTCTGCAGCTCCGCATCTCCGGCAACCTCGCCGCCAATTGGAAAATCTTCAAGCAAAAGTTCCTCCTGTATATATCGAGGCCTCCGACCTCGAGGCAGCATCAGATGCAAGGAAGATCGCGCTATTTCTCTCGACCGCGGGGGATCATGCCATCCATATCTACAAGACGCTTACGTTTGCCGATGGCGAAGACGAGACAAAGTTCAAAACAGTTCTGCTAAAATTCGACAGCCACTGCGACATTGAAGTGAATGAGAGCTTTGAACGGTACATCTTCCAACAGAGTCTTCAGGGTAAGATTGAACCTTTTCAGTCCTTCCTGGCCCATCTCCGCATCCTGGCACAGTCATGTAATTATGGCTCGATTGCTGATTCCATGATCTGGGATCAGATCGTTTTCAGGGTCCACTCCGATTCCCTGCGGCAGCGGCTCCTGAAAATCAAACAGCTACCTCTCTCCGTTGCTATTGAGACATGCGTAGTCCATGAGCATGCCAAGAATCGTTACTCCCTCATCAGGGCGGCGGAGACTGCAAAACTGGCCTCCCATGAGGCAGAATGAGTGCAGGCCATTGCAAAAATGCAAGGCCTGAGAATCGAGGAGAGAGGCCGTTACGCGTGCTTTTCCCGGGTCCCTATGCATGCGCGCCACGACCGGGTGGACGATGATGTCAGCGTTATGATGTGTCTGAATTGTGGCTCCGCCCATTTAAAGCGACAATGTTCAGCCAAAGGACAGCGATGCCTACAGTGTGGGAAGCCTGGCCATTACGCGGCCTGCTGCAGGTCCGCTCCAACGATTATCAGCCAGCGGTCCCAGACACGCGCAGAAGTATCCGCTCGGTACAACAAGACATGCAGGATTCTTATCCCGACAGCCCAACGGACCCCGATGCTGACTGCATCGAGACTCCATATCGGGTGGGCATCATAACCCACCCAGGGGCAGCACGGTAGCATGGTGCTTAGCATAAATGCTTCACCGCTCCAGGGTCCCAGGTTCGATTCCCGGCTGGGTCACTGTCTGTGCGGAGTCTGCACGTTCTCCCCGTGTGTGCGTGGGTTTCCTCCGGGTGCTCCGGTTTCCTCCCACAGTCCAAAGATGTGCGGGTTAGGTGGATTGGCCATGCTAAATTGCCCGTAGTGTCCTAAAAAGTAAGGTTAAGGGGGGGGGGGGTTGTTGGGTTATGGGTATAGGGTGGATACGTGGGTTTGAGTAGGGTGATCATTGCTCGGCACAACATCGAGGGCCGAAGGGCCTGTTCTGTGCTATACTGTTCTATGTTCTATAACCACATGCGAGCTAGTCTCCACTACACCTGCAACCCGCCTTTCGATCCTCAGTGTGGATCCCGACGACGATTGGTGTGCTATCCTCACAGTCAACCAGGATCGCATCCGATTTAAACTGGACACTGGTGCGTCTGCGAACCTCATATCGCAGTCAGATCTCGACAGCATCCGTGACCAACCAGCATTCTTCCACCAGCATGCCAACTCCTTGACTACAATGGCAATGCCATAGCTGCAAGTGGATTGTGTCGGCTAGGGGTATCTCACAAGGAAATCAAGGCAACTTTACGATTCGAGATTATCCGGCCACAGGGTGTCCCTGCTCGGTGCTCGCGCCTGCAAGCTCCTGAATCTGGCCCAGCGAGTCCTCAACACCGGCGACTGCCTCACCCGATATGAATCTCCAGGCCGAGATAGATGACATTCTCACACAATACCACAACATGTTTGATGGAATGGGTACGCTCCCATATCGCTACAAAATTTTGCTCAAGCCGAACCCAGTGATCCATGCACCACGCCGGGTGCTGGCTCCTCTCAAGCATCATCTGAAAAAGCAGCTGCAAGACCTCCAAGACCAGGGCATCGTCTCAAAGGTCACGGAACCAACAGACTGGGTCAGCTCCATGGTCTGCGTAAATAAACCCTCTGGAGAACTCCGCATTTGCATTGATCCCAAAGACCTGAGCCGCAACATAATGCGAGAGCATTACCCGATCCCGAAGCGTGAAGAGTTAACCTGTGAGATGGCTCATGCCAAATTCTTCACCAAGCTGGACGCCTCCCATGGTTTCTGGCAAATACAGCTGGTTGGTCCAGTGGGAAGCTGTGCACGTTTAACACTCCATTCGGCCGCTATTGCTGCAACCGCATGCCCTTCGGTATCATATCAGCTTCCGAAGTATTTTATCGCATCATGGAGCAAATGATGGAAGGCATCGAGGGGGGGTGCGCGTCTATGTGGACAACATGATCATCTGGTCCACAACACCGAGGATCACATTGCCCACCTCAGACAGGTCTTCCAGCGGATTCATGAAAATGGCCTCCAGCTCAACAGGGCCAAATGTTCATTTGGTCAATCCGCTATCAAGTTTCTGGGTGACCACATTTCACAGCAGGGTGTGCAACCTGAAGCTGACAAGGTGCTGGCGATCAACGCCATGAAGATGGTCCTCCACTTCCTTGGTATGGTAAATTTTCTTGGGACATTCATTCACAATTTGGCAGCCCACACCACAGCCCTCCGGCATCTCGTAAAGAAGTCATCAGTGTTCCAGTGGCTGCCCGCACATGAAAAGGAGTGGCTTGAGATAACGGTGAAGCTCACCACAGCCCCAGTACTGGCATTCTTTGACCGAACCAAGGACACCAAGAAATCTACTGACACTAACCAGGACGGCATTGGGGTGGTGCTCCTCCAGCAAGACAACTCCTCATCCTGGGCTCCGGTGGCATATGCCTCCAGGGCCATGACGCCGACCGATCGCGAAAGAGTGCTTGGGTCTCCTGACAGGAATAGTTAAGTTTCATGACTACGTATACGGCCTGCTGAAGTTCATGGTGGAAACAGACCACAGGCCTTTAGTTCACATAATCCAGAAGGATTTATATGACATGACACCTCGGCTACAGCGAATTCTTCTTCGTCTCCGCCGATATGACTTCGAACTTGTCTACACATCGGGTAAGGAGCTGATCATCATGGATGCCCTATCCCGATCCATCACCACGCCGTGTGAACTGGGCGACTTCATCTGCCACATAGAGGCACAGGTGCAGTTGTGTGCCAGCAACCTACCAGCCACTGATGAACGAGTGGTCCAAATACGTGAAGAAACTGCTAACGATCCTCTACTGCAGCAGGTGATGCAACACCTCGCCCATGGCTGGCAAAAGGGGCAGTGTCTCCAGTTCTTTAACGTTAAGGACGAGTTAACGGTATTTGAGGGAATCCTTCTTAAACTGGATAGGATCGTCATTCCTCAAAGCATGCGAGCTCTGAGTGCTCGGACAGATCCATGAGGGTCACCTTGGGGTCGAAAAATGTCGACGCAGAGCTTGGGAGGTGGTTTATTGGCCGGGCATCGACCAGCACATTGCTGACACGGTCCTCAACTGCCCAACCTGCCAGAAGTTTCAACCGGCTCAGCCTAAAGAAACACTGCAACAGCACGAGATTGTGACCTCTCCGTGGTCTAAAGTGGGGGTAGACCTCTTTCACGCCAATGGGCGTGATTACGTGCTCTTCGTCGACTACTTCTCCAGTTACCCGGAAGTGGTGAAATTGTCGGGCTCACGTCTAGGTCCATCATCAAAGCCTGCAAAGAGACGTTTGCCAGGCACGGGATACCACTCACAGGAATGAGTGACAATAGTCCATGTTTCTACAGCCAGGAGTGGTCCGATTTTGCATGATCCTACAACTTCAGACACATTACCTCCAGTCCCCATTACCCGCAATCAAACGGGAAGGCCAAGAAAGGGATCCATATAGTCAAGTGGTTGTTGTATAACTTGGCGCTGCTGGCCTAAGGGCAGCCCCTCTGTCGACTGGTTTGTCTCCGGTGCAGATGCTCATGAACGGCAACCTGAGGACGACTGTTCCTTCCATCCATATTCCATATGTCATAATATCCACTCATGTATATAATGAGATGCAGACAGGCAGTGATTGACACACAGGATGACCAATGAACACACAACAACCAATCACCTGACAGGCCACCACCACTATAAAGCCCATAGGGCATTAAGACTCCCGCTCTTTTGGGACCCAGATACTGAGACAGTGAGAGTGCACCAGTTAGTGGGCACTATTGCCATGTGGTAGCTAGTAAGTCTGGTCGAGCCAGTAAGAGGTCATCAGTAGGATTAGTAGAGTGTCAACCCACAGCTGAACATGTACAGCAGTTCATAGTTAAATAAAACAGTGTCGGATCATCTCCGGTGTCAGACGTTTGTTTCTAGTTTCCCTGCATCCAGTTGCAGTTGATGTCAAACCAACCTGCCTAACACATCATTAGCCACATTGCTATGGGTCAGCAATCACAGGTAAGGATCGCAGATTTCCTCCCCAGAAGGACATTAATGAACTAGATGTGTTTTTACAACAATTGTGGTAGCTCATGGTCACCATGATTGAGACTGGCTTCATAATTAGTGTACAGGGCAAGAGCGACTCAGGAGAGTGTGTTGCCTGAAGATTGACCCTTATGCGATGAGAAGTTAATGCCGAGAAACTGTTCCTACACCGTGATAGATGGGTATTTAATCCAAAACACTAAATTAGATTTCTTAACACTAAAAGCTAGGAGAAGTATGCCTCGTAATCAGGTGCAATTGGCGAACTTGGTTGTTTTCTTCTGAAGACCTAAATGACTCAATATAATGTCAGGCCATGCTCTACTTACTGAATAATTCTGTAAAAATGGAAGCATGATTACATTGAAAAATGAGCTGAGGCAGAATTTCGTTGCTGAATCAAATGATCTTTTTTTTTAATTTTTTTAAATTTAATTTTTAATTTTAATTTTAAAAAAATTTAGAGTACCCAATTATTTTTACCAATTAAGGGGCAATTTAACGTGGCCAATCCACCTAACCTGCACATCTTTGGGTTGTGGGGGCGAAACCCACGCAGACACGGGGAGAACGTGCAAACTCCACACAGACAGTGACCCAGGCCGGGATTCAAACCCGGGTCCTCAGCGCCGTAGGCAGCAATGCTAACCACTGTGCCACCGTGCTGCCCAATCAAATGATCTTAAAAAATGATTTGCACCTATATGGTGCAGGACATCCCAACTGCTTTACTGCAAAGAGTTTAGCTCAGTGAGCTAAACAAGTGGTTTGTAATGCAGATCAAGGCCAGCAGCGCGGGCTCAATTCCCGTATCAGCCGAGAATTCTAAATTCTCCCTCTGTGTACCCGAACAGGTGCCAGAATATGGCGACATGGGGCTTTTCACAGTAACTTCATTACAGTGTTAATGTAAGCCTACATGTGGCAATAAAGTTTATTTATTTATTACAAAGGAATTGTTTTTGAAGGCCAGTCAATGTTGTGATTTGTGTGCAGCAAGATCGCACAAACAACATTGCGACGGTGACCAGATAATCTGTCATGGTGACATTGGCTGAGGGAGTAGAGAGTCCTGTGCAGCCCTTTTCCTTCATGATGCCCCCCCCCCCCCCCCCCAGCCCTCCACAGCTGCTACAAAGACTACGGGGACATAGCAAGAACAACCTCCAACCCCACCGTCTCTGCCTAAATCTCTCCCCGAGAAGGAAGTGGCAGAAAGCCTGGGTCCCTGTGGTGAATGTAATATGATAATTCACACTATGTCTTTGTAAGCGCAGTAGTGTTTCCAACCACTAGGGGGAGTAGCTCTGGGAATGCTCAGGAGATTGTACAGGGCTCCACCCTTGGCTCCGCCCATGACTCCTCCCCCAGTGCTGCTGTATAAATACCCTTGTCCAGAGTCAGCCTGCAGTTCACTGAGAGTTCATCAACGGGTAACAGGCTGGCTCTGTAATAAGTCGATTAAAGCCTATATTTATATCGGAAACACGTGTCTGGTGAATTGATGGTTCCATCAGTCCCAAATCCATACTAGCACTTGCATCTGGAGGGTAGTGAAGGAATGGCCAGCGACTTTCCGGCCTGGATCTGCTTCACTCCCCCATTTCAGTTGTGATTGCAGTAGAGAATGCAGTTCTTAATAGAACCTGCCAAATTGACACTTGGGTGAGGCAGTAAAATGAAGTAAGTGCCAGCAGCATTGTGGATCTGCATTACAACACCAATTAGCGCCTTTAGAAAAGTTCGGAAGAAAACTGGTGGAAAGGAAATACAAAAACAATCTGAACAAATGTTAGTGTGGTATCAGAGCTTTAGGGATGCTAAATTATTCAATTTTCTTGGACTAACCAACTTTCTTTAGGGAAAAAATGGATTTGGCACCGGCTGGGAAACAGAAATGACTTAAATCAGTTTTTAGCCGTGGGTTTTTATTGAGCTCAATACACAAGGGTTATCTGGCACGTATGCTGTCGGTCTGGAGCACTTTCACAGTGAACTCCATTGTACTTTCTGCCGCAAGAGGCTCGCCAGACCTTTAGGAAAGCCTGTCAAAATGTGCTGCTATTTCACAAATGTGTAACTTAAAAATGCCTTAGGCAATGGCTTCAAAGTTATGAAACAGAGCTAGAATCTTTAATGCGAATAGTCGGAAACATTAGAAATGGGGATTGCATTGTTCAAAAAAACTGATCTGAATCTGAAAATTAGCCTTGTGTAATGACCCTGGAGGCTTGGGGTGCAATGTTCATTGACGTAGATTATTACAGTAGAACCACATTAGATTTTACAGACAATTTTATTCCTAACTATATCAGACAATCAACCACATTGATGAAAGCGTTTTTATCTTTATCGGTAGAATTTTGAATTTTGCTGACAGTCAAGATTACCATTTTGTAAAATTCCAAATTAATACTTCATATTTATAAAATGACCAATGAGGCTTCACTCAGTTTTAAGCAATTCATTAAAATATGCACTTTTGATTCTATTTGATTATGTTGATCTCTCTATTTCAAAAATTAAAAGATAGCATGTATTACCTGTGCTTATGCTCCAGGGTTCCAGGTTCGATTCCCAGCTTGGGTCATTGTCTGTGAGGAGTCTACATTCTCCCTGTCTCTGCGTGGGGTTCCTCTGGGTGCTCCGATTTCCTCCCACAAGTCCGAAAAGAAGTGCTGTTAGGTAATTTGGACATTCTGAATTCTCCCTCTGTGTACCCGAACAGGCGCCAGAATGTGGCAACTAGGGGATTTTCACAGTAACTTTATTTCAGAGTTAGTGTAAGCCAACTTGTGTCAATAAAGATCATTATTATTATTAATATACATTTAGAGTACCCAATTCATTTTTTTTCAATTAAGGGGCAATTTAGCATTGCCAATCCACCTATCCTGCACAGCTTGGGGTCGTGAGGCCGAAACCCACACAAACACGGGGAGAATGTGCAAACTCCACACAGACAGTGACCCAGAGCCGGGATCGAACCTGGGACCTCGGCACCATGAAGCAGCAGTGCTAACCATTGCGCCACTGTGCCACCACCATGTAAACCAATTCCAAAGCGATAAACATAATTAAAGGGGGATGTCTCTATAGAGGGCAAAAGTGGTGAAAGTCTCAGAGGGGTCTCAGCCCAATTTCAATCGCTGCCAAGAGTGGTGGGGAAAGGGACCAGAAGATAGGCAAGAATAAAGAGAAAGACATTAGTCTGCAGGCAACAGATAATGCAATTATGCACTTGTGCCCTGTTTGATGGATGCTGAAATGAAGGCAGTTGCAAGGAAGGCTACCTTCAGAGCCATCCCACAACACTCCCTTTTTGCGTCAATGTAGCAGCAAGTAGATGCAGTCAAGTTTGAGATTACAGCAGATCATTGTATCATATGCATGTGCTAGCTTTCTGCCGTATGGTAGCTGCAGGTATTCTTTCAAATAACATGGACAGACCCTTACAATTATTCTCTAATCTGTGCGCTAAGGTCTGCAGGAATGGTTGGTAGCATCCTGGAAGATACAGCCAAATGCACAACGTTGGCTCTTGATCATGCTACAAACCATTTTCTCTTCAGTGCCAAAGAGAACTTGGCACTGAAAGCTTGATTTATTCCATGAAACATCCAACAATCCAATAGAGCTGGACATTCACAATTCTTTCTTGGATTACTGCTGTGGTGGACAGTATAGGTGAGGCAAATCTATGCTATAATCTGTGAGAATAGCTGAATTCCCATCTTCTGACACACTAATGGCTTGGTGGGCCTTCTAAGCAAAACACAGGTTTCCGTTGCTAATACACCAACATTTCCTTCTAGGGCCCGAATGACGAAGTTGATGCGGGTTAGTAGTGAAGATATCACTTCTACTAGGTCACCAAAATGAAAGAAATTAAGAACTTTTATTTGAAAGTAACTTCCATGACCTCAGGACTTGCCAAAGCTTTTCACAGTCAGTGAAGCAGTTTTGAAGTGTGGTCATATTCAACAAACTAATGAATGTCAGGGCCTTCAGCCAAGCCTCATTATGGAATTCTGAATAGATCTCAGATATCCGCTAGCTTTTGTAACATTGCACACAAGGGGAAACATTGCTTCATTGACAGCTCTTTCTCTGGGATCTGCTTTGTAGGTTACTTATTATGCCCTATTATGTATTTTCTTTCATTTTCTTTTCTTTTAATGTACTTAATGATCTGTTGAGCTGCTCACAGAAAAATACATTTCACTGTACCTTGGTACATGTGACAATAAACAAATCCAATACTTGCACAAGGTAAAGAGGTGTCAAGTGCTTATAGTTTCTGCTATTGATACTTTTATAAGGCTGTAGTAAAAGCAGCTTTTTTAAAGGAAATTATGAATGAATTACAGTTTTTAAAGCTTCTCCCTACATGCCATGCCATTGTTACAATACAGTTAATTGGTTCTTACAGAGCATATACTGAGTGAAAAGGAATGGAAGTGCCATTGGTTGGCATGAAGGATATGGGGGCCATTGGGGGTAGGTGGAGGGGCGCAGGTTGGTATGGGAACATCAGAAGACCTTTTGAACTTAACTTTCAAAAGAATCTCTCAACAAGATTATGTTTCATGACACCTCTGAGGGGCTTGCACCACATGTCTTTGAAAAGCTAGCCTGATTCAATGAAAATTGTGCAAGACAATTGCACAATGGAGCCGGCCAGGTCAGGAGTGCAGTGTATGGGCTCGCCACTTATACCAGTCCACACCATTATCAGTGCTGCCGAGCATTGGGGCTCTAGGTATGGGTCCTATCAGCCATTTTCAAAGTCCCACACAGTCTTCCTGACTCTAAAAATCAAGCCCATTGTGTCTGAGCAAACATCAATAATACTTGAAATTTTTACTTGTTGGATTACACACTGTTCCTGCTGTAATCGCAACCAACCTTTTAAACGAACAGAATTACCAGAGCAATATACATGCAAGAGAAATGTCCTTAACACCAGTTTGTGTTTAACTCAAATATCATCATTAGATAAGAAATAATGAAAAGAACAATATTTTTCTTCTTCCTTCCTACATAGTTTCAATTAACCTATCGGGCTTCTTTTTCTTTCTGTCTGGGTTCCTCTTTCCAGCTCCATTAGCTTGACTCTGCTCTCTCAAAATTTCTAGCTGTGTCAATCCTGAATTCTGACTTTGATTACCAACTTCGCTTAATGGGGCCGTGACATCGATTCATTTGTCTTAATTAAAGACCCTGACTCACTTTGCTCTACTGGTGGATTCTGTAATGCTGGCAAATCACTTGTAGCTTTTTGACTTACACTTTGGGCTGTAGGAGGAATTGTATTATCAGAGATTTCTTTGCATCAGATTTCCTCTTTCAAGCAAGTGACCCACATGACACTGACAGAGTCTCTCTCCAATCTTCATTAGATATGTGAATGCACCTCATCTCATCACAACAACTCCAACCAAATTATTTTTATCACCCTGATCTTCTGGTCAACATTGAACTCTTTAAATCTCATGTCTCATGTGCCATGACTCATCTTCACTTTGTCTTGCTGTTATCTTCTTAAGTGGACTAAACCTCACCCTAGGAGTGTGTTCAACACTAACTCATAAGGTGAGCAACCTATTGTAGACTGTGGAGTTGTTCTGTAAGAGAACAGAAAATTGTCTGACCTGCATTACAGAGAATCGTGGAAATTATTACCTAGCTTGTCACCCAGACAATACTTCTGCGAAGACCTCTTCATCATCTGTAATTTCTTTCTGCAGCAGCATTGATACGGTGGAATTAGATTGTACCTGACTCCATTCCAGAAATATTTCAAACACTTTTCACTTTTGACATAAACTGTGAACCGTTATTTGACACCAACACCTCTGACGACCCATAAATTTCAAAACCAACTTCTCAAAACGTCAATAGTTTTGGCACTTATGGTATTGGGCATAGACTCAACATTTATTCACTTGCCATCACATTCAAACAAACAAGGTACTTTGTCCTTTCCACTCTTTCCCATGGCTTTTATGCATTTGACAATATAATGAAATGAACTTTGGTTGGATCATTTCTCATTCTGACACACCTCACAACTTTTCGGCAACTCTTCAATACCTCTTTCTAACTTTGGATATAAAAAATAGCTTCTTGCTACTGATTTCTTGATGATGTTCCTCTAACAATCTCTCTCTAAACCTTGGCGGAATAATGGCTCTTAAACCCTGTGGTAGGTAGCCTTGATCTGCACTCAGTTAATTTCTTTGTGTGATCTACTCCTGCAATTTCTCACCATCACACTCTTCAGGCTAGCCATTCATGACATATTTGAGCACTTTCCCCATCACCTCATCCTTGCACATTTTTCTATTAATTTCTTTGGCAGGAATGAAATGTAATTTGCTTAGGTAAAATAACTCACAGATAACTTAGTGGCTATAAATGAATCAGACTTCACAAGAAATCTTGAAAAAATGTTCACATTTGCATGATCTGCTGAGTATCATGTTTAATATCGTACTGATGGGGCGTCAAAATCACCTCTAAAGCCGTGCTGCTACTAAGGATGGCATTTCCTTCTCTGAAGCAAATATTATCATAAGGGCTTGGTGCCCAGTTAACAAAATGAACTTCCCACCTTACAAGTATTTGTGGAATTTAGTTACACCATGAATGATCCAGAATTCTATAGATTTTGGAATGGTTCCTGAAGATTAGAAGGTAGCAAATATCACCCCACTATGGAACAAGGGATGGAGGGAGAAAACAGGGAATTACAAACCTGTTAACCTTACATCAATAATAAGGAAACTGATAGAACCTATTATAAAGGATGTGATAAATGTTCACGTGGATAATTGTGATTTGATTGGGCATTGTTGCATGGATTTACGAATAGGAAATCATATTTGATGAAGTTGTTGGAGTTTTTTGAGGATGTTATTAACACAATTGACAAAGACGAGTCGTTGGACATAGTACATTTGGATTTTCAAATGGGTTTTGATAAAGTTCCCACAGGAAGTTGATTAGCAAATAAAAGTACATGAGAGGGGAGGCAATATATTGGAATGGATCAAGGATTGGCTAATCGGCAGAAAATAGAGAGTAGGAATAAACAGGCCATTCTTGCGTTAGCAAGAGGTAACTAGTGGGGGATAGGAAAGATCTGGGGCGGGATTCTCCATTGGTTGACGCCAAAATCGAGAATCGTGATTGGGCGGAGAATAGGTTCCAATGCCAAAATCGCGGCAGAAACCGATTTTACTACAAATCGCAATTCTCTATCACCTCGACAGTGGCATCAAGGCTGTCCAGAACGCATGTAAAGTAAACACTGTTCGCATATCATTAGCCAGCCTGACCTGGTATTCTCCGGGGCCTCCACTATTCTCCGCCACCAATGGGCTGAGTTCCCGACGGCGCAGTTCACTTGTGCTTTTAAAAATCGTGAAACTGGCGTCATGGCTGTTGAGGGAGAGAGAGGGGGTACGGAAAGTGTCCAACATTGCCATAGTTTGCTGACAGTTGTGCAGCTGGCTGGGCGGCTTCTGCCAAGACTAGGGGGTGTAGCGTGGGGTGGCCAGGAGGTGGGGCATGGGATAGGGGTAGATGGGCATGGAACACCATTGCTGCAGGCGGAAAGGCAGCCATGCAACTGCGCATGTCACTGACAGCCCACTGTGAACTTAGCGTCACGGGTCGTATAAGTGTCCCCCCAGGGCACTCTCCCAGGTACCCTCTGGCCCCAGCCGATGCATCAGCGAGATGGGTGAGCTCCAGCATGACCTGTGTCATCTTTTTCACCCAGATTAATGTGTGTGGGGATTGTAATGTGTATATGCGGCTGCAGCTTGTCAGCCTCCCGAGTGTCATTCATGGACCCCGCGAATTCGGCACCATTTTTCATTGGAATCGATAGTGTTCCACGTGGCACTGATGCTAGTCCTTCCACAATCCCTGAATCGGTCCAGATTCAGCGGGAATTTTGTTGTCGTGAACGTCCATGACTCCTGCCCCGGCTTCAACACTTAGTTTCAGGAAGAGAGAATCCAGCCCCAGTTCTTTGGCCCCAGTTATTAATAATATACCTCAATGATTTGGATATACTATTTCCAAGTTTGCAGATGATACAAAGAACATAAGAACTAGGAGCAGGAGTAGGCCATCTGGCCCCTCGAGCCTGCTCCGCCATTCAATTAGATCATGGCTGATCTTTTGTGGACTCAGCTCCACTTTCTGGCCCGAACACCATAACCCTTAATCCCTTTATTCTTCAAAAAACTATCTATCTCTGTCTTAAAAACATTTAATGAAATGAGCCTCAACTGCTTCAGTGGGCAAGGAATTCCATAGATTCACAACCCTTTGGGTGAAGAAGTTCCTCCTAAACTCAGTCCTAAATCTACTTCCCCTTATTTTGAGGCTATGCCCCCTAGTTCTGCTTTCACCCGCCAGTGGAAACAACCTGCCCGCATCTATCCTATCTATTCCTTTCATAATTTGATATGTTTCTATAAGATCCCCCCTCATCCTTCTAAATTGCAATGAGTACAGTCCCAGTCTACTCAACCTCTCCTCATAATCCAACTCCTTCAGCTCTGGGATTAACCTAGTGAATCTCCTCTGCACACCCTCCAGCGCCAGTGCATCCTTTCTCAGGTAAGGAGACCAAAACTGAACACAATACTCCAGGTGTGGCCTCACTAACACCTTACACAATTGCAGCATAACCTCCCTAGTCTTAAACTCCATCCCTCTAGCAATGAAGGACAAAATTCAATTTGCCTTCTTCATCACCTGTTGCACCTGTAAACCAAATTTTTGCGACTCATGCACTAGCACACCCTAGGTGGGTGGAAAAGCTATTTGGAAAACTGGGTTGTGAGGAAGATGTAAAGCGACTACAGGAGGATTTCAACAGACTTAACGAGTGGGCAAGAACATGGCAGATAGAATATAACGTGAAAAAATGTGAAGTCAAAGGAACAAATGAGCAGAGTATTCCTAAATGGTAAGCAATTAGCATGTGTCGATGTGAAAAGCAACCTTGGTGTGCTTGTTCATAATTCATTGAATGCTAGCATGCAGGTGAAGCAAGTTATCAGGAATGGTAATGGAATGTTAGCCTTTATCGCAGAGGATTTGAGCACAGCAGTAGGGAGGTCTTGCTTCAATTGTATAGAAGCTTGGTTGGACTGCCCCTGGAGAGTACTGAGCACAGTACTTCAGAGATGATATTATTGCTATACAGGGTGTGCAAAGAAAGTTGACCAGACTTGTTCCGGGGATGATGGGACTGTCTTACGAAGAGTGATTGGGCAAACTGGGCCTGTATTCTCCAAAATTTCAGAGAATGAGAGGTGATCTCATTGAAAACCTACAAAATACCGAAAGGAGTAGACAGGATAAATACAGGTAAGATGTTTCACTTGGTTGGAGAGTCTAGAACCCGGGGGCACAATTTCAAAATAAGAGGGCAGACATTGAGGACAGAGGGCAGACACTGAGATGAGGAGAAATTTCTTTACAGCGGGTTATGAATCTTTGGAATTCTCTACCCCAGAGGGCTGTGGAAGCTCAGTCATTGAGTATATTTATGGTAGAAATTTCTAGAACAATGGTCATGGGGATAGTGTGGACTAAAGGGATTGAAATGCCCAATCAGACATGATTGTACTGAATGGTGGAGCAGGCTCAATTAGCTGAATGGCCTCCTCCTTTCCTATGTTCCTCATGGTCCTTTCTCAACTTGTGAGTACTTTTGCTCTGAATTCATTCAAGTATTTGAAACATTGTTACAGGCTTCTCTGCACCATCTTTGATCATGTGAGGTAACCAAACCTCACCCCTGTAATGAGGTGTTGGACTCTAACGCCAATTTTGTTCTTGGGGTCACATTGGATCAAACAAAACAGCAACAGTAATCACTATTTAATCCATGAGCAGTTGATAATGGGGAGTGACTTTCAGCGAAGTTAGGAATGAACTTAGAACAATATACAACAATCTGTGAATGTTCCAAGTTTTATTTTGCTTTCAAACGCCCCTCACCCTTCTCCTGTATTGGATGCATACCTTCACCATTCTATTTGGTGATCATAGAATCATAGAATTTACAGTGCAGAATGAGGGCATTCGGCCCATTGAGTCTGCACCAGCCCTTGGAAAGAGCACCCCACCAGGAAATTTACACTTGAAACCACAAAACAACACTTGCGCTTTTTAGCTTTGATGCCATTCTCTTTGAAGTCAATCTAGAACTTTGTTCAATCTTACAATGAGCTCTTTCTCTGTCTTACAGCTAATTAGAATGTAATTTACAAAGCAGCACATTCCTTTGATCCCACTAAGTACATGATCCATGGTACTCTGGAACACTGCGGTGCAGCAGACATCCCAAATATTAGCTACCTGTACTGATACAATCCTTTGTGTATTTAAATGGCAGCAGCCCCTTTTTTTGCCTATTGCAAATGTGCATTTGACAAATCTATTTTACTGAACACCTTTCCATTGATTGATTGATTTGATTTATTGTCACATGTACCGAAGTACATTGAAAAGTATTTTTCTGCGGCTGAGGGAACGTACACAGTATGTACATAGTAGACAAAGAGAATAATCAACAGAGAACATTGACAAATTGTACATCGACAAACAGTGATTGGTTACAGTGCGGAACAAGGGCAAAACAAAGCAAATACATGAGCAAGAGCAGCATAGGGCGTTTAAATTAGAAAACAAATCTTTACTGATAGACTGTGGGTAAGTATCCTTCTTAGTCACTTTATTTACCGTTTGATTAAAATCTTCAGAAATCCAAACAGACGCATTTGTTTTTGGAATGGTCACAATGGGTGTAGCCCATTCACTGCTCTTCACTTTCCTAATTGCCCCTGTTCTTTCTATTCTGTCCACTGTTTTGCTTAGTGCTTCTAACTGTGCACAAGGTACTGGCCTAATTTGTGTTGTACATTGTCCTTTATTTTGACTTTGGCCGTGTGATACCTAATTTTACCATTTGATCCTCCTGCTGTCTTAACACATTCTCAATGTCAGATGAACTCTTACTGTAAACAACTCAGCCCAGTTTCACTGTATTTTTTTAAGCCAATTCCTTCCCATCTGTTGTGTTTGGCCCCTTGTACTTTACGAAGTAACTCATCAAACTCTTTGATATGTCCAAACAGGATTCTTTTATTGTGTCTTGTGTGGTAAGATGGCAATCAGATACAGAGCACGTTATCATGGAGTCTTGCTACTCCTCTGGAACTTACACCTAGCACTAACCAATTATATGTACGTCTTATCACCCTCTCAATCTTGTTCTCGAGATGGCTAGATGTGTCTCCCTTTATATCTGGGTCCCAGGTCACATGGCCGTGGTCTGGAGACTGCATGGTATGCCTGTATCGCCGCCTGCTGTTAGGAGGTCGCACACCATCCAACTATGATTTGGCCCATAGGCATATCACCACACCATTGGAGAGATTTTGTTCTCTCTTATTACCGCTAATGGTACGTAATAGGGTGCGTCATCATATTTCATGCTAGCACTAAAATACTGTGATTGGGATAACTCGCCAGGTTCACACCAGTTTTGCACAAGGAAATGTAACTAAAGCACTTCATGTACTCTCCTTCCAAGATGACAGACACCACTACAGCTGTATCAAGAATAAAAGTAAGCTGTGAATCTCCAACTTCCTGTTCTGCCGTGAGCATTGGAAGTTTATCTTCAGCCCCATTACTGTCATTTTCTTGCTATCTGCCTGAGGGCAACTCTTGACCTTCCTGCTTGAATACATCAGCTTCTGTTTCCACAACTATCATATACAAATTCAAGGACTTCTAGTCTCCTGAACTAACTTTAGAACTACCACAACCTTGGCCTGGCAAATGTCTGCAACCTGCAATACGATTGTTTCTCAGCTCCTGCATGTCATCTGGATATAACCACCTTTCCCATAGGCATAGCACTTTGACTTAAGGTGATAGCATTTAAATGGTAACATCTAAATTTTCAACTCTGAGACTGTGAACATGGCTGCCGTTGCCTAGATCTCACTGATATCCTGTGGACCCTCTGCCGTGGGATCAGGAAAGGAACTCCCATGAAATTTACAGCTATTGCTTTCTGCCATTTCTATGGCTGTGGCCTTAGCACAGCCTTCGTACACATCAACTTATTACCTTTACTCAAAAGCTTAGCTTTGCTTTTATTGTTCTGTAGGCCTTCAACAGAAGTGTTTCTGGAGTTAATTTTAAAGTTCACACTATACCAACAAGGATTTTTTGTTAATTTGAGGATGTAATTGGCAAAGGTCTCATTTGGCAATAATTTCCTTTCACAGAATGCAACTCTCCGTGCAATATCATTCTTAGTCATGCTACAATATGAGTCAAGTACCTCATTAATTTCAGAACAGCCCATAGTATTGGGATCCCATGGGCAACATTGTTTGACACTACCTCGATAAGCACCTAGTCCATCATAGTGAAGAAAACATTTGCTTTATACTCATCTCCCATTCTATTTGCCTTCAGCCAAATGTGAACCCTTTGTTCATAATAACACCAGTCCTCTTTGTTAAGGTTGAATTGTCCCATTGTCTCCAAATATGCCTTTAGTGCCATTTTTCAAATTACATAACGTGCTGACTCATGTACCTGAATATGTTGTGCATATGAAGCAATCTTTCAAATTGCTCAATCTTCCTCAAAATCAACCCGAGGAGTTCAAAAATGTGTTGCAATGTTCTTCTGTACTTAAACTCTCAAATGACATGTAAAAAAGAATTCTGTATCATCTCGTCTGCATCTTTCAGTTGTATATTGCACTGAGTAAGATTAACACATGTTCAGCTGCCAGCAGCCATTATTGGACTAACTCTAATTACACCTCCCCAACAGAGAGGGCAGTAGAGCAAAATGCTCAAACTTGCAATACACTACATACTGTTGACAGTGATCTGACCAGCTTGCTATTGGCCAATTTACTGGGGTACCTGTCACCAGTGTCAAGGAAAGAGAAGTCTGATGCAGAAATTAGTCTGGGCACATTTTTAGACAAGTACACACGGAAGGAAATGATCAATTTAACATAAACTAAGATAAAATATAACTCAAGACAAGGTGAACCTGAGCTAGGATTTGAAATATTCCTTCCAGAATGACAGGGAGTGGGATAGCTTGATCTTGGTTTTGGACAATGCTCGGCAGAACATCGAGGGCCGAATGGCCTGTTCTGTGCTGTACTGTTCTATGTTTTATGTTCATTAAGACATAGGAAAAATTGATAGTTATATTTTAGTCTGTCTCTTTAAGACAGAATGTCCTGAAGAAGGGATAGTAATCATTCTGAACTCTGCCTTGAGACAGGCCCATGTGATTTGGTTGCCATGTAGAAAGACCCCCATGTTGAAACCTGTGTTGTTCCTTGTGTCTTAATAAAGCTCATAGTCTTAAAGTTGAAGTAGATGCTTTATTGTAAGTTTGTTCTCTCTTCAGTGCTTAACTTAAAGTTACATCGATGCTGCTTGTCTATGTCCTGCTACCAGTTCCCGTCCTGTGAAGTGTCCTGACTTCCTGTTCATCTGTATTTATATCTCTCCCGTGCTCCCTCTAGTGCTTGCTCAGTTGTATTGCATCTACACAGATATACAATCACCACATCCCCCCTTTTTTCTTTACATATTTTCTGTACATTGTTAAATCAAATTGTACAAAACAATTAGATTACTTATGATATGTGTATCTATACAAGTGATGATGATATTGGATATTTTACAAAGCCAATTAATATTTATGAGTCCAATCTTAATAAAAACATTATGAGTCCAAACTTGATGAATTTGTTCATTGAGTTTTTTCTTTTTCATTGTTGACGTGGTGATATTGATATTCCAACTCCGTTGTGAATGTTGTCGGTGTTCTTGTTTTTTTTTAAGTAACCAATACGTCATCCCGAGGTGTTTGAATGGTCGAACCACTGATGTTGACTGACATGGACTTTTTTCTGTGCTTATGGTATCGATTTAGTGTGTCATCTGCCTTGAAAGCTGGTTATGCTTGCTTGTTCTGGAGCAGATGTGAGTTTGTGAGATTCGTTGTCATCCCATGGCATGTTTGTAGTCTTGTCATTGTTTTGCAGTGTGCTGTGGCATTGTCCTTCATGTGCAGAGTTGTACCATTTTGTACAAGTCATAGTTTCATTGTTGTTGTTTCTGTCTTTGTTGTTTTCGTTGTCGTTCTTGTTGCTGTTTTTGTCGTTTCTGTCTTGGTTCTTGTCGCGCTTGTTGTTGTCTTTGTTATGCTTCTTGTTGTTTTTGTTGTTCTTCTTGTAGTTTTTGTTGTTGTGCTTGTAGTTTTTGTTGTTGTTGTTCTTGTTTCTGCAGTGCTTCTTGTGATTTTTGTTGTTCTTATTGTGCTTCATGTTGCTTTTGTTCTTGCTGTTGTTCTTGTTTCTGATCTGCTTCTTGTGGTTTTTGTTTTTCTTGTTGTGCTCAATGAGTGTCCCGTGTGGATAATTTGAGTCATTGTCACAGTTATTGGTGCGAATGTCCTTTGTGGTATCTGTTACATTGAATGTTTTGTCTAGAGAATGGTGAGAATGATCTGATGTTGCATTGATGCTGCTGACATCAGTCATTTGTGGTGGATTTGATTCCTCTTCTTTGCTTCCTTTGTACTCCTCTTCTGGAGTCATTTGTGGTGGATTTAATTCCTCTTCTTTGCTTTCTTGGTGCTCCTCTTCTGGAGTCAAGTTCTTCACAATTTCATTTTCTTGTTGGTCTTGGTGCTCCTCTTCTGGAGTCAAAACCTTCACGATTTCTATTGACGTGGTCTCTCTGGACTCTTGGTGCTCCTCTTCTGGAGTCAAAATCTTCATGATTTCTATTGACGTGGTCTCTCTGGACTCTTGATGCTCCTCTTCTGGAGTCAAAATCTTCACGATTTCTATTGACGTGGCCTCTCTGGACTCTTGGTGCTCCTCTTCTGGAGTCAAAATCTTCAAGATTTCAATTGACGTGGTCTCTCTGGACTCATGAGTGGCCCTACTCTGTGCTTCTGTACAGACAAGCTGAGATCTGTCAGTCTCGCTGTGATCCTGCAACCCCTGTATGTCGAGTGTGATCACATTGTCACTGTTTTTGCATGCAGTGGGTAGATTTACATTGTCTTCTTCTTGATTATGTGAGCTTGGTAGACTTTCATAGTCTGCTTGCGATTGCTCAGATACAGTGGGTTGACCTTCATGGTATTGTTCATGCATGGTGTTCGCTAGGGAGTGTTTGCTTGCTTCCATTTTGGAGTCTTTCAATGAGCTGTCTGTGGAGGCTTGCGTCACTCACTTTGTGGAGTCTTTCATCGCTCTCTCTCTGTGGAGCCTGTCATCGCTCTCTTTGTGGAGTCCTTCTGTGCTCTCTGTGTGGCGTCATCTTCGTCTTGGGTATTGCTGTCATCCAATGTATCGACGATCTGCCATGACACTATGGTGTTGGATTCAGCAACCATGAGTAGAGTCATGTTGAGTTTTGCGACCGTGTTGCTGATGCTGTGATCAGCATATCCGAATAACTCAGCCATGCCTGAGTAGTATTGTTCGAGAAACAAATCATCTTTTTTTGTTTCGGATTTGGTATTGTTTTCTTCATCTTTTTTTGTTTTGGAATTGTTTTTGTTCTCTTCACTTTGGTTGGTGCCGACTGCTTGTGTTGTGAGAGTTATTGTCAACTGCTGGTGTAAGTTCAGGTGTTTTTCTGTCTTTTGAGGTAAGAAAATTGGGTTTTACAGGTTTACGTTTCTTGTTTTTAATCTTCGGGCATTTCACTTTTAAGTGGGCGTGGTCTGGGTCCTCAGACGTCATGACGCTCGTGATGTCATGCGTAGGAATCGATTGCGCATGCGCAAATCGGTCTTCCTTTACTGTGCGGTTTTGTGTCCACTGCGCATGCGTGGCTTGCGCATGCGCAGAACCATCTACGAATGGTGCACTCGTTCTTTTCAACTGGGCATGCGCGGCTTGCGCATGCGCATAACGATCCGCGACCAAAACTTTTTTTAACTGCATGCGCGGCTTGCGCATGCGCAGAACGCAAAATGGCTGATTTTAACTGTGCATGCGTGGCTTCTGTTTCCTGCGCATGCACAGACGCAGATTTTCATCCTTTGTTCCCCAGAGACTGTGAAATGTGCTCAGACGCCATTTTACAGTGGATTTCAGCGTTTTTTCTTTCTAAAAATTTAAAGTTACTTTTTCCTTTCGATCTGGACTGGATTTCAGCGTTTTGTCTTTGTCAGAAGTTCAAGTTACTTTTTATTTTCGATCTGGACTTTTCACTCGCGATTTCTGGACTGGACCCTTTCTGTTCTGATAGCGATTGTTTGAGTTTTGCATCACGCAGTTCCTGTGCAGTTTGGTCTTTGAGCATACAGTACTGTTCAAATTTCATACAGTGCTCTTCAAATCTTTTGAGTATTATTTCTAATTTGGTGCTGTCTTCATCTTTCAAGTATTTAAAGCAATTATATGTTTCTCTAGCTTCATGTCCTGCGATGAGCAGTGCTATTTTCATTTCGTCTGAGGCTGCTTCTAAATCATCAGCTATGATATATAAATCGAACATTTGTTTAAACCTTTTCCAGGCATTACTTAAATTACCGGTTATGTTCAGCTGAGGTGGGGTTCAAACCAATATCATCAAATTAGTGAAGTCTTCCCCAGTCGAATGTCCGGTAGGAGTTTTCCTTGCCATTTTGGTCTTTCTGTGTCTGCAGCTTGTGTAATATTGTAGTAAGCGTCTGAAGCCACTCTTGGTACCATGTGTTGTTCCTTGTGTCTTAATAAAGCTTGTAGTCTTAAAGTTGAAGTAGATACTTTATTGTAAGATCGTTCTCTCTTCAGTGCTTAACTTAAAGTTACATCGATGCTGCTTGTCTATGTCCTGCTACCAGTTCCCGTTCTGTGAAGTGTCCTGACTTCCTGTTCGTCTGTATTTATAATCTCTTCCGTGCTCCGTCTAGTGCTTGCTCAGTTGTATTGCATCTACACAGATATACAATCACCACAAAACCCATGGAAACATGTGTGCCAATTTTCATACCTTGACTCAAAATGGAGACAACCGGTCTTTCTGGATACAGGCACTCATGGTGGAATTATCCATTTATTTTTCTAATTGCGGTGGTGGAAAGTTCTGATGAAGCTGTTCCCGCTGGTTCAAATGGTGTGAGCTCATGCCCTATTCTGCATTTGAGCCTCATTAATTATGCATGAGCAAGCATCTCTCGGAATTACCTGGTGGATTAGGAGCTGATTCATCCATCCACCCACCATCAACCGGGAGGCAAAAGGCTCGCAGCTCAAGAGGAAGTCTGCACCTTGATTCACCCACCATGCCCCCGAGGTTTTGGTTTGAGGAGTCCAAGTGCAGAAGCATGTTCTCGACCAACGGATGGCTCCGGGAAGCACATCAAACTCACCGCTCCAGCCTGGGGGTTGGTTGTCCAGGAGGTTAACATGGCTGATGTAATAGAAGTACCACTCGGTGCAGGAAGCGGATGAATGATCTTGTTGCTCCGCCAGAGTTAGTCCTCTCTCAGATCCCTCCATTCTCATTATTTCATCACAGTCTCAAAGGGCAAGTCTTTTTACGGATCTCACACATCCATTAGCAGGATGCACGCTTTCTCCCTCCGCCGCCCCGCAGGATCAGTCTGCGGGGCGGCCGAGAGAGATGATGGCCCTGCGCATGCGCGGTTTGGAGCCGTCCAATCCGCGCATGCGCGGCTGACGTCATCGTGCGCGTCAGCCGGCGTGACGCTTGGTGCGCGGACTTAGCGACGGTCACTAAGGCCGCGATGCCGTGGTTCACGGGGCCCCGCTGCTAGCCCCGCCCGGGGGGAGAATCGGGTCCCAGGAGGGGGCGCGGAGGCTGCCGTGAAACACGGCCAGTTTCACGGCAGCCTTTACGACTCGCCGCATTTGCGGAGAATCGCGCCCTCTGTGTCTGAGATGGGATTCTCCGCTTGCCGACGCCAAAATTGCGACACGCTGTAGCCACCGAAGTTGGCCATTCCCTAAATACAAAATAGAGGAACGCAAAGCATATAGGATAAAATGGACAATGTTTGCAGCACCAGCAAGCTGCACCAAGCAAGTGTGGATTCTGTCTGCTAAGAAAGCAGACAGCACCGAAACGAACATTCCGCATACTAATGAGGCAATCACCGGGATAATTAGCATGTTAATGGAACGATTCCAGAGACAATGGACACAAATGGGGAAGTAACTGCAACATTGTAAAGGATACCAGACACTCAGGCACCAGCAGGGTTCGAAAACAAAGAGCCTGAAAGCCCGCCCAGTAGCTAAGGAACAGCCTCAGTATTGGGGGGATTCAAACATATCGATTGGGAAGAGGCCCAATCGATTCCAAGCAGGTAAGGGAGTCCGCCCAAAGAGGCGCGGATCCCTGGGACCTATAAAAGACAGGTCCCACACATGGTTCAGTCTTCTTGTCCAGCCCTCCTCTCTCCTTGACCAGCCCTCCCCTGTGGACCAGCACCTCGACCAGCTTTTGCCAAGAAGACCCTGAAGGAGAGAGAGGGAGGTTCGGACAGCAGCCGCCAGCAAGTAAGTGTCTCACAACGATCGCTACCAGAGATAGACACTCCTGACCCCTTTTAACTTATACCAACCTGAAGTCTGCAGACCAGAGCAGAGCAAGAGGCCTTGTTCCCTGACCCGACAGTTCCTTCGAGATAAGTATTAGTTTTTTAGCGGTAGGAATAGTTTAATCCTTTTAGCGTGTGCATGGGTAGTTATTATAATTGTATTATAATAAACTTAGTTGTTTGAACTTACTAATTGGTGTATGGTTTTATTGCTTTGAATTTCACCTTGAACCTTGTGGCGGTATCTTAACGATACCTGCCGACTCCAGAGCTAAGTAAAGAAACAGAGCCAAATTGAGTGTTAAGCACACTCACCCAGAACGAGCAACAATGCGAATGGCAGAGAATAGCTTCCAATGCCAAAATCGGAGTAGGTGGCGGTTTGACCGCCAAATCAGGATGTTCCGGTACCCCGGAAATAACATAAATGCGTCGCTTGTCGCACGGGGTTAAAGTACAGTAGGCATATCATTAGCGGGCCTCCGATTCTCCGGGGCATCCCAGATTCACCGCCTCTAATGGACCGAGTTCCCGACGACGTGGTTCACTTGTAGTTTCAAAAATCGGGAACCTGGCATCGTGGCTGCTGAGTGAGGGAGAGAGGAGGTAGGAAATGGTGTGGACTGACTGCAGCTGCCGTCCCGGAGACCGGCCATGCTGGCTGTGATTGGTGGCCCCCTGCCAGGACTGGGGATGGGGAGGGGGTTGGGGGAATAGGCTGAGCAACCGGGGTGCCCCCCGACAGGACTGGGGCGGAGCCCAGGCACCGACCGCCATTACGGTGTCCACCTTTGTGCGCACCCACTGACCATCCATCTCGGCCCCTGGTTCTACAGAGTGACACCGGCCATCTGGGTGCGCCCACCCCACACCCCAACCCCCACCATGGCACGCCCCACCCCCACCCCCCCAAATTCCCCGCCCAACCAGCCACCACCCAACGAGGAGCCACCCAGGGCCATACTCAAGGCACACCACCTCAGTGAAGGCAGTGCCAGCCAACAGTAACTCTAGCAGCAGAGCTGGTCGCCAGGACCGGGGGGCACCAACGGTGCCGGGTACCAACGGTGCAGGGGTGCAGGGGTGGGGGAGGGACATGAGTGGGTGGAGCCCATGGAACCTGGTTGGCACGTTAGCATGCTCCATGGTAACATGTTGGCCTTCCACCCCCTGCTGACAATGGCGATTAGCGCTTAACCAGCAATGCTGGCCGCTGTGGTGATGGTTGCAGCTCTGTGAGATGCCCCGCAGTCATGTTAGCGGGGGCCACTCAGAGAGGAGGGGGAAGCTGCAGCAGCAGAGCGGCCAGCAGCAGAACAGCCAGCAGCAGACCAGTCACCGGGAGCGGAAGCCCTCCCCATACATCCGCAGTGCCAGGTGTGCCATCATCTGGCAGATGTGTTGCAATGTCCTCCTGCTCAGCCGGAGTCTTCGACGGCATGCCTGGTCCAGTAGGTCCTTGAATGTCAGGCACTGCCGATACACACAACTCCTCATGCGGCGCCTCCTTGGCACCTCCACCTCCTCGGCCTGTTAGGCGGCTGGCCCGCCAGCCTGTTTGGCTGCCACCTGCCCCCCTGCAGCCTGTTCCTATATAAGCAAGCATAGAATTTACAGTGCAGGAGGGGGCCATTCGGCCCATCGAGTCTGCACCGGCACTTGGAAAGAGCACCCTACCCAAGGTCCACACCTCCATACTATCCCCATAACCCAGTAACCCCACCCAACACCATCGGCAATTTTGGACACAAAGGGCAATTTTACCATGACCAGTTCACCTAACCTGCACGTATTGGGACTGCCCGTTCTGCTGCTGCAGCTTCCCCCTCTTCCACTTATATGGCTGCAGAGCGTCCCGCAGAGCCGTGTCGACCACCAGGGCAGCACCCATACGGCCGGTGTCATTATGTAAAACCAGGGGCCTAGATGAGTGGTCAGTGGATGCGCAGCAATATGGCTGCCGTAACGGTGATTGGTGCCTGGGCACCACTCCAGTCCTGTGGGTGGGGGGGGGGGGTGGGGGTGGGGGGGGGGGTCAGCTCGGCTGCTCGGCCTCTTTTTCCCCACCCCCATCTTCCCTCCTTCCCTGGTCCTGACAGGGCCCCCCACCCACCCGAACCAGCATGGCCAGTGTCCGGGCCGACAGCCCGTGGTCGTTCCTCCCCATGTCCTATCTCTTCTCTCTCTCTCAGCAGCCACCACACCAGGACCGCGCCATTGGGAACTCGGCCCATCAGAGGCGTAGAATCACGGGTGGGCCCATTAATGATATGTAGAGATGTTTAAACGCCGCACGGCACCCGGTACATTTACCCTGTTTTCGGGGTGCTGGAGAATCACAATTTGGCATCAAATCGGGGCTTGCCGCCATTCTGGCACCGGAGGCTATTCTCTGCCCAATATGCTCATCTGGAAGGGCTAACAGAGCCTTGGTATCGCACCTTTTGTGAAGAATAGCACATCCTTCGGTCCTACACTCCTTCCTTACATTCTCCCAAATCTCTGAAATGTAACTTGAATCCACAACCTTTTGACTGAGAAGCCAGAGTGCTGGCACCAAGCCAAGCTGAATAGTATTTATATATTATCTATTTATCTTTATATATTGGATTAACTGATGGTTCTGACTGATAATATTGTACAGATAAATAATGTACAGAAAAAATGGTGAATAAAAGAAGCAAGTCCTTTGAACGTTCCTAATTAATCTTTTCCCTTGTCTTGAGTTTACATAACTGGGTTTTCAAATGAAGATTGAACATAAAAGGCATGCTTGAGTCCATCTATCAACTCGGACGAGGGAACATTTTGTACAAAAAAGTAATACTATAAATGCTTTTTACGTTTTTCAACCCGCCGTTATTTGTGTCAGCAATCACTAGGTGATTAATCATCTATTTTCTTTCTGTCCTCTATGTCCTCTATTCTATCAAGATATATTTTTTCTGTTGGCCAAGTATAAATGATATTTTTTGCCTGACTAATACTCGGGTATTTTATTTTCCAATTCTAACAAACCATTTAATCCTGGAAATAATCCATGTATTCCTACATAGATTCAAGGCTCTGTGTCACTTTGAGCCATCGGTATGTGCACCCTTGTCATAAGATCAGCTTTCTTGCAAGAACTCGGATCAAACCTTGGCTGAATATCTTTTGCCACATTGATACATGATGATGAGAATTCAATGGTTTTATGTAATGTTGAAAAATACTTTCACCGACATGTCAGCTCCCGGGTGTCCCGCCACTTTTGTCTTAGCCTCTTCCAGCTGAGATTTATGATTTAATATTGTTCAGATGTGACATTCATTTTTCCCTGCATTGTTTAAATTCTATGACTATTTGATTGATTTTTAATAGTAGGATCATTTTTCTTTTCTTCACTTGGATTTGCAGCAACTGCATCTACATAAAATCTCTCACCTGACGTTTCTTTTGTAGCAGGTTTTTCTTTTTATCAAATGAAATGAAAATGAAATGAAATGAAATGAAAATCGCTTATTGTCACGAGTAGGCTTCAATGAAGTTACTGTGAAAAGCCCCTAGTCGCCACATTCCGGCGCCTGTCCGGGGAGGCTGGTACGGGAATGCAAGGCTTGCCAAATGCAAGGCTTGCCAAATTTCAGGTGCAAACTATATCACTTTCTATCCACACCAACTTTGCCTTTTCATTTCTGCCTTTAGCTTTGATCAAGCACATTTCAAATTTCTCATATGGTTGTTTCTTACTACTGTTTGTCTCATTTATTCACAATATAACTTTCTGACTTCCTCCAAAATGGTCGATCTGCTATTATTACTCCCAATGTTAGGGGTGGACTCTCGACGGTGCGCTGCCGGTACTGGAGTTCCCGATGCTGCGGAGATTACTGGGTTGGGGGAAAAACAGGATCAGTTCCCGGCACCGATACGTTTGTGATGCTCCGGTGCCCCGCTGCCGGCAGCATCGTAGTTCACGCCACTCGCTAGCAGGAGGATACAAATCGGCCACAATGACCCATTTGCACTCTATTAACGGGCTGGGCACTGGATTCTCCATGTTTCCGCAATGCCCTAGCCCTCTGGGCTGGTATTCACCGGGCGTGGATTGGTGTAAGTCTTTGACAGCATGACGCTGACACGGTGAACCTGGCGGTGGGACAAGGGGGCAGATATTTAAGGTAGGTACCCACAAAGTCCATTGGAGGACCCCCCCACAATGGAAATCCATCGCACCCCACCCCCTAGATACCCTTTAAGACCCCTCAATGCATTCCCATCAGAGACCTTCATCAGATACCCCATCAGAGACCTCCTTTAGACTCCCCACTGAAACCCCATCAGAGAGTCCCATCAGACCCACCAGAACAAAGAACCCGCATAACAGAGACTGCTTCATACTGAGATCTCCCCCATCAGTCATCCCTGCCTGGAAGCTATAGAGCAGTCCATGTAGAAGCAGTGAAAATAAATCACAGTTTTTTCACTCACCTGTCCCTTACAGTTGTCGAGAAAGCAGCCACTGTGACTTCATAGAAAGCCAAAGCCACATCACAAGGCGTTAAAACCGTTCAGATTCTTTGATATGCAGGCTTCTATTCACTTCAAAGAGAAGAAGCTTTTAGTAGGCTGTAATTGTCAGATTCTAGACAGCCAGATGTTTGGATTGATTATTTTGATGTCCTTTCATGCTTGAATGCATTTGAAGTAGCCTAGAATCATAGAATTCCTGCAGAAGGAGGCAATTTGGCCCACCGAGCTTGCACAGACCCTCCAAAAAAGCACTCACCCAGGCCCACTTGCCTGCCCTATCCCTGTCACCCCACCTAACCTTTGGACACTAAGGCACAATTTATCACGGCAAATCCACTTAACATGCACATCTTTGGACTGTGGGACAAAACTAGAGCACCTGGAGGAAACCCACACAGACACAGGGAGAACGTGAAAACTCCACACAGTCAGTCACCCGAGGCCAGAATTAAACTCGGGTCCCTGGTGCTATGAGGCAGCAGTGCTAACCACTGTGCCGCCATAGCCTAGTTGAAAACTAATCACAATGTTTATAAACATCGCGGAGATAAGTGCTTTCACTTCCTATTTTACTCAGTGGAAAGCACTTAACTGCTTTTGCTGTGGTCAGGAGCTGTCAATCATAGCTAGATGTTTATAAATATTGTGGTTAGGTTCACAGCAGGACTCTTGAGATGCATTCAAGTGCGAAGGGTGATGAAAATAAACAATGGTTGTCTGGAAGCTATTACCATGTCAATTGCAGCCAACTAAAAGCTAGTTCTCTTTGAAAGTGGGTAGAAGCCTCGCAAATCAAAGGATCTGTGGGGGCTTAAAGACTTGTGATGTGGTTTTCGATTTATAAGCAGTAACAGCTGCTGCTTTCTACATCTCTGTCTGAGGCAGCAAGGACCCAGGTGAGTGAAAAAGGAGTGATTTTTTTTACTGGACTGCTGTTTAGATTCCAGGCAGGGATGATTGGTGGGGAGGCGGGCTCTGATATGGGGGGTCTCTGTTTGGGGGGGGGTCTCTGATATAGGAGATATTTGATATGGGACTATCTGATATTGGGGGACCTCTAATGGGGGGGATCTCTGATATGGCTGTCTCTGTTGGGGGGGGTAGTCTGGTGGGGGATTGGTGGGTGTGTTGAGGTTGGGTCACCCTCTTGCATGGGGATTGACCCAGCAATTGCAATGGTGGGTGGGGTGGGGGGTGGGGAGGATACTCTTACTTGTCAGCAGGGGGAGGGAGCAGAATTAGCATTGTGGGGGAGGGGGCCAATTGCTAGACCTCAGTCTTGGGCCATCCACGCAAAATGAAGGTCCAATAGCAATACTTGGAACACCTTGAGCTCCCCACCATGCATAAATTTGCAGGCCGAAGGAGAATGAATTGCTCCTGGGCCAATGCAAACCCGGAATAATTTGGATCCGCGGTGGAGAACATAGTCTCCCAAACGGAGAACTTTGCCCAAGATGAAAGATGTAACTTCTTTATTTTCCTTTCATTATTTTCACTGAATGGAAATATCCGATAAATTATTTATAACGTAAAGTTACCATAGTCCCAGGTGACCATAGGCTGCTTTCCCTTTTGAGGGGGGAGAGCTGACTGGTGGTGATTTAACCTGAGGACCACCTTACCTCAGGTGAGGGGCAAGGTTGAGAATAACCTCAGCCGGTACAGAAATTGAACCCACACTGTTTTTTTTAAATATATTTTATTCAAGGCATGTCTTCTGATTGGGAAGACATGAGCACATCACAATTCCACAACTGAATATCTGAGAAAACCTTTTACAATGTCCATTTTGTCTGATTAATGACAATCAGAACAGCTAGTTTGTCAGTTGTCTGGGTCAGTTTTAGTGTTGGCAGCATTAATCTATATTGATGAAGTTGTTTCTAATAGTGTACTTTGGAGTTGAATAAACTTGCATCAAATAATTGAATTGCATTTAAGCTAATTCTAAATCAAGATTTTAATATCATTATTTTTGTATTTATGGCTGTTTTTATTTACAAGAAACACAGGTGGCTCTCTCTCAGTGATATCTGTTCTTTGTTCTCCTCGCTTCAGTCTTCTTCCTTCACTTCTTTGTTTCCTCGAGGCAGCGCCCACAATGAATGCAGGTTCACAATTGTTGGTGGCTCTCCAGTATCTCTCATGAGTAATGATCCTGCATTTGTGACCCTGGACAGTTGAGGAAAGCGAGTCCAGGGGAAAACGTTTGAAAAATATTGGTTTAAATGACAGTCCATGGCTTATCTTAAAAGAAAATTGAAAGTTGCTGAGAAGTGGAAAGTTATTCGTGGCTGACGGCTTAAAAAAAAAATCAGACATGTCATTTACTGACAGTTAGTTTCATGAAGACCGTTTAGTTTTATTTTACATTGACCATTTTTACGGCAGGCTTCTTGAATGTTCACTCCAAGATCTTAGTCAATGTGTGTGGTAGTCACCACTAACTGTATTAGATGTATATTAGATGTAATACGGTAGACTCCTGTACTAGAGGTATATGGGTAAATCCCTGCCTGCTGGCTCCGCCCAGTAGGTGGCGTATAAATGTGTGTGCTCGCCGGAGCTGCTCCCATTCTGGTAGCAGTTACAGGAGGCACAACATCTTTGCTCAATAAAGCCTCGATTATTCACTACTCTCGTCTTTGTAGTAATTGATAGTGCATCAATGTGTCTCCAGGCTAATTTTATATCAGAGCATGCACTATAATTTGGCTTGCTGCTGGAGATAAGTATTTTATTGAAACTTTGTGGAGCTCGGGGCGCAGCTAGCAATACTTCCAATTTCATGATGTATCTTTTGATTCTTTTAAAATGTAAGTGAGAAAACACCCACAGCTTGTGCCTACCGCTTGCAGGCCTTCGGGTAGCTTTGTGGTCTTTGAGCTTTAAAAATAAATCAGAGCCATGAACCTGCCCAAAGGATAGCAGCAGAAACTCTTACCTATTCCAACTGGCACATATCCTACGAGCGTTTGTTGTAGAGAATGCAATTAGTGTTGTTGCCAATGTGGAGTGAATGACATCCTGAGATTACCATATAATTTTGATCGGGAATGTCATGTGTCAGCTTATTTGCTGCCGATTGGGTGTCAACATTGTAAATATTCTTTAACATGGTTAAAACTCCAGTCCTCTTGCAGGAAATGGCTACTGAAGGCTGACAGACTGGATAGCAAAGAGAAGAGTGTCCCATTACAAGGAAAGGGGTCACCCTGAATTTGAATTTTAGTCTGCTCCTTCTTACAGAGTCTGGATAGAGTATTATGCAGGTGTACTGGTTTTCTTACCCACAGCAACTGTCAGTAACTAACAATTCTGATTTCTTTTTAAAGCTGGGAAACCACGCAGCTGCCTGACAGTCTACAAAGTTCAAGTGGTTGGCACAAACAGTGGAATTTAATAATATTATGTGAGGAATCAAAAGGTAGATCGTGACTGTGAAGGCATTGCTAACTGGAACCCAAGGTCCACAAAATTTCAATAAAGTACTTTTCTCCTGCATCAAGCCCTTGACATTCAATGGCATTACCATCGCTGAATCCCTACAATCAACATCCTGAGGGTTGCCATTGACCAGGAACTGGACTGGACTAGCCATAGAAATACTGAATGCTTTGTCTGAACAATACAAGAACTCAATTTATGACAATGAGCCTTTTGCACCCCCTTCACCAGGGCCCAACCGTTCAGGCCTTAGCTGCTGATTTGTGGGGTTTGCTAGCAGTACAGGTCAGATCTAACATTGCATTATCAACCCCATGATATGGTTTATTCAAAATATGAAAATGCATAATAAAAGGAGCTGTGCAATGAGGAAATGGCAAGCAACTTCCTTTTGGGTCCCTGACACAAGCCGCTGGTATGCCACACACATGCGCAGTGCGATGAACCAGAACTACGGATGCACGGGCATGCACGCCAGAAGCGTGCAGCGTTCAAACTCCCGACCAGCTTTTTTTTTGAAAGATGGAACTCATACGCTGGGCTGGACCTGCTGAATTAAAAATTTAAAAATCCCAAAATTCCACCCTCTTCCCTCCCTCCCTCCTTCCCTTCCCTTCTCGTCCCTCGCTCCCCCAACAAATAGATAGAACTGCTGTGTTTATGTGGGAAAATACATATTACTGACAGTTGTGTGTAAGTGAGAAAATATATTTTATTGCAAGAAATTTGTAAATGTTGATGTTTATGTCATTGTTCAGCTGATAAAGTTAAACGTTACATTAAATGTTAATTGGTTTCAAAGCTTTGTGTTTATAAAATTATTTTTGTTAATAAATGTTTTACGTTAAACTTCACAAGTTTCTACAAATGTCTTACTGAAACATCAAAACATTTAATTATGAGATAATTATGAATAAAAAAGATAATTGAAGTAAACAAGGCAGAAACATAATAACATGGGTAACACAGTGGGACACTGGTTGGAACTGCTGCTTCACAACACCAGGGATCTGTGTTAAATTCAGACCTTGGGTGCTTGTACATTTTCCCCACATCGACATGGTTTTCCAGAACCAAAGAATTCCTAGTGCAGAAAGAGGCCAATGGGCCCATCGAGTCGGTACTGTCCCTCTGAAAGTGTACCCTACCTAGGCCCATTGTACCCCCCCTCCCCCCCTCCTCCCGCTGTCCCCAGAACTTAACCTGTACATCCCTGGATACTAAGGGGCAACAGTGCATGGCCAATCCACCTCACCTGTGCATCTTTGGACTGTGGGAGAAAAACAGAGCACCCGGAGGAAATCCACGCAGACATGGGGAGAAAGTACAAACTCCACACAGTCACCCAAGGCCAGAATTGAACCCGGGTCCCTGGTGCTGTGAGCAGCAGTGCTAACCACTGTGCCATCGTGCTATCACCATTTCCTCCAGCTGCTTTGGTTTCCTCCCACAGTCCAAAGATGTGGAGGTTAGGTGGATTAGCCTTGCTAAATGTCCGTTCGTGTCCAAAGATTAGGTGGGTTACAGGGATAGGGCGTGTGCCTGTGCAGGGTGCGCTTTCTGAGCTTTGGTGCATTCTCGATGGGCCGAATGGCTTTCTTGTACACTGTAGTGATTCTATGATTCTATAAATTCAAATTTTAAAAAATCAGATGTTACAAGGACAGTGTCAGCAAAAAGCCTGGGGGCACTTTTACAATCTTATGACCATAATCTGAAAACACATGAAAACATTTGAGCATGCCACACGTAAAGTTATAATAATATAGTGCACATTTAAATAGTTTCACAGATATAAACAAATAACCAAACCGATGTTCATTTATAAATAATCACCGTTAATGTTAAAAAATAAAATTAAAAATTACTTTTAAAAAACCCAATAATAACAGCAATGCCTGATTAAAAGAACTGTTAAGAAAATTCCTACATGTTTTTGCCCATTTGGTGCTCCCACTCGATGTGGAAATTTTGGGCCCTGCCCACCTCATCTGAGGGGTTTTTGAGGGAATGTAATACTTATTATAAACCGGAGCAACACAGGAAACGATGCCAGATTCCAGCAGGAAAGGAAGGAGGCCTCAGAGGACCTGGCTAAGGTGGTGGAGCCACTTTGGGTGGCTATTGAGCAGAGGCAGGAGGCACAGGGCTGGGCAATCCAGCAGATGAAGGAGTTGATGGGGGAGCATGAGGTGGATATGGTGTCGAGCAGCCAAAAAAGGCTGAGGGAGTAGTTGGAGGATCTTGAAAACCGCTCCAGGAGGTAAAATCGCCGGATCGTGGGGATGCCTGAGGGTATTGATGATGTGGAGATGCCGGCGTTGGACTGGGGTGAGCACAGTAAGAAGTCTTACAACACCAGGTTAAAGTCCAACAGGTTTGTTTCAAACACGAGCTTTCGGAGCACGGCTCCTTCTTCAGGTGACTCACCTGAAGAAGGAGCCGTGCTCCGAAAGCTCGTGTTTGAAACAAACCTGTTGGACTTTAACCTGGTGTTGTAAGACTTCTTACTGAGGGTATTGAAGGAGCGCAGACCGTCAAGTATGTGGTGAACATAGAATCGTAGAATTTACAGTGCAGAAGGAGGCCATTTGACCCATCGAGTCTGCACCGGCTCTTGGAAAGAGCACCCTAGCCAAGCCCACAGCTTGCCCCTATCCCCATAACCCAGTAACCCCACCCAACACTAAGGGCAATTTTGGACACTAAGGGCAATTTATCATGGCCAATCCCCTTAACCTGCACATCTTTGGACTGTGGGAGGAAACCGGAGCACCCGGTGGAAACCCACGCACACACGGGGAGAACATGCAAACTCCGCACAGACAGTGACCCAAGCCGGGAATCGACCCTGGGACCCTGGAGCTGTGAAGCAATTGTGCTAACCACTATGCTACCGAAGCTGATGGGGAAGGAGTCTTTGACTGTCCTCTTGAGGTGGATCAAGTGCACAGGGTGCTGAGGAGGAGGCCACAGGTGTGGGAAGTGCCTAGGTCGATGATAGTAAGGCTGCATCTTTTTCTCGACAAAGAGAAGATTAGGACGTGGGCAAGGCAGACAAAGACGTGCACCTGGGAGGACAGCGAGTTGCTTATTTATCAGGACCTTCAAGCGGAGCCAGCCAAGCGGAGGGCTGGTTACTATCGGTTCAAAGCTGCCTTCTATATGAAGGGGGTGAAGTTTGGAGTTCTGTACCCCGCTTGTCTGTGGGTGACGCACCAAAATCAAGAGATGTGTTTTGATTTACTGGAGGAGGTGAAGGACTTCATGAGAGACCATGGACTGGGAGAAGTGTGAAGACATTGAGCTTTGGAGCTGTGATGTGTATAGAATGTGGACACACAGGGTGGGTAGATTGGCGAAGGTCATGGCGATGGGAATGGAGAGGGTGAGTGTGCCTTTTGTTTTTTCTTGTATGATTATTGTTTGGGAGATGGGCAGATTGGATGAGGGTAGCCAGAGACCCCAGCCGAGGGCCACCATGCTAGCTGGTTGGGCTAGTTAATGGGAGTGAAGTATGGGGTTGTCAGGAGGAGGGTGTTGGGGAGGGGGGGGGGATGGGTTGGTTCTTTGTTTGGTTATGGGGAGGCTGGTGGGTGGAGGAATTCTGACATGGGTGTGGTTGGTGTGGCGCAGTTCGTTGGAGAGGAATGGCGGCACTGAACATCTTGAGGTGGGCTTGGAGGAGTGCGAGACACGGACCAGGAGGAGCTGGCTAAAGATGGCTGACCAGCAGGGAAGGTTGAGGAGGGTGGGGGGCAGGAACCCCCTCCCCCCCCCCACCCACCCCCCCGAACCGGTTGATTACGTGAAATGTGCAGGGGGGTGAATGGGCCGTTTTCACACACGTGAGGAGTTTGAAAACAGGTATCGTGTTTCTCTAGGAGGCACACATGGAGCTGTGAGATCAGACAAGGCTGAGGAAGCGATGGGTGGGATAGGCTGGACATGAAGGCGAGGGGGCAGATGGTCAACAGGAAGTGGCCTTGCAGGTCGGAGTACTCCCGGATTCACTTTTTTGCAATGGATAAAGTACTGTTGGCAGGGAAGCTGATTCGGAATATTTGGCGAGCGTGCTCTCTGACCACACGGCACACTGGGTGAACTTGCAGGTGGCACAGGGGGAAGCTCAGCGGCTGCAGTGGAGGTTGGATGTGGGATTATTGGCGGATAAGGGTTGTGTGAGAGGGTGAGGGCAGCCAACCGAAGCTCTGTACAGCTGAACAACATGGGGCAGGTCACGGCCTCTACGCTGTGGGAGGCACTTAAGGCATAGTAAGGGGTCAACTCACCTTGATTCGGGCAGACAGGGAGAGGGTGGAACAAGAGAACAGTTCGAGGCTGGTGAGCTTTCGATATCTCGGGTTATGGATGACACAGATCTGGGTTCAGCTGCATAAATTGAATTTGGCGCGACTGGTGAAAGGTATGAAATCGGACTTGAAGAAATGGGATGTGTTGCCTCTGTCGTTGGCAGGGCGCATGCAGACGGGTAAAATGGCGGTGCTCCCCAAGTTCCAGTTCGTGTTCCAGAGCCTTCCTATCTTTGTTCCCAATTTCTTTTTTAGGAAGGTGAGTGGTATAATTTTGAGGTTTGTGTGGGCGGAAAAAGCCCTGCGGGTGAGGAGGGAGCGAAAGGGAACGAGGGGAGGCTGGCACTGCCGAGTCTGCTGAATTACTACTGGGCTATCGAATGTCGCAATGGTCAGGAAATGGGCAGTGGAGGAGGGTGATGTGTTAGGCAGGTTGGTTCGACGTTGACTGCAACTGGATGCAGTGAAGCTAGAAACAGACGTCTGACACAGGAGATGATCCAACACTGTTTTATTTAACTAGTGGACTGCTGTACATGTTCAGCTGTGGGCTGACACTCTACTAATCCTACTGATGACCTCTTACTGGCTTGACCAGACTTACTAGCTAACATATGGTAATAGTGCTCATTAGCTTGTCCACTCTAACTGTCTCAGTAGTTGGGTCCAGAGAGCGGGAGAATCTTAATGCCCTGTGGGCTGTATAGTGGTAGTGTCCTGTCTGGTGATTGGTTGTTCTGTGTTGTGTGTTCGTTGGTCATCCTGTGTGTCAATCACTGCCTGTCTGCATCCCATTGTGTACATGAGTGGATATTATGACACCTCCCCTTTTTATAAAAGTAAATTTTGGAACGTGAAGGTACACACATGCCTGACTATGAACAAGTGGTGAGTTAACAAACATATGTACATGGGAAGGTGTCTATCATGCAGATACAGAGCAAACTGAACAAAATTTACAAGAGTTAAGTCTATAGATTCAGTCTTTGAGGCGGGCGATGAATTCTTGTCGATCGCCGCAGAGGTGGAGCAGGAGACACCGGCACTTGGACAGACGAGATTGCTGCCATTGCGGTGGTCTCATGGACCGGCGGGATCGCTGGTAGATCGGTGGCCTCATGGCAGGAGACTTCCGGAGGAGGCATGATAACCGTCGGAGCAATGCGGTCAGGTGGTGGGAGGGGAACTCTCCGCAGCGCCCCCCCTGTTGCACCCGAGAATGGTGCCGTCAGCCATTTGAACAATGAAAGACCTCGGGGCGGCCTTCCTGACAACAACAGCTGGGGCTGACCAACCTCCCTCAGGCAACTGGACACGAACAACATCTGCTGGAGCCAGCGCAGGCAGATCCGCGGCATGAGCATCATATGTGATCTTCTGGTCCCTGGACCGATGCACTTTTTGCAGCACCGTGAGGTGGTCAAGGTCTGGAATATGGATGGCTGGAACAGTCGTCCTCAGGTTGCGGTTCATGAGCATCTGTGCCGGAGACAAACCAGTCGACAGAGGGGTTGCCCTGTATGCCAGCAGCGCCAAGTTGAAATCGGAGGCTGAGCCTTGCACAACAACTGGTTGACAATATGGACCCCTTTCTTGGCCTTCCATTTTGATTACGGGGTAATGGGGACTGGAGGTGATGTGACTGTAGTTGTAGGATCGTGCAAAATCGGACCACTCCTGGCTGTAGAAACATGGACCATTGTCACTCATTACTGTGAGTGGTATCCCGTGCCTGGCAAACGTCTCTTTGCAGGCTTTGATGACAGACCTTCACCACTTCCGGGTAACTGGAGAAGTAGTCGACCAAGAGCACGTAGTCACGCCCATTGGCGTGAAAGAGGTCTATCCCCACTTTAGACCACGGAGAGGTCATAATCTCGTGCTGTTGCAGTGTTTCTTTGGGCTGAGCCGGTTGAAACCTCTGGCAGGTTGGGCAGTTGAGGACCATGTCGGCAATGTCCTGGTTGATGCCCAGCCAATAAACCACCTTCCGAGCTCTGCGTTGACATTTTTCGACCCCAAGGTGACCATCATGGATCTGTCCGAGCACCAAAGCTCGCATGCTTTGAGGAATGACGATCCTATCCAATTTAAGAAGGATTCCCTCAATAACCATCCCTAACGTTAAAGAACTGGGGACATTGCCCCTTTTGCCAGCCATGGGTGAAGTGTTGCATCACGTGCTGCAGTAGAGGATCTTTGGCAGTTTCTTCATGTATTTGGACCATTCGTTCATCAGTGGCTGGTAGGTTGCTGGCACACAACTGCACCTGTGCCTCTATGTGGCAGATGAAGTCACCCTGTTCACACGGCGTAGTGATGGATCGGGATAGGGCATTTGCGATGATCAGCTCCTTACATGGTGTGTAGACGAGTTCGAAGTCATATCGGCGTAGACGAAGAAGAATTCGCTGTCGCCTAGGTGTCATGTCATTTAAATCCTTCTGGATTATGTGGACTAAATGCCTGTGGTCTGTTTCCACCGTGAACTTCGGCAGGCCGTATACGTAGTCATGAAACTTGACTATTCCTGTCAGGAGACCCAAGCACTCCTTCTCGATCTGGGCATACCGTTGCTTGGTCGGCGTCATGGCCCTGGAGGCATATGCCACTGGAGCCCAGGACGAGGAGTCGTCTTGCTGGAGGAGCACCGCCCCAATGCCGTCCTGGCTTGCGTCCGTAGATATCTTGGTGCCCCTGGTTAGGTCAAAGAATGCCAGTACTGGGGCTGTTGTGAGCTTCGCCTTTAGCTCGAGCCACTCCTTTTCATGTGCGGGCAACCACTGGGACATTGTTTTTTTTTTTGGAAATGTTTTTTATTGAGTTTTCCTATTTTATATCCAACAAATTACAAATTATTAGAAAAAAACACGCAAAAATTAACATGTATATTTACAGGCAAGCATCTTCATAATAACAACTGTAGCCACCCCCTTTAACCGGCATACATGTTTTACATTCCCCAATATAGCCAAGGCACATGTTTATAGGCATTTATTTACAATTTGGGTTTGGGCCTTAGCTTGCCATCAGACTGTCGCTTGCGGCTTTGTCCTTCCTTTATTTTTGGAATAATTTTTATTCAAGTTTTCAACAGCAAATGTTATCACAACAAAGAAAAACAGTAATCCCTCCCCTCCAATACAAAAACAATAAATTAACAAGAAAAAGAAATAAGCATAAACCCATGAGAACAAACCCCCATAACAAACCCGTAGCCCCCCCCCCCCCCCCCCCCCCCCACCACCCCCGGCTACCTTCCCCCGATTCCCGTCCATTTTCCCCTGATTCTTGGCCACCCGGCTATTCTTCCTCTTATACGTTGGCCACAAACAGGTCCCGGAACAATTGCATGAATGGCTCCCACCTTCTGTGGAAGCCGTCGTCTGACCCTCGGATGGCGAATTTTAATGTTCTCCATTTGGAGAGATTCCGAGAGGTCGGACAGCCAGTCTGCAGCTCTGGCTGGTGCTGCTGACCGCCAGCCAAACAGGATTCTACGGTGGGCGATCAGGGAGGCAAAGGCAAGGGCCTCCGCCCTCCTCCCCAGGAATAGATCTGGCTGGTCTGAAACCCCGAAGACTGCCACTATCGGGCATGGCTCCACCCTCACCCCCACCACTTTGGACATAGCCTCGAAGAAGGCTGTCCAGTACTCCACAAGTCTGGGGCAAGACATGTGGGCGTGGTTGGCCGGGCCTCTTTGGCACGTTCACATCTGTCCTCCACCTCTGGGAAGAACCTACTCATACGGTTTCTCGTTAAGTGGGCTCTATGTACCACTTTTAGTTGCGTCAGGCTGAGCCTTGCGCACGTGGAGGTGGAGTTGACCCTATGCAGTGCTTCGCTCCAGAGTCCCCACCCTATCTCAATCCCCAGTTCATCATCCCATTTCTTTCTTGTTGCAACCAGTATGGTGTCGGCCCTTTGTACCAGTCGGTCATACATGTCGCTACAGTTCCCTTTATCTAGGATACTTGCGTCCAGTAGGTCTTCCAGTAGTGTCTGTCGTGGTGGTTATGGGTACGCACTGGAACACTGTTGACTTCTTTACGAGATGCCGGAGGATCGTGGTGTGGGCTGCCAAATTTGGAATGAATTTCCCAAGAAAATGTACCATCCCGAAAAAGCGGAGTACCCCCTTCTTGTCCTCCAGGGTCTTCATGGCGTTGATCGGCAGCACTTTGTCGGCATCAGGTTGCACACCCTGCTGTGAAATGTAGTCACCCAGAAACTTGATTGCGGATCGACCAAATAAGCATTTGGCCCTGTTGAGCTGGATGCCATTTTCATGAATCCGCTGGAAGACCTGTTTGCTGGTCATTATAGATTCACTTGAGGTAGGTTCGGTCGGATTAATAGCAGTCTGGTACCATGATGTGTTCGGCAGGTTGGTTCGACATTGACTGCAACTGGATGCAGTGAAGCTGACACAGGAGATGATCTAACACTGTTTTATTTAACTAGTGGACTGCTGTACATGTTCAGCTGTGGGTTGACACTCTACTAATCTAACTGATGACCTCTTACTGGCTTGACCAGACTTATTAGCTACCGCATGATAATAGTGCTCACTAGCTTGTCCACTCTGACTGTCTCAGTAGCTGGGTCCTGAGAGCGGGAGAGTCTTAATGCCCTGTGGGCTGTATAGTGGTAGTGTCCTGTCTGGTGATTGGTTGTTCTGTGTTGTGTGTTCATTGGTCATCCTGTATGTCAATCACTGCCTGTCTGCATCTCATTATATACATGAGTGGATATTATGACAGCGGTTTGGGGGCGGTTGGAGGCAGCGTCGTGTAGGGGTACTAGTTTGAGGGCACTGGTGTTGGCATCCCTTATGTTTTCACGAGTCCGGTATTCCGTGAGCCCAGTGGTGGTCTCAGCATTGTGAGTTTGGAACCAGTGCAGGCAACGTTTGCGACCCTGGAAGGGTTTGAGGAAGTGTATCAGTTGCCGAGGGAATATGTTCAGGTACCAGCAGGTGAAGGACTGTGTGAGGAAACAGGTGCCATCCTTTCCGGGGCTGCCACCTCCAGCATTACAAGATAAGCTGTTGTCCATTGGGGAGGGGAGAGTGACAGATATTTATGGAGAACTGATGGAGAGGGAGGGCACTCTGGTAGGGTAGGTTAGGTGTAAATGGGAGGAGGAGTTGCGGGGAGGGAGTTGAGGATGGGCATGTGGAAGGGAGCCTGGCGGAGGGTGAATGTTTCTTCGCCCAATTTTTAAAAAATTATTGTTTTGGGGAGTGGGGCGAGTTGCAGGTTTGTTATCAGTTGCTGCGGCTGGCTTGTGTTTTTGTATCTATTGCTTTGTTTCTGATATTTCTATGTATATATGCAAAATACCTTTAATAAAAAATAATTTAAAAAAATGTTGCTTGTTGTTTTCAAGACACAGCTGCAGTTTAAATGCTTGCCCTCAGCGGGTTTCCCCGAGCTGGCCCTGTCATAAGTGGGTGGGGCTGCACTCCTCCTGTGTCATGCTGGAGCCTGCGCAGACTGTCACACTGGAGGCCCAAGGCTGCTGCATGGAGGGAAAGGTTCGTCCTGATATCTGAGTGCAGGTAAGTGCGCATTTTTCTTTTTCAGAATCTGCGGCCCCGCGGCTTCCCACCGCTAGCTGGCTGTTACGGGAATAAGGCCATAAGACATAGGAGCTGAATCAGGCCATTCGGCCCATCGAGTCTGCTCCGCCATTCATTCATAGCTAATATGTTTCTCATCCCCATTTTCCTGCCTTCTCCCCATAACCCCTAATCTGCCTTTTCTTACCTGAGGCAGATAATTGTGTTTGGCAGCTGATGGACATGTCGACTAATGAAATTCTTTTCTGGAGTGAAACGATATATGTCTTCAAGCATTTTGAACATTTTATTTTCACAAAGTAAACAGAGCACCACCATTAATTTGTATCTCACATGGGCATTAAATAATGCTGCTCTACTATTGGCACTGGCGTGTATTCTCCTGGTCTCAGCCTGTTTTAACGTAAGAAAGTGGATGCCATATTTGAAGTTCTTTGGGCGGCATGTGGCACAGTGGGACTGCTGCGCTGAGGATTTGAATCCCAGCCCTGAGTTACTGCCCGTGTGGATTTTGCACATTCTCCCCATGTCTGTGTGGGTTTCACCCCCACAACCCAAAGCTGTGCAGGTTAGGTGGATTGGCCACACTAAATTGCACCTTAATTGGGAAAAAAAATAATTGGGTACTATAAATTTATATTTAAAAAAAATTTTAAGTTCTTTTTTATGATATCAACAATTTTCAATTGTAATTGTCAATGTGAATGGGGATTTCCAGAAGTAATTGTGCTTTTGAAAATAAGCATTCACTGCTATCAGAAAGTGCTTGATTTCTTCATAATGGATCTGAAAGCAAGTGTTCTGGATGCAATGTGCCATGATGGAAGATGCTAATTCATTGTAGTAACATCTAGTATCTTGTAAGTAATCATCATTCGTTAAATTAAAAAAAACACAAGTTTGTGCTGCCTTCATTTTGCTTGATTATTTTGTAAAATATTGCTGGAATGCTTAACAAAAAATGCCACATCTAAAAATAATGGGTTGCTTCTCCATCGGCACATTTTCATTGCTTAGGTTTTATTTACAGTACAGAAGTAAAGTTTCCTTTTCCTTTTGCTCAAAATCTATCTTGGTGCTAACAAGAACCCTTAAATGCTGTGAAGTATAATCTAAGCAGAATGCCATGAGAAAATACAAAGCATCTCTGGGGAACTAATTTCACTGAGCCAACACTGATAGATCGCAAGACTCTGACAGAGAATAATGAGATACAGGATAAGCTGTGACACATTAGGCAGAGGTAGCATAGGGCTTCATATGGTTTCCAATCATTACCGTTAGAAATAGGGCACCATGTTTTAAAGAGACAGTACCATTTGCAAGTCATGCCACAGCAATTCACTTAATGGAATTGCACTTAATACAAACAGCCAGCATACTAAATTAGATATGTATATAATTATTGCGTAGCAAACAGCTCCATTCTCATATAGGGGATGCACCTGCAATTATATAATATATTTGCCTTATCTGATGTATCTTTCTCACCATGTAAAACCATTTGAAATATTTTCAAATGCTTTTAAAGCACACAGATAGAGATGCTTATCCGTAGTTTGATTAATTAGCTGAACCACTTCTTTTTTTAATAAATTCAGAACACCCAATTATTTTTTCCCAATTAGCACAGTGGTTAGCACCATTGCTTCGCAGCGCCAGGTACACAGGTTTGATTCCCGGCTTGGTCACTGTCTGTGCGGAGTCTGCGCGTTCTCCCTGTGTCTCCATAGGTTTCCTCTGGGTGCTCGGGTTTCCTCCCACAAGGCCCGAAAGACGTGCTTGTTAGGTAAGTGGGACATTCTAAATTTTCCCTCAGTGTACGCGAACAGGCGCTGGAGTGTGGCGACTAGTGGCTTTTCACAGTAACTTCATTGCAGTGTTAATGTAAGCCTACTTGTGACAGTAATGAAGATTATGTTATCTTTAGTGTGGCCAATCCACCCTACCTGCACATCTTTGGATTGCGGGGTGAAACCCACGCAGACACGGGAAGAACGCACACAGTGACCTGGGGCCGGGTTCGAACCTGGGTCCTCAGCGCCGTGAGGCAGCGGTGCTAACCACTGTGCCACCGTGACGTCCTGGCTGAACCACTTCTGGTGTAGAAGATTTTACATTCAGCACAAACCGAAAATTGTTTGCAACAGTTTTAGATTAAAGGCATCCAAACTTCAGGAGAGGTAACGTTTTCCCCACATCACTAATTACCCGGTAGATTGAAATTCTACCGAGTGATATTCGGAACGAATGCGTTAACAAAAGATATTCCTGTCTGCTATTTCAAAAACGCTGATTTGTTGAACTGGTTAACAATCTACTATGATAGTAAGCAAATGGATTTCAGACAAAAACATTATTGTGTTTGTTACTACAGTCACAGTGTGATTTCAACTCAGGCGACAGTGAAACGATCTGAGATCGAAGCAAATGGAGGCTAATTCATCAACATTTTGCATGTCTGTTATTAACTTAAATGTGTGTACAGGCGATATTTCTATCAGTTCAGCCGACAAAGTTGTAAATGAGCATATTTGGGGTGATGGCGGTAGATGTTAATAATAAAGTCATGAATGAATTCTCCAAGGGTTTGATGACAGAGTGCAAACTGAAATCCCATTGTTGGGGGATAGAGGTAAGCTGGAACAAACCCAGGCAGCCTCCTGTTGCCATCCATCTGCTGTCCAGTTCTGTTGTCGCTGTCAGCTCCTGTATCTGAAATTGTCCTCAAGCTGCCTCGAGACGTGATTATCTCAAGAGTATGAAGCAGGTCATGCTAATTTATATACTGAGAACAATCTGGCTTGAGCAACTGTTATTTCCAGTGCAGAAACAAAGAACTTGCATTGTGAATTTTGTGCTGGTAAATAGAAGTGGCACAACCAGGTGGTCCATATTATTTTTATTTGACTTTTCGACAATATTTTCAATGTTAAATAAGGAAGCATTTAAAATGTAAATACATGTGAAAATTAACTCATAGTTACAAAGATAAGCCCATTGTTGAAAAAAACATATTTGTAGTATATACAAAGGATATGGGCATTTGCGTTGAGGAATATCCTACATTTATCCTTCATTTGTAAGGGATTTTGCACGATGCTCTCTTGCATATTCCCTTTCCTAAATAATTTAAGTGGAAGGTATGTTTGTGTGAATGTTGGGTAGGGTTTAATGATGGTGGTCTCCGAAGTCAAAGCATTTGCAGATATTCACTGAGTAGGATGGGGCATCAAGAGTCAAAAGGCGCGAGTCTCCGGAAAGATTTCTAAGTGTTGTAGCGAGTGGGAACTGCCGCAGACATCCCGGTGCTCGGCCTAGTGAGGCCAGCAATGCTATTCAATGTTAATTGGTCCATTAATGAGGCCCCCTAGGCGTCTCGCTGCAAATGAAGACTCGCCAGCCGATTCACCGACACCGCACTTGCCAGCCCCCCGTTAACAAGGTCGAGCAGCCTTAAACAGCACTTGCTCAGCCAACCCCAGGCAGCTCGCACCAATGGCGCCAAGGAGACCAGCCCCAAGATTCAGGGATGTAGATCTGATGAGGCTCCTGGATGTGGCGGAGACCAGGAGAGAGGTCCTGGTCCCCTGAGGGTACAGGAGGGTCAACACTGGGTAGCCAGTTCTGCCTGGGATGAGGTGGCTGCAGCTGTGAGCTCCGGGAGTGTGATCAGGAGGACTGGCCTCCAGTGCGGAAAAATGTCAATGACCTACACCAGGCAGCATGAGTGAGTAGATATCAACACCATCCCACCCAAGATATTTCCGCCCCACACGAGCGTCACCCCCCCCCCCCCAACTCTCCATGCGATTCCCAACCCTCACTCCACACACCCTCTCCCTTCAATCTCCCCAACTCTCCCTTCACACCCCCTCTACCATCACCACCACCCCCCCCCATGCTTCCTTCATAACCCCCTCCCACCACTGTGAATGAAGCATTGGCTTACAATGCCCTCTCTGTGTCTCCTCAGGAAAGGCTCTCCGTCAATTGTCGGGAGAGGGCCCAGACCAGTCCGAATACAGGAGGGAGATAGAGAACCTAATGGAGTGGTGTAGTGACAACCATCTCTCCCTCAATGCCAGCAAAACTAAAGAGCTGGTCATTGACTTCAGGAAGCAAAGTACTGTACACACCCCTGTCAGCATTAACGGGGCCAAGGTGGAGATGGTTAGCAGTTTCAAATTCCTCAAGGTGTACATCTCCAAAAATCTGTCCTGGTCCACCCACGTCGACGCTATCACCAAGAAAGGGGTTCGGGACATTTACTCTGGGTTGGAGAGGAACTTACAGTGGGAGGGGGAGCATGCTGTTGTCATGGTCCTTGTAGGTACCAATGACAAAGGTAGAATGAGGAAAGAGGTTCTGCACAGAGAGGTAGGTGAGTTAGGCACTAAATTAAACAACAGAACCTTCAACGTTATAATCTCTGGATTATTACCTGAGCCATGTGCAAATTGGCATAGGGTACATAAAATTAGAGAGATGAAGACGTGGCTCAAAGACTGGTGTGGGAGAAGTGTGTTTCAGTTTGCGGGGCAAGGGCATCACTGCTGGGGAAATTGGGGGCTGCACTGTTGGGGCATCCTACACCTGGGGCTGGATTCTCCCCGACCTGGTGGGGCAGGGGGTCCCGGTGGGATGGAATGGCGTCAACCACTCCGGTGTCAGGCTGCCCCAAAGGTGCGGAAGGGGCCAAGCCCTCACCTTTAGGGGCTAGGCCCACGCCAGAGTGGTTGGCGTGCCGCCAGCCGGCGGGAAAGACATTTGGCGCCATGCCAGCCGGGGCCGAAGGGACTCCGCTGGCCG